>NW_027466092.1:3610000-4165000 GCF_046127955.1 Nelusetta ayraudi
GCAACGCGTTTCTGCTGTCACAAATTGAAACACCCCTTTTTTCCAGATAAAAAGAAGGCAGAAACCAATTTGGATCATGTGTTAACCCTCTAGCAGTATACAGAAGTTCATATGCAGTGGAATGCCACCTATTGAAAACTGAGGAAGAGCAAAGCAAAAGAGAAACTGTGGGTGGCTGCCTCTAGCGGATTTAATTTCACTTAAAAACAAAATAAATGCAAAAACTAAGTGCTGCTTTTTTAAACTGATGCCTGAAAAGGAACAAAAGAAAACTTTATACACAGAATTTCTGCTGTACCAAAAAAATCAAGGTAAAACTTTATGCCATTATAAAAGTCCACTAACAAAGCCTTTTACGTTGTTAAGGCTTCAGAGACCAGAAATACTTTTCATTTGAGTTTATAATGAAGTTGAACAAAAATCAACAAAAAATATCCCAAAAACAAATGCAAAACCCATTTTTTAAATATTGTTTAAGCCCAAGGGAGCGCAAAAAAGATGAACAGTCTGAAAACTTACTGATGAAATGATTATCCAGTCCAAAAATCCTAGATAACATCAACAGAGCAGAACAAGACATAACTGTGGGCCAAATTTAGTTTGAGTGTTGTTTTCAGTTAAAAGCTGCAGTATTCACACAAGATAGCAGCTTCCACTTCCCTTTCTCTGAGCAACCACTCTACAACTCCAATCCAAACACATCCCCAGTCACCCATACAACATCATACCTGCACACAGGCAGGGTCGTGAACGCTTTCATATATATACAAACAGTGTGAGCAACACAAGAAATAAACTGAAAAACACAAACAATCAATCCATTAATCAATCAATCAACTTTGATTTGTATAGCGCTAAATAACCACCAAAGACATTTCAAAGTGCTTTAAGATCGCCCCTAAAAATCTAAAGGGGGGGCGGGTGGGATATTATCATAAAGACTTCAGGTTTTGTCTTTGAGCTGCATTGCCTCAAAAAAAGCGTATGGAACTGACTGAATGGTGAATGTTTCATCAAGTACAAATTGAAAGGTTTAGCCAAGCCTTCTCATCGTACCTGGCACACATTGACATTCTCCCCACAAGGTTTTGCTCAGTTTCAAAACAAAGAATTCACTGCCTGATTATATATCAGGCAGGTGGTGTATCTTTATCACAATACACGTCAGAATTGAGTTTAAAGGTATTCCCTCGTTCTAGTCCCTTAATGAACTGCTTCAAAAACATGTAATTTATAGAACTAACCACAGGGTGACACTGTTACACAAACAGAATCTGGAGATCCGAGGTAAAGCGCACATCTCAGGTCTGCTTTGCGGCACAGCTCTTCAAACCTTCGGACACGTTTCATTTCATGCTGTCCTCAGTAAAGGTCACATGATGATTCCTCTGTACGTCAGGTCTAAGCCATTTGAGCCATAGCCCAACAAAACATGCAGACTTCTGGATTCATCGCTGCTAAAAAAAAAAAAAAAAAAAAAACTATGATTATTTGCACTCCAAGTGCAGCATGCAAACAGCACGTTTTGTTTTGGTGTCTTTTGCAATTCTTTGTTTCAGAAGATATGATTTAGAGCATCCAAAGTGACTCAGGTAAAAACACACAAACAAACAAACAAAAAAAGCCAACCGTTTTTTTTTCTTTCTTTTTTTTTTTTGCTCAAGGACTTGTTTTTCCTGACCTAAGAAAGGCCAGATAGAGCTTAGTAGTATTTTACTTGTGTAAATACTACTACAGTACTTACGACTCCTATATGTTGCCTGAATTTGACAGCTTCTCTCTAATTTTCAACAGAAAACAGGATTAGCAATCCAGAAAGTATTGAGTATGCTGAGAAATAACAGAAACTGTATCAACACTTTGTTAGTTTCATTGTAAAAAAAATAAAAGAAAAAAGAAATAGAAAAATAAGCAAGGATATACACCCCCAACCCAATAATATCATGCTTTACTCATTTGTAAGAATAACATTCCAAGTCATTACTAGTTTATTAGGACTTTAACTGAACATTTGGTCATTTGATAAGTCATTGTAAAGTACGGAAGTTCTAAAAACATAGGAAAATGGATTTTTATTTAATTTGTATTATTTTCTAACAGTGTTCCAACACAATATTACGAATCTCCTCTTGATAAGTTAACGTGAATTGCCTATCAGGTGATGATGTTGTACTTCTTACCTTTAACCAGTAGAGGGATGTAATGCACTGGTATTGTTTCATGTCTCTGAAGTTGGGCAAACATTGTGAACTTGAGTCTTGACAGTATATTAAAAAATAAATAAATAAATCACTCTTTCCATCGCTTTTGTTTTAGAATGTCTGGACTTGTGGTCTTTCATAACAGGTCCTTAACAGTTTACAGTCAATGGCATGTCAAAGGTTGGATGGAAATAGGATTTAATAGGAAAGAGAGCATTTTTTGGCCAAGGGGACAAAAAAAACCTACCTTTGCAGTAATACTATGCAGTAATGTACTGGCCTTGCATGTGGATGCATCAGTTGTCTGTTGATCCATTACGCCTTTGTTAACTGTGTAAACTTTACTGGCCCCACAAAAGAACTTGATTTTTTTTTTTTTTTTTTTTTTTTTATAAAAGGCAATATATTCAGTAACTTGTTAAACTACTCAATCACTGTGGCAAACCTGCCAGGCATTTCTCTTTATTGTTTTATTGCACTCAGATGTGAAGCAGTGCTGGGTTGGACTCCATTCACAGGAACTAACATTGTTGGTATTTTCCCTAAAACATCCATCGACACATCCTCGTTTCTGGAAAAAGAAAGCTCTGCAGCTCTCCAAGTCAGACGAGCAGACACGCTCAAAATTGTGAATCATTCACGTATTTCCATACATGCGAGTACTGTCGCACGAATCAACAGTGTGGGCCTCTGCAGACATTCCTCTATGTCTAACTGGGGTTACGGAATTACTTGTTCTTGATTCATATCCAGGTTGTCTGGTTCTCTGGACCACAGGTATACTTCTGCATTTGTCTTTGATTAGTTTTATTATTCAAGTAAGAAATGCAGAAAAAAATGTCTTTGAGCTCACAGAGGCCTGATTTCCAAAACTGCAGAACTTTCAGCACACTGAAACGTTTCTCATTTTCCTCAGTTCAGTGGCAGACACATGAAAACACTGGTAAATGTTGCACAGTATGGGAAAATTACAGAGACTGGGTAAAATTTAGTAGCATCTACAATGTGACTGTCTCCTTCCAATTGGACCCATCTTTATGCCTAAATAAATACTTATTATTTGAAAATGAAGAGGCGACAATTTCTTTGGAGGGTGATTTTACAGATCTCACGTGTGTATATTAAATTATTTATTTTCCTGAACTGTACGCTCATAAATGTAACACATTTGGCTTTTAACAACTTCAACCCACAGCTTGACTATTAATTGTGATTGTTTGCCTTTTCAACTTGGCTTTCTTTTTAACCTTATGCATAAAATGTATTTATGGAATATATTAAAACAAGGGAAAAGTAAGAAAATTAGGAACAAAGGATTAATGCTCGTAACAGAAGATTACAAGTTGCTATTAACGCTCACGCAACAACTTTGTTTTTGCACACGCATCTGCTGAAGTCCACCTGCATAGTTTCAAAATGCCAGCAATGAAAGGCTGAGATATCAAGTGTGAATTCTCACAAATCCATCTGGAAAAGTTCCATCTAAATTGTTTCCACCAAAGTGAAGTACTGTATATAAAAATGTAAAAACCACAGCAAGCATCCAACATTTAACTAACATCAGACCTGCACCACAGGGGTAAGGTCTGCACAAGTGTCAAGGTGGACGTGAATTAAATCCACTCTCTTTGGATTTATACTTCATCTAACTTGTCAACTGTAGATGAAGCCTTCCACGTCTTTCTACGTCTGACATCAGTGAACCAGCTCCTTCTTGTGGTTCTTAAACTTGACCTAGTTACTATAGATAGCCAACAGAACTTGTTGTGCGCGAGTTTTTGAATTCAACTATTCTCCAGCTGCGTCAACTTACCTTAAAAGGGTCAGCGTCTCAGATTTAGTGGCATCTAGTGGCAGGAAAGCATATTTACAAATGAAAATCTCAAAATTCTTTGGCCATCCCTGATGAGATGTTTTCTCTTCATAGAAAAATCTATTTGTTTTCTCATGTCTCACTTCATCTCTCTTCTTTTTTCGGATCAGCTGTGATGTTTAAGTGAAATCATTAGTAGATCTATGTTATGGTCTACTGTAGACACATGGTGTCACAATATGACTCTATACAACCTTATTCATTCATGTATTTTCAATTATTATTGTTGTTGTTGTTGTTATTATTTATTCATTTATTTATTTATTTATTTATTTATTTTTACCAATAGACCCAGGGTGCTGTAACTCTTACAAGCTGGGTCTTTAACCTTGTTCTTTGGCCATATACCTGCGGTTGGCCTGCACTTGACATGCAAGCCACACCATTAACACTAACAGGAGGCGGCTGCAGCATAACACACTGACAGCTCCCTTTACCACACACATGCATGCCCCTGCAGACACTCCACGCACACACTCACACACAGCAGCAGCGGCAGTGAGAAAACCACAGGTTCTAATGCTTGTGCGCCTGCCGGTGACCTCATGCATAAGGATGACGAGACTGAAGTGCGCTCGGCCAACTTTTACAGGAAACAGTTTCAATGGGCGGCTCAACATCACTCACGCCGCTGAGACGCCACAAGTGGACGGGGAGAAACAGGCCTCTCGGTGTCCCTTATCACCTCCACTGCTGGCAGTACCAGCACCACTTCATCTGCATCTGCAAGAGTCACGCAGCAGCAGCACAGCGCCACTCCAACTCAGTCCTGGCCGGGCTGGCTAACGGATGGACGTGACGCAAAGTCTAGTGCTGAAGAGGACGTGCCGTGATTCATAAAGTGCATGCGTCTCGGTGAAGAGCACTCGGAGCCAGTTGGACCTCGGGCCGGGCCAAAGGCTCTGGTTCTCTGCCTCATCTTAAATTTGGACAGTGCCAAAGTGCACAACAGCACCTCCTGAAGCTGCGTGCACATGAGTGTGTCAGAGGAATCTGGCGATCGCCTCACCCTCCGTGGAATGCCAGTAATCCCAAGAAACTTCTGAGTGGTGTTGGTCCGTCTCGACCCGATTGCAGCTTCTGATACTTTACATGTTTATGTGACCTCAGCAGCGACGCAGATAAAGCGGCTGAGGACAGAAAAATCAGCGGAAAATGTATGTTGTATTTTTTTTCTTTGCTTCTTAATGTCTACTTCTACATTCTGTCCCAATGACCTTGACTAGAGAGCATCCACGCAAGTAAGAGACTTCTCCCAGTGGCTGCTTGAGTTTACACAATTGGATGCTGCTCCGCGGCGATTAATGCCTGGGTCTGTCACACCCTGACAGAAGCCGAGAGAGTGTGCACCCAGATACAGCAAGTCAAAGCTATTTCTGGCTTCTACACTGGGGGGTGGAGTGGGGTGTGGGTTGTGGGTTCTTTTTTTTTTTTTTTTTTGGGGGGGGGGGCATGTGACACGTTTGAGCGGGACGGGGGCAAAGCAGCTGGCCAGCCAGTGTATGAGAAAGCTGATAATGAGCTGAGAGGAAGCAGAGGTCGTTTATCTGAGCGCAGAGGCGTAATCGCCCGTGCCTCGCGGTCACCGAATTGCGTGGCCTTCCAAATAGTTTTAAAGGACGCTGTGTGTCGCTACGTGGGGGTGGGGGGATGAGGGGAGAGGGAGGAAGGGAGAACATTTCATGCCGCCACTCAGACCCAGCCTGTGAGCCGCGCCGAGGTCTGGCAGAGGGAACTTCGACAACTTTCAAAAGAAGCCACAGGCTACGGCTGAATGGGTAATTTTCATACTTTGGCGATTTGGTGGGGGTCCAAAGGCAACACGCCGGAGGCCGACTCGCTCTGAAACAGGATATTGGGTTAGTAATGGCTGTCAAGGGACTTGCAAAATGACATAAATGTGAGGCTTTTTTTTCACATACTTTTGGAGAGCCAGGGAGTGTTGCAGAGGTGTAGGCCAACCTGATGGTTGAAGATCAAGGCTGCCCCCTAGGGTTAGGGTTAGGTTGGGGTTAGACTGATACAATGCATGATTTTTGCGATAATGCCAATCATTTTGATTTAGCTGGTAAAAAAAAAACAAAAAAAAAAACAAACATATCGCTTAATTCCAAAAACATATTATTGCATTATGAAAAACTGCTGTGTTGATGTGGAAATACCGGAACGTAGTGGTTGTCACTTTGTGAGTCACTCCATTGAAAAGCATTGAGGGGGATGAAGTTTACTTAATAATGAATGCTTGGGCAGGCTTCATTCATTTGCATGAGAGGTTGAATATGAGTTTTCCACATTTGCCCTCGTCTAGAACCACCCCCACAGGTAACAACTGCAATGAATAGAAGCCTCAGGTTGTCAAAGTACATTCGGAGTTAAGTGTGAAGGTTCTCACTCAGTCGTCCAGGTCATCCTAGTACTTGCAGATTAATTCAAGGCAACTGGACAGGTTTGGATATCTGGAGGACTTTTCACTCAATCAGAATAACAACATCTTTGCTAATAGGATGGGTAAACACCTTTTAAACCACCTCCACCTGCTCTGCCTTGGTGGTTAAACATGTTGGATTCTTCAGCCAATCTTTCCAGAACAGTAGAAGTCTTTCAGATGAGAGGCAAACCCAATCAAGGTGCATCTTAATTAAATCGTACGTAAGTACTTCATGCAGAGTGAAAAGTGTTTAAGGGTGAATTCAGAGTCCCAGTAGTTACACCATCCATCTAAATAAAAAGAATTACATTATGAATAAGAAACTTAAGAAAGAGGCAGCATGGAAAAAAAAAAAAAAAAAGACTGTGCTGTTCGTGGATTGAATTCCTCTGTTAGCCGGCATGACGTCATTGCGACGGAGTGAAACATGATGAAATAATTTCAAGTACGCCACCATATGCCAGAGAGTAGAAACACGCATGGAACACATTAGGGCAATATCACATTTCGTGAATGAATTGGAGAAACGTTATCTATCTGGACAGATGCAGTGTTTACATCCCCTGTCCTCTTCATTGACAAAATGAGTCGAGGTTCCGTCCATGCGTCATGCTTTTAATCTGCACACTTGGCATTATTTGATACGATTGGAAACCAAAAACAGAAAAAGACAGAAAGAATGAAAAGCAGTCTGGTAAGGGAGGAATTCTTTGGCCATAGTGGGTCTTAAAGGCAAGCTGGCAAGATCCCGCAGCAGCGAGACAGGCTGTTCGTGGAACACAGTGTGAAAACACGATGGAATAATCCACACAAGACAAATAAGCAGCCGCACTGAACAATCAGTGCTGGACAGTGGCTCTTTTACAAGTGCAGATGAGCCAACTGGAAGTGAAGAGGAAAAACAAAAGACAGACAGCAGGAGGGTTAGGAATTAACGCTGTCAATGGGGAAAAAAATTCAATTTCTTAAAGCATCATTAAAACTACTTTGCCTTAATGTTGAAACAAACTGCCCTTTACGTGAGCCAATCTTAACAAAATCTAAGCCTCCTTTTAAAATGAGCCCCCATTTACATTATTCAGGAGAATGCCAAAGATTTTGACAGACCACACAATCAAATCCACTCCAATCCATAAGGAGACGGACCTGTACACAACAAATCTGCTGTCACATTAGTCTATGTTTGTGTTTATTGAATGACCCGTCTGATAGAAACTGCATAATACTAATTATGATTAATCACTTTGCAAAGAAACGTAGTCCGTTATCTTGGAGGGGAAAGTATTTCCGAGCTTAATTATCATAATTTTAAACTCCAGCAAGAAAGATTTGTTCTTGAAGGGTTGCAGCATGTGTTTATTTAAAGGCTTTTGAGAGCTTATTTGTTGTATTTGGGAGGACATTATGTCATTCCGTCTATTAGTGGATGCTGGAGTTGGTGCACTTGCATATAATGAATGGGCAGTTATGTATTGATCGCCATTTTTTCCAACTAGGTTTTTTCTTTTCTTACTTTTTTTCTTTCTCTCACTTTAATAAGCATTTTTGAAAACCTGTAATAACTTAAAACTGTTCTACCCACTGATACAAACAATATGATGGTGACCTTACCATGACACAGAGGCAGAAATGCTTCTGCTGCATGGTGTTATTTTTAAAGACCGTTCTGGTGTCCATTAGGAACATTATTCGTTAAATGATTTATATTCTTTTAAATTACCTACAATTGTGGAAAATTTAATTTAATAGCCCAAATGTGGAGCCTAACTGATGGCTTTCTGGGCATTAGCCTGACAATGACGCCTCACCTGGTTTTCAAAATGGTTTCTGCCCCACCTGGGGGCTCCAACTACCCAATATTAGCATAATGAAGCTCAATTTGAAGACAATTAAAGACAGGCTTCACCTCTGAGGTCAGTCTCCAAATCAGCCCTGCGTGCTCACCACATTATTTATCTGCAGATCATATCAGGGCCTGCAGGAGCATGAACTTCATACTACACTAAAATATGAGAGAACATGAGCAAATGGCACATTAATATGGCCTAAATCATGCTTTAAGTCTCACAGGGAAATACTTTCTCATTATAGAGACATTTCTATCTTTCACCAGTGGTTTTGCTAAATTCTCCATGATGAATTTACTACTGCACACAGTTACAAAATATGGAAAAAATGCCAATAGATTAACCATGTACTAAAGCTGAAAATATCAAAATATCACACATCCATCTTTTCAATATCCAGCCGAAACATTTTCAGTTGGTCTTAGGGTTTCCAATGATGACCCCCCCCTAAACGTTTGGGCCGTTTTTCTTTGTTTTGTTTTTTTTGTTGTTGTTGTTTTTGTTTCTTTAAAGACAGATCAAAGAATGGGACCAAAGTCTTGCTTTACTTCTTATTTTCTTAGGCAAGATTTTAGTGAAACCCTAGGATGCATGCATCCCTCATGACACTGCAGGGATGTGTGGCTAGTTTCAAAAATTATACCAATCTCAAGCCAAATTAGACTTTAGACACTAATTAAAAAAAAAGACTGGTTGGCTTGAATGTTGTGAACAAACAGTTTGACCAGTCATTGCCTAAGCGTTACTTACCTTTTCCAAACAATTTCTCTGGGCTCTTAACCGGATGGATATGTTGGATAAATTTAAACAATTTCAGAAAAGTCCCATTTGGCGTACTTGGTTGGCAATAAAAGTTCCATATTCTGCTTTTTTCCCCATGATAGGTTGTCAATTGAACCATTAACACTTGCCAACAATTTCTGTGTACGTGGGTCAAGTGAGTGATATAATAAGACAAAATGCACATTT
Organism: Nelusetta ayraudi; assembly: GCF_046127955.1. NCBI lineage: Eukaryota > Metazoa > Chordata > Actinopteri > Tetraodontiformes > Monacanthidae > Nelusetta > Nelusetta ayraudi. The sequence goes on from NW_027466092.1 coordinate 3,619,319, forward strand.
TAAATCAGCACTCACTAAAAGACAGGTGAATGGACTACACATATTTTTTTGGAACAGCCAAATCTGTTAAACCATGAAAAGACAAAAACAAATCATTTGTGCGCCAAAAAGACAGCATTATAATATTATAACAAAACTGATTTGAGACAAAAACATAAGGGACAGGTTTATATGTTCCTTGAAATACTATGTGTCGAGCTCGGAAGGTTCGGGGGGGGGGGGGGAATCTCGTTATGTCACACAAGAGCAACAAATCAGTTGTGAGGCCACCAAAAGCGCACGGTAGTAGGTTTTTCTAACAAGCGCTCAGGGACCGGGCTGTTGTTGAAAAGACGTAACATGACATTAAAAGATACGGCCTCTGGCGTGGCTGGTGAGTGTCCTTTACCTCACAGATTCCAGTGATACGGCTAAAGTAAATTTGGACCTTGTTGTATATGCCTCAGAGAAGTATACTGTTTATTTAACATCTCCAGTGTGCTGAGTTATGACTGGTAATGATTACTCAAATGCCCAGTGTTTGGGCTCTTGTACCAGGAGTGCCTCCAAACAGGCCCGCTGGTGTTTATTTGAATTTTCCATTTTATATTGCCACATGTCATTATGCTGTTTAGAGTTTACCCTGTGTGATGGATCATTTCCTTCATCCCCTCTCCACTCGACGAAAAAAGAAAAAGTCACTGGATCGTCTCCCAAAGGTGGAGGGTGTGTGTGTGTGTGTGTGTGTGTGTGTGTGTGTGTGTGTGTGCGCGTTGCGTGGAGATAATGGCACCGAGAGTGTGTGACAGATGTCTTATTTCATTACAATGCCGACAACACCACCCAGGCATAGTGCGACCTGAGAGGAACGAAAGCCGGGCCAGGTTTACATCAGGCCTCTACATGGGGTGAACACAATAACAGGAACGTGTCTCCTGCCTTGGAACGCCACTAATCTTCAATGGGCGCTACCACCCAAAAAGATTTTGCCCAGATAGAATTCCTTAAAATGTAACATTTAAAAGGATCAATCCATCCATCCATCCATTTTCAGTACCCGCTTCTTCCTGAGCTCAGCGTCACGGGGTCTGCTGGAGCCTATCCCAGCAGTCATAGGGTAAAGGCAGGGTAACACCCTGGATAAGTCAATGGAAGGGATGGTACCAGGAAATATCTAAAAATAGCAGTTTTCTTTCTCGAGTTTGACTAAGTTGTTCAGTACAAGCGGAAAAAAACAAAAACAAAAAAACTGCAGAAATTCACTGTATTTTTACTGCTCTGATGGTGTTGTGGTTATAAACGTGCTGACATTCTACCAGTGTGTAAACTCCATGGTGGGTCAGGTCTCAGCGCCAACCCCTGTGCCCCTGTTCTGAACGTTGGTCCTATGAAAAAAATCCTTTATCGATTTAAATGGGCTGCACTTAAAAAGCGCTTTCCATCGCCACAGTACCCCAAAGCGCTTTACAATGGCCTCTCATTCATCCATTCACAAACACACTCATATACCAATGGGTGCTGCCATGCTGCCATGCAAGGCGCTGCAAGCCCCATTGGGAGAAATTTAGGGTTAAGTGTCTTGCCCAAGGAAAATGCAATGACAGACTGGAATGGGGCGAGATTTGAACCGCCAACCTTTAAGGTCATTAGACAAGCCACTCTACCTCCTGAGCCACAGTCGTTGCTTTAAAATTCTGCAATTGTTAGTTTGGTGGTGTACTTACACCGTTTTTTTTGTTGTGATTGCACTACATTGTGGATCGAGAACATGGAAGCAGGCTGACCACAACAACAGTCCAAACCAAAGTGATAGTTGGGCCCAGGTTCAACCCATTGACCAAAGGGAAGGGTTAGTGGGTGATTATGGTGTACCGTGTGTAATGGCCTCCAACCCTTTTCACTCACTGAGCTACCTGCCTGTTTGTTGCGACACTCTGCTGCCTCACAGAAGAAGCCTTTGTAGCTTTCCTCCAGTATGATTCCACACACTGATGAGTGTTTCAAGGAGTCCTAGTTTCAAAAATTGGCTTTTTTCAGCTCTTTAACTTGTCTTTTTCTTAAGACCTGTGCAGCTCAAAGTAGGAGTTTTTGAACAAACAAACCTTGTTTATTTGTTCGAGCAGACCACTACATTTTTATAGCATCTGGAAATGACCATAATAAGGCCCCTTTAAATGAAAAGTACTTTGGTTCTTCGTACTTATTTTGTGGAGTAGCTAAGTTAAAACGTTGTGACATTCTTCAATTCATTCATCAATGTTTTTTTGTTTGTTTGTTTGTTTGTTTTCCTACTGCTTGTAACGTGAAGGTGTCATTGTCTGAATTTTTCACTCAGTCTTGAACAAGATCCTGATCAACTCAAACTCCTTCACTTTGGGCAGGATGTGAGATTTCACACTTAACCTTTAACTAGAAACATTCATAATGACTTATGGCTTATAATTCAGTGCACATATAATTACAGTTAGTTGTTACTTTTTTGTTTCTTTCAGATCTTTGAGACAAGCACACAACATTAAGACATGTGTCATTGAATACAGACATGAAAGAGTAACACAACCTGGTACACTTGACAAAACCCAAATGGCACAACACTACTATGTCAAGGTTTGTTTAACAGAATGCGCGTTGACAGGCCAACAACCGTTTAACTTGTGACTAGTCTGGTCTGTGGAAGCCTGTCAAACATGTGGTTGACACGCAAATGTGAAGGCAGGAGGCAGAAGATGAGCCAAAAGAAAACACAACAGCAGGTTGATGAAGTTGGTGAAGTCATCCACCCACGCTCGATCATTTTAAACTCATGGGCACTGGATCCTGACTCTGTAGAGGAAATGGCTAAAGGTGCAGGTGAGTAATAAAGTCTTTTAGCCAAATTATGATTTTAGATGGTTCATGTAATGGCAGATTTAAATGTATCACGCCACAGCAATGTTTTGCAGCTGAGGCCTCAGTCCGAGCTGGGACATGGATAAAATGCCTGCAGTGAGCTGAACAAACTTCTGCCAAAAGAACCCAAATAGCTCTGGCATCAGAATGAATTGTTTGCTCTTTATTGGACGAATCCAAACACAGTGACAACACACAGAACCTAGATCCTGGATCTTGAAGTTGCCAAGGAATCATGCGATTGGGTGAATAAAGATCCCATACAATCGATAATTCACTTCACAAATGTTTTCTATGTATGTCTAGTTTGTCAACTAAAAAGCCTCTAGAAACTCCACTTTTCAGAAAAGAAAACTGTTCTGGAGGCCATTTGTGATATCACAAAGGCCAACTGTGACACCACATACTTTCCTCCTTGTTTAAACCCTTAAAAAAAAACTTGGAATGTAAAGCAGAGCATCATTTTTAAGCAAAATTCATAAGGTTTTGTGAGACAACAAACCCTGAACAGAGGGTTAAATTTACTGTTGTCTGCACACATGCTGAGGTCACTCTAAATTCTGTGATTAAAGTTTGAAATTCAGATTTTAAAATGATCTCATTGATTTGATTGGATTTTTGTTTGACTTCTCAGACAGTTCAGGCAGCCCAGCATATATTAACAATATTCCATGTCTGGCTTCAACTGCACTTTTTTATAAAGATCCTGGGTTAAAGGTTCAAGGAAGCAATGAGCAAACAAAGTGGACGTTCTCATTAAAACAACACTGCTGCAGTGTTTCTCTTCAGCCTTTAAACTAATGAGTCACATGAAAAGGGCTCATAAATTTGCTTCCTTCGTGATCTCCACACCTTTGCTTGGCTGTGCCAAAATATCTTCCTAAGCACTCTCATGCTGATCTTGGCTGGAAAAGAAACTTTGGTTTGACATACTGACTTTGACATGATGCCGCTCACTCACGCAGGTGACAGCTGAGCGGTTGCAATCCCATATTCTACCAAAATGAGCTCAAAGTTTTGGGCAAAAACAGCTTAAAATTGGTCAGATTAGACATAGATGATGTCGTAATTGTCTGACAGTGTTGTTTTTTGTTGATATATTCTTTTACGTATTTGGTCATCTCCTTAATTTGTATTAAACATGCACATTTTTGTTGCAGTTTATGATAACATCAGAAACATTGGAGTGGCCTATCTGTCAGGTGGCTGTGTGGCAGCAGCCCAGTACAAAGTGGTTCGAGTGCTTCACGCCTCAGATAGCCTGTTTCATGGGAAATGAAACGTGCGCATATTTTGACAGTCACGCTGGATGCGAGCAGCACACTGTGGCTCCTCTGTTTCGTACACAACCTCAGTTCGCGAGACGTGATGAAATCCTCTTTGGATGTTCATGAAACAAGTGATTTCATGAAATATTCATGTCACTTGTGGAATGTTTGAATCGCAAGCATACAGTTTTGCTTTAAAAATAGATGTTTGTTTTTTTCAGCCCCCGATCTAGTTCCAAAAAAAAAAGAAGGAAGAATAGACATGAAACGGCTCAGACTGCACACGTCACACAGGTTGCAGACAGATACTGTATATGCGTAACGTAAACACGCCGTCGCCGTTCGCGTCTTTACAGGACATGTAACGTGTGAAATGCAGCAAATGGAACTGAGACGAACCGTGAAAACAACAATGATGTTTGACAGATCGAGACCGCAAATGAGCGCCGGTGACGCTGACAATCCCCAAAACTCATAAATCTAATTTCACGCCCTAGTGTCTTACACATGGAAACATGCTTCTCATTACAGGATAAAGCTGTTGTGCATTCAGTGTAGTGAGGATGAAAGGAGATTTTTTTTCTCTTCTTTTTTTTGAGGGGTTGGGCTATGTGAGCACAATACGCATTAGCATGCTTGGAGTTGATTACGAAGCATGCTTGTCACATTATGAGCACATTTTTAGAGGTCAGGTGGTTGCGTTTGGGCAACTCAAAGCAGCATGAGGCTCCCAACACAGACAGGTCAGCATTAGGAATTCACGGACGCTTCCCCTGAGCAGGCAAACCATTTTCAACCGAGGCCTGCACACAAGCTAGGGGAGCTGAGAAGAAGTGATAAAGTTGCACGCATTCTCAGGTGTCTCCTCTCCTCTGTTTGATATATAAGCCCAGGGTTGAGTCCCTGCTAAAGATATTAATACGTACTGCAAGAGGGCTCTGCCAGCTGTGTTCACTTAGTGGGTTTGAGTTTGGTGGGAGGCAGTGGGGCTTCAGTCTGCGTCAGGAAGAACATCAGAGGTCCCAATCTGCACCAGTAGACACACTTCCTGATTTATTGCATCAGTTTGAATAGTTTTTGGCCATTGCTTTTTGAAGGGCTGTGATAACAGTCCACTCAGCGAGGCAGGCGGGGAAATCTGGGAAGGTTACCACGAAAATCAAAGAGAGCTGATGTGCTCAAACAATGCTAGTGATATAAGGAACTATATCCTCGGGCAAAGGTTGTCTTTCAGTTCCAGAGTCGCGGATGACAACCACAGGGAAGGAAACCTTTGCTGTCAGCGTCCTGATGCTCTGCAATTACTGTGGAGTTAAGACTATCAGGGCAAGCACCTGCTTTGGACTGTTTTATTGGTCATTGTTTACTATGCCTTGTGAATTTCTCACTTTGTTTGAAAAGTGTTACGTAAATAAAATGCATGATTATATATCTATATCTATATCTATATCTACATCTATACATCTATATATATATATATATATATATATATATATATATATATATATATATATACATATATATATATATATGTATACTCAAATAGTCACTGTTTCTGGTGACAAAGCTAATAAATGAATAAATAAATAAATAATGAATACATATGGTAATAAAGTCAGACTCCACTTTCCTCTGGCTGGCTGTGGTGACCACAAAGAAACCTTGCTTGGAAGCTGAATACACTTGTTTCTTCTTCCTTGTGTGAGCATCGGTACAAACCAGCTACCTAACTGTACCACATTGATGTACACAAACAAACCCAGCATTACGAAATTGTCAAAAGCAATAACAATGTTTTCTATCAATAACATATGTGTCTATCGTGAAAAGTCAATCATTGACTTCTTTGCTTGCTTGCTTCACTTTTCAATAAACTCAATCAACTTTTATTTGTACTGCACTAAATCAGAGCCAAAGGCATCTCCAGTTGCTTTGCGCAATCAAAGAGAAATCAACTGGTTCGTCCAGAGCAAGCATGAGGTGACAGTGGCAGGAGAAAACTACCATGGAGAAGAAATCCCCATCAGACCCTGAATACAGAGGTAGGCCAGGGGGGAGCGTTCTACAAAGTTATGGCAAGTTCAAAGGGGAAATATGACCTATGCGGTGTCACAAATGGCAATGAGGAAATGGGCAATGACACCTATGAGGACAGGTTGGATGGAAAGATGAGTTCCAAACCTCTGAGACAACCTAAAGAAAGATTTTTAGTCCTTTTCTAAACATCTGGAAGGTGCAACAAAGCATAATATTAAGCAACAAAAAGCTAAAACCTGACATTTTGAGGGAATGCTGTAAACATAGGGCCAAATATGTTGTTTTTAGCAGATTTACAGAGTTTTGAGTTTTTAATCACACAAGAAGCTGCTCCACTTGAATCCAGGGCTTAAAAAAAAAAAAAACTTCCTCAGCCAGAAATTAGATTCTTCAACTTTATACCCTCTGTTTAATCAAAACTGCCTATTGAAGTCAGAATTTCAGATCAGAGAGTTGAAAGCTGCCCAAACAAACCTTAAACCGAAGGCCGCCCCCATTATCAGCTGAGGGTAAATGGTGCATGGCACCTTTTATTAGCCACTTTTTTGGCAGTAAAATTGCAATGAGAGCTTTCAGCAATGTCCGCACATATTGTGGTCAGGCAGCAGGCTGTTACGTGCAGGTAGAGGCTACTAATGCCAACAAGGCCAATAAAGCTTTTCAGACTGGAAAATGGAACACTGTCTGTCAAGATCAGTCTTTGCTATGAATAACGTCTGAGGTCACTGGAAGGCACTGATACATCAAACTTAAGTTCATTAAGTGGATTAGATACACTTGACTTAAAAAACAGGGGACATGATGGAAAAAAAAAGGTAGTTTCAGTGTTTTTACCCCAGGATACGTTTTCACTTCGAGGCGCTCAGGATAATGCATGAGGATGTGAGCCGCTCTTCCTTGTGATGTCGTCGACGGCAGACGCCGGGGTCGAGTTCAACATTACAGCGGTTGCTATTACGGCTGGTTGACAGCAGCCTCTCTGCCCAAGCTTCAAGCACTTAGTCAGAGCTCGGCCGGCTGAGGTAATGCCTGGCTCGCTGGGCCAGAAATCTACTCTCACAACAGGGCTACGAAATCAGACCTAAATTTAGAAGATTGTTAAGTAGACCCTGTTACAATTTCATCAATCAAGCAGGCAGACTTCAAGATTTTCTACATTTTATTGCCATGCATCATGGATTACATCACGGGCAGTGAGGTCTGTGATGTCACATTGAAAATGCCCTGTCCGGTGTCTGGGTTTTAATCCGCAAACCATCTCCCAACCCACCCCCCAAACAATCCACCCCCTATTCTTTTCTTCACATGTGTGTGCTGCACATGACCAAGAAGTGAACCTCCTGAGTGATAAGTAAAGCGGGTTTATCCTCGGAAGAGAGCCGAGAAGCAGGTCCGCTGCTCATCCTCAGAATGTTTTGATACTTTGGTCTTGATCTGAGGTGAAGGATACAAGCTTCTGGTAAATACCAAACTGACGGAGAGATATTAGCCCTTCTCTTACAGAGTATCACATGAGCCCGCCTCAGGGCATCGCTGAAAGCTCTTAATGCTTTCCACCCTGTTGCAATGCCACTTTTCCCAGGAACCGGACTGTCTGTCAAACCGGTTTCTCCGAGAGGAAAAGGCTCCAAGGTAGAAGTTCCGACTGTGCGAATTTGAGCACTAAATGTAAAGCACTGTTTGAATAGGATACGTAGCAAACCATTCACAAGAAGCACTTTGGTGACCACATTGAGGAATTTTGCAGACAGGCAGCCAAGTTTCAGAGACCACATCAGACTGAAGTGCAGGTTTGTAAGGCTGTAAATTACTTGAAGGACAGCATTTATGGTCTTTTATTGAGCACAGTTCCAGTCAATAATGAACATGTGTTAATTCCAGGCATTGTACGGTTAGTAATTCCTCTCCGATTTCAAAGTGGAGGCTGGGCATTCAGGAAATGACTGTATTATGTCTATATGAGACTTAGAAGTGATCACAGAGACAAATTATGTTTTGTTTGAAAAGGCTGCATGAAACTAAAACCAAATGTGATATCAAAGATATCAAAATTGCAGTACTTCAGGCCATGCTGAAATATGCACAGGAATATCAACTTTTCTATTTCAGGTTATTCCAGCAGGTGTTCAGTCTATTTGATTTGAACATGAGAACAAACTAATTATTGCTGCACTTTGTGTGTGATTCTTCCATTATCACCGACATACGGCTTATTACTATCCAGCAGTCGCTGGATCTTCCGTCTTTTCATTGTCCACAATCTGAGCAGTGTTCAGACTTCCAGTTTTAGTGTACCTTAAAACTGGAGTTTTTATTTTGATCACAGTGTATGAGAATGAGTGAGAGATGGATAGATGGATGGATGGCTCTTGGCTCTCTCTTACAGCCCATTACAGCCCACACAAACTTTTCCAAGTTCTGATTGGAGGTAAGCTGAGACCTAAAGCTTTCTCAGTGATCTCAACCAGGGCGATTGCTCTGTTCATGTCAGCTCAAACAATGCGTCATTAAGGAAAACAGTCCTGATTTTTGAACAACAGCTTTACACAGGCGGGATCGTTGACTTATTGAGTTCTGATGTATGCTTCAGGTTTAGTCAAGCTTTATTCCTGGAGATTTTTTTTTCAAAGACTTCCTATTATAAGCATGTTTTTTTTTAAAAGGCTTTCAAAAACTTGCTTAAAACCAAATAAGTTATTGTTACTTGTTTGGCTAATACCAAACTGAATCAACTAACTAGTCTTTTAAATTCACCATTTTATAGCTGAATTTGAGCCTATATTCTTTTTTCTGTTCTAAAAAAATCAACTCTGCCATGTCATCCTACATGTGCTTTTCAACTTGATGCTGTTGCCACCAAGTAGGCAAGGAAACTCAGCTGCTCATGAGACAGTCTTTTTTCAGTAAAGGTCAACTTGCCGGCAGTGACATATCTAAATGTTAGAGCCGCTGACATCATGCTCATGTTGAGTGATTTTCAAAGATACAGTATCTTCCATGCCAGATTACTGGTACGTTCCCATAATAATAATCCCAGTGATTCAGCATACTGGACACCGACCTCTCATTCTGTGGATGGTCCAAACGTCTGAGATCACCGCAGACAAAACAAAGTGGCGGTTTATCTTACTTGAATCATGACCTAACTATTGAACCACTGGAATTCATCAATTCCTTGTTGCTACATCGTGGTTTTGTGTGTTTTGCGGAGGGTGACATCTTATCTGGTAACCACTCTGGTCACAAAATACTGAGTGATAAGCAAGTGGAGGCAACCCAGTCTGCAAAGCGACAAGGAAAAAAACAACATTAGAACAACAACTTTATTATAAATAACTCCTCAGAGTGACCCAGACTTCTGGGAGGAGGGAAAACTGTGTCAAATACACAGACACAGACACACACACACACACACACATACAAACACAAACACACACACACACACACACAGAGTTGGAGCTGCCCAACTCGGTGAGGACATCCCCTCGCCGGATCAGGATTGCCGGCTGCAGTACCAAGCCTCCACCGACGAGAAGGTCTGAGTTATGCAATATATCCTCCCCTGTCTTGGCTGGCAGGCGCAGACTGCAGGTAATTCATCTCCAGACTTAGAATGCTGCATGTTTTCAACCTCTTTCTACGCAGAACCTCACTTTTACAGAGTGGAGCAATCTGAAATAGCATAGCCGAAGCATAAATAACCGTGAAATAATATTATGCTGTGTCATCGCTAAAGGATTGCGCGGCTCGTCTGTCCTCTGCTTGACTCATCCAGCGCGGAGTTCTTGTAACACTTTTTCCGCTCTCCCCTCCTACTTCTTGATCAAAGTGTGGTAGAAAAAGGATGAAGATATTTCACAGAAGAATGCGCTATGATACTGGCTTCAAAGGCTGTGCAGTATTAAGATTCATAACTGTGGGCTTTGGATACGTATCCTCAGAAGATATTAGCCCAGGCAGACGTTTGAGGTGATAATGCAAAGGTGAACTTGTTTTTTTAACTCCGGGGGAGAGGTGGCAATCAGTCTGCGTGTCAGGGGGAAGGAGTGTAATGGCTGGAATGAAGGATTCGGCAGAGCTGCAGGGGAAGCAAGAGTGTAAGTGGCTGACAAGCAGGTGAGAAGGGAAGGAGGAGTGAGGAAAAGGTTAAGTGGGGCAGAGAGCATCGCTCAATTAGGGATGTTGCTCTCGATATCCATCAACGTGTAATTCCTACTTTATCTGCTTTGTTCATAATAAATACATAGACAGCCACTTATTTTTAACATATATTATTTTCTCTTTGGTGCCGATAGAAGCGCTGTTACCTGCACCAGGCAGATACTTCTCTGGCGTGTCTGTTGAGGTTTATTTTCTTCCAACATTTAGTGGTTGCATTTTTTTTTTCCCCCAAGAATAGAGAAGTCAATCCATATTGCTCATTCCACATCCAGCACTGCACACTTGGCTTCTGCACTGCCCTGCAGTGACACACAGAGTCACAAATTCTGTAGATTTATGACCGGCTCATTCTCAGTTATTTTCTCCTCACAATGACAATATTATGCTTTTCTACGTGACAATATGCTCATCTTACTAGTAAAAAATGATTGATACCAGTATCTGTGATATTATTAGCAATATCACATTGGGTAGGGATACAAATATCACCCAAATAAATGAATAGCAAACTAAGTACCAAGTGAAAAATACTGCTGTTGCACAACTTGTGAATGTCATTAACAAAAACTGTAAGACTCATTTCAAAAGAATGACTGTTAGTCACTTAGACCGCCATGAGTAGGTAATTCAGGTAGTCATCTTGACCCATATGAAGGGCCAGGTCTGAGGCCCCAGTCGGCTCAGGAACCAGAGGAGCTTTGTTTATAGAAGCACAGACGTTCAGGAGGAGCGTATCTTCCAAGCTGATCCCAGGAGCCAGACCTAATTAGAAACAACTGGTCGAAATTCACTTCAATGGCTGCGCGGATCTCTCTTTTTATGTTGCTTGGCCGCTCCTGCACGTTCATCAGCTGCACCTCGAGGCTCATCTCCATCTCTTAAGACTTCCCTGGCTGCCACGGCTGTTTGTGGATTTTATGGATGGTAAAAACGAAATTTGAAACCTGCCACCGAACTCCCCCGACATTATCTCTCGGCTCTTTTCTTCCGCACACTCGCAGAGGCTCCTTGTCTTGAAACAACAGGCTGCGATCACACTTGTACGGTCAAATCTGTTTCCAATTGGCCCCCGAGAATTTGTGTTTGGACCTTGCCCTGTCGCCTTTGAGAGACATTACATCACAGACCTGGTTTACTGCACTGTAAGGTGCCTCACAATGTCTCCACCCGACTCAAGTTTGGACTCGAGTCACTTATCATTAACGGTGAGATTGGCAGAACGATTCTGCTGTAAAGAACCGAGAGCCACAAGTGCATCGTTCAGATCCAAAAGTGCAATATTGACCGAGTGCAGGGCCTGATTCCGACCATATTGCAGTATCCATATGGCTATTTCATGTCTGGTAATATTGCATTTGGCAGACACAAACCCAGACATGAACCCGTTCAAACTCTTGAGTCAATCTAATCCTGTCGTCAGGCCATCTTACAACGGAGTTCCTCATTCAACTGGCATCCCAACGTTTTCTCTCCAGCGAACACTGGCAGGGTCACCAGCTCATATTCAAACCAGGTGATGGGGTTTCACGTCAATATTTCCCATAATTCAGACCAAATAATCAGACTTGGGCTGTATTGTTGCTTTTGCGGGACATTTCTCTGCCCCCCACTTCGGATGGTGTTACTGCTAAAAAATAATCTTAAATTTCTCACCTGACTCCACGAAGGTTTGTGGAAATATACCTATGAAGTATATGAGAAAAGCTGGAAAATACAGGGGTGTTGTGACATTGATAAAGAGATGTGCAGTAAGCATGAAGGGTGAGATTGCGTAAGATACATATACAGCTCCCGGCAGAGCAATCCTGTACAGAGCCTCGGGGCCAGACACAGTCACAACAAATCACTCCCCAGCTGAAAATAAACTCTTCTCAATTGACTACCGAAATGGTCGGACATTACTGTAACCGTAATCCCTGGAATTCACACCCTGCTGCAACCTTTTCACCCGCAAAATGCTTTAGTATAGGAGCCATCTCAACAAGAGGACTACGTGGATGAGCATACAAATCCTGGGATTTATTAAAGTAAGGCTAATAAAACATTTAACAAGGTATCATTTTCATGCACGGAACCAAGGGGGAGTGACTCTGGGGCTCAATTGGCAAACTAACTCAGGATGAGGATGGCCGCATGACTCCCGCACAAAGCAATGTTAAAATGCAATCTTGCATCATCCATCAAAAAAAAAAAAAGGTTTACAATTGGTCAATAGAGTTTGTTTAATTTTACGTAATACAGCACATGTGCATTGCTTTGATCGGTGTATAGGATCATGGTCACTTTCACACCGGACTGTTTGGCTTTGTTTCAAACAGTCCAGTGAAATTTGCATATTTTCCTTCCCTCGTTTTGTGTTCACACTACATTATTGTAAAGTTGGCCAAAGGTGCGGTGGTAATACGGCTATTTGTAAAGGTACAAGATCAGGTTTCCACTCTGACACTCAGTCCTTTGACAGGCAGCAAATATCAAGGCTATTTATTCTGGTTGTTTGGTCTTTATCTGTTCATACAGCAAACAAGTTGCTCCGGGGTTCAAACGAAACCAAGCTGAAACCATCAGATTTAACTTGTTCGGTTCACATCTGTGGAACCCCTTCACCTTTGTATTGGAACATCTCCACGTGTGAAAAGACCACAAGGCTACAATCTTCTTCAAAGCATGCGATTCTGTTCTTGCCAGAGCTTCAGTAAACAGTGATAGCAGGGTTGGAAACTCTTCTGATTCACGCCAGAATCTGTAAGACTGTCTCTTTACCACATTTAGTTCTGTGTTGTAAACAGCCCTGTAGACAGACATGTACTGTCTGCCTCTGTAGTGGGTTAATATCCTAGATAAAGTTATTTTTTTAAACACATGCCGTTGTCTGTGTTTAAGGCAGAACTTAAAAAAAAACTTAAGGAAGTTGTTATAGCTGTGGTTTTGAGAGGGTACTCAAACTAAACAGAGAACTCGTTCATGAGCTGTTTGCATGCGTGTGTGTGTGTTGGTGTTGGAGGTGGGGAACCTCTTAGAAAATGAAGTTATATATTCACATTTTGACTATTCACAGCAGTCTGGCTCCATCTGCAAAGCACATAGAGGATCACAATGTAACACAATATATTCCCCGTCTTACTTCCAAAGCGTGTAACAAACGGATGGCTGTGATACAAAACCTCGCTTTCCAGGTTGAGAGGAGCCTTCCCGCACAAATGGTACCCGCTTGCTTTTAGTCGTGTAGCACAGCGCAGTTTTTACTTGACCTTGACCGAGCGTAGCGTCGAGCCAAGCAAGCCGAGGTCCACTTTTGAATCGGACGGCCGACTTTATGAAGGAGGGACTCACTAAGGAGAATCAACTGGAGAATTCCAATGCAGTAAATGAGACAACTGTTGGTCGTCTGCAGAGATGACTCAAAAGATTCCAGCTGCTCCCTCTTTCAGATCCTTTCCCCTTCCTTTTAGAAAGGCTCAAGGGAATAAAAAACAAAACAATACACCCCCAACTCACCATGCCTCCCTCCTCCAAGAGAGAGGCGTCCAACAGAAACAGCACAACCGAAATAGTGCTGCTATTTCGGTCTGGACCGGCTGTTATTTTTAGAAGACAGCGACATGTTCCACGTTGAATTACAACATCATAAGGTCACCCCATGCTCCTTCCTTTTTTCCAGGCCTTTCGCCTTCAGACCGTGACTCACCACAGAGTATGCAGTGACGTTACAGTGCGCCATCAATCCCCAAGTTCTGAAAGAAAATTAGATCATTGACCTGATTCAGTCACGCAGCACTCGTTTTAACAGATGGTTTGATGTCGCCGTCTCGCAGGTAAAACTCAGGAATATGATTGTGATGCCTGACATGTTTACATCCGATGGTTTAGTTTCTACGGCAGAGAATTAGCCCCACAAGAAGAGAGAAAAATTAGTTTCCAACACGAGAAAAAAGTTGAAGTTTCATGAATAAAATCGAAATTTTGCAATTAAGTCAAAATGTCAAAAAAAAAAAATTGAAACGCTCTGCGCGCAAGTCTACTGCAGTAATTCCGTTTTCATCAGTTTCCTGATTACTGTGGGTGAACCTTATCGAACACACCTGTTTTCGGAAGTTTACTTTTAACTGTGGGTAACTGGGTTAATCCACCATCCAATCTACTTGCCAGTCTTTTTTTTAACAGCGACTTTATTCACAAAATTTTGACTGTGTTCACGAAATTTCATATTTTTTTTGACATCGACTTTATTTGTCTTTTTTACGTTGACTCTTATCACGAAATTTGACTTTATTCACAAAATTTCAACTTAAACCTCTTAAATAAAAATCTCCTTCTTGTAAGATTTTTTTTTCTCTTCTTGTGGCCCTAATCATCTTTCGTAAGTTTCTCATCTGCGAGCTGGGGTTGCTTTTCCATGAGCAACCCCATTCACCCCAAAACCCCAGCATTTGATCATAGACATTTAGCTTTCAAAAGCATTGAACGGCACAATGCAACTGATATGATGCCAGGCTGACTGCAATAAAACGAAACCACATGCCACACCACACCACATTTCAATCTCTTGCTCAGTCCAGCCGGAAATTATGCAGTGCAACATGCAAAGGTTGGGTAACATGCAGTAGCTGGTGATCAGACAAAACGTTGCTATTGAGATGAGTTTGGTACTTTTTTTTAATGGGGCTTTGCATTTGCAAGCCTATGACATCTCCAAAATCTGAAAATAGTGTCATGGGAAATCATAAAACTCCAAAATAATGAATTGTGGATTTAAAAGAGATCACCCTGTTTAAACACATGATCTAAATGGCATTACAATGGGAGGTAGCTCAGTAAAACATGTTAGATGGGGTAAGCTATAAAAGATAATAATAATTTTCCCACCTCTAGTTGCTCTGGCAGCAGCTTCTACAGTACAGACCCTCATTCTTCTGTCTGGAGTAAAGGCAACAAGGCAATGTGATATAAATCTACGAACAGACTACCTTGTCATGTCTCATTTAATTTTGTGAAGTGCCATTTTCAGTTCACTCAATTTATCTCTTTGGTTCAGACTCAAAACGTCACTAAGAATTTAGTAGAGACAGATTTATGGCCATGATTTACCACACGGGTCCATTTGGTCGGAGGTAGGGGATTGGCGGGGATGTGGGGGGTGTTCTGTTCTGAGGCCCACATTTTTGAATCCTTTTAAAAAAAAAAAATCCAACCCGAATTTCTGCTAAATTTGCCCTTGGTCTCACCCAATTAAACAAAGAAAAAACAATATCACAAAGTTAAACCATACAAGTGACATCAACATCTACAGGTTTACCTTAATACTGCTCTTGGATTCACTCACAGCAGGCAGCTTGATCCACAATGTGCGCAGAGGCATAACTGTTTGTCCTCCTTACACCCACAATGTCCTGCATCCACACTACTTGATTCGATTTTTCTTCATCATTGACCCTTATTTTTGTTAAATGACTACAGAGAGGAATAATTGCAATGGATACAGGTCATAGCTATGTTTCGTTATGGTTCTTGCACATGAGAAACAGTGACATGCTATTGTGTATATGGTAATGTGTGACACTAGCACAGCCCGAAGGGGCCAAAGTCCAGAAACCTAATGCTAGTCAACCAAACTGCTTTTTGGAGTTTGACCTCGAGCATTTAGTGAGTTGCCAGATGCAAACATGTTGGGAGCTGAGTGATTCAGAGTGAATCCTTTGAATAAATAAACATCCAGAATAATGAAAACTCAACCTCCAACATCAGGCAGTAGCTTTCCTGAACCCCTTGGATTTACCTCATGCATCCGTCTGGTGAACAACCCATAGAAATCATTTGTAAGGAAGAGGCAAAACTTGGTTGTGATCAGGGAACCTTTCGTCCTCACTGTGTGTGTAGGAAACTAGAAACTATATTGGCTGCTCCTTCTTCTTGATCATATTCTTATATTTGAGCTTTTTGATCTCAACAGGTGATACATGATAACAAAACATGGCAGACATAGTCAAACATGGTAGATATAGCGAACCTTTCAAGCATTTTTTTCAATTTTACAAATTTTCAAAAGTTTGCTATGAATTTGCTTATTAACATCTTAGGGAAACACACAAACGGCTCAGAATGTCAGCCTTGTCACACCTCGGAGCTTGAATCACGAAACCAAAAGATTTGAGCTTGTTCCAAACTCATGTAAAAACACCCTGTTAACCAAATTTTAATGTATGCTGTGGCAATCCAAACACTACGGTTTTCACATTCACTTTTTAAAACAAATGCCTTCATTTAAATTCAAGAAAATTTCCACAAAGCTCTTTGTCACAGTGGTTTCTATGGGGGTGTGATTATTTGTTTGTGTGACAATATTTGGCTGGCTGCCAGAGTCCTAGTGTTTGGCTGACTCTGATGGGCGTGACAGAAAGGGGAAAAAAAGCCACGAGGTTACAGTGCGGCTAGAACTGAGGAGTGAGGTTCACGCTAGCATCGGACTTCAAGCAGGTGACATTTGAAGGTAAGATGGCAATTTTTCAAATCTTTAATCCAACCTGTCTCGGACCTGTGTAGAGACAGAAGAGGGCACACGGAGTGGATGAAGTGGAATTGGATGATTGTTGGAGGATTGTTGGCTAGTCCTTTCCAGTGGGGCAGTTGCCCTTCCACCAGAACCTCCTTTGGGCGTGAGATAATGTTGATGTTACTCTTTATAACCGAAAAGATCACTTGCAGGTTGCCTGCAGTTTAGAGACAACTGTTAACTCCCCTTCAAGCTTAATGACAGCAGGATTCAATTTTGTCTGCTCATAAAATAAATTAGGATCACGTTAAAAGTATGGCATTATTTCTTGAAACCAACCACTTTTTGAAGATAAAATGACAGACTTGAAGGTGTGAACATTTACCATGTGACCAAGAGAGACTTTGGAGACATTGACAATGGGAGGACACCACGGGAGAGCAATTAGAAACAGGATTCTTCCCGGAATCAGAAGAGTTGACAAGTGGGATGAAAGGTTGTGTTGAGGCTTCCGGAGACTCCGATGACACCTGATAACCTTCAGCTTGAAGGTTGTTGATTTTGCATGTCAGTTCTTGTGGCTTTGAGCAGAGGGTCGTGGCAATTAAACACCAGCGGACATGGAAAGATTAAAGATGTGCTGCGGTAACGCAACTGTGTCAGTTGTCCTTTGTTTCTGTTTGCTGTTGTTCCAATTACCGCTGCTGCCCTTCAGTCTTTGATATTTCTGAAGGAAGTATAAACGCTTGAGAGAAACAAGATGCCAAATACGTATGTTTTACAAATATTGACAAATTGACGAGAATTATGTGCTGCCACCTGATGATATTATTTACTAGGTGTCTGACAGCAGTTAGCAACACAACACAACTTGACAACACAACATTACCAACTGTCAATGTGGTGGCATCATGTGTCAGCAACAGGAACACAAATGTTGATGTATTGTTTAGCAAGACACAACACAAAAAAGTAACAAACCAAATAGCGTTACAAGACTGTATTTGGAGTGTTGTTGTAATTTTATAGCTCAACCTCATTGTTTGACCTCATATATGTGCCTTTGCTGCATGGATTTGTACATGTTTTATACACATGTATCAAATTCAAACAGACCCGAACATGCGGCGCTGCCTTTGTAACGGGTCAGATGTACTGTATATGTGCCAGAGGCACAGAATGCTTCCATTATGAAGCCAACCAGGGTTTTTTGGCCTCACTGAGCGCCTCTAACATGAAAAATGTGAGCAACTTCTGTGCTAAAAGATAAGTGTAAACACATGATGCATCGCTAAGGAGGACAACACTTAAGCAGGCAGTCTTGAGCACACACAATTCTGGCCAAACATGTTTATCTGCTTTGGGCAGCAGCAAACCCTGCCTGCTTTCCTCTGCATATATTAGCTAGGCGCTTCAGTGCCTGCAAACTAACAATGGCTTTTTCTTGGAAAGAGAAAAATCGGTTGACGCACCAACGTGAAAAGTGCTGTTTTGAGTTAAGGCTGGACTAAAAAAGTCATCTCTTTTTAACTGAATGGCAATACTCCATATATATATCTATTTTCTTTCTGCGACACAAATGTGGTTTCCCCCAAAGCTGTGGCGTTTGTGGCCAACATTTGGTGCAAAGCTTTTAGTTTGTGTAAATCAGCAAATTGTGCTGAGTCGCAGCCCCATAGTTTGACACACTCCTCGTGGGCCACCATCGAAAGTGGTGGAAAGGAGAGGAGAAACAGAGAGGTTGTGTGTGAGTGAGCCAGACAGACACAGAAGTGTGAACTTTGCGCCCACATATTGTCATTTTTAAATGAAAATAGGTAATTGAAAACTAAAAATAAACTATCGATATAAGCGATGTTCTATCCTATCTATAGGCATATTATATTGTTACCTTTTAGAAATATGTTGATATATACTAAAATCTGTAGTTATTACCCAGCCCTAGTTTGAGTTCCCTAAAAGAGTTTCGTTTTTTGTTTTTTACGTTATTATGAAGTCACGACAAATAATTGAATAGAAGTTTGTGTCCTACATAATAAATGCCCAATATTTTTTCTACAAATATATTTTAAAATACTTTTAAGAAAAAAAAAGGAAACTGACCACAACCCAGTTTTGGGTCGCAACCCACCAGTTGAGAAACACTGCCCTAAAAGATATAGCTGAGGCAAGTGCTTGAGGCACGCATCTGATATACTGAGCATTTGTGATGGGAAACTCGATTCTTTTATCTGAGTAGTGCTTCTGAGTCATTTGAGTCAATGAGTCGCTCACCCACTGTGTGTGGAAATTTTTTGTGATGATTCTTGCAGGTCAGGTAGCACTGGCCACGAGGAACATTGCTCTTAGACCAACAAACACCAAAGCTACTGGTTGAGCGACTGTGGGCAGTCGCCCACAATTTGTGGGCGACTGCAGAGCGGATCATCCAACTACCGGAGGGCTTCCAAACCCCACTTCATCCCAACCTCTGCCGCTGGGCACGACACTTTACCCACATTGCCTTGTATGAATGTGAGTGAAAGTTTGGTGTTGGTGTAGATTGGCAGCCAAGCATTTCTCGTGGAAATGTCTTCCTGTTGCACATTGAAAGGAATATAACGGAAATGTATGGAAGCGCACTAAATGAGACCACCAGTGTTGCAGCTGTTTGCCTCTCTCGCCTCTTTATCTCATGTCTTTTTGAGATGCATATTACAGACCTCGGTCTGAAGTTCAGACCAGTTCACTTCGCCACAGTCTCGCTCCGGCTGCCAATCACGCCGCCACAATGGGAGACCAACGCGGACAGACAAACTTCACAACTGGGCGTCACACGGCGGGTCATATTGGGTTAAATACCTGGTCACCCTTTCCCTCACACAACCCTGTCAGGTTCCAACTCCGAGTTAGTGGTGCTGTGAGAACCTTGGTGTGATGAGCTCAGAAGTGGGGGGGGTAACAAGGTACAAATACTTTGTTACTCCGCTTAAGTTGATTTTTTAAGTATCTGTGCTTTACTTGAGTATTTCTTTTTCTGACGACTTTTCTCTGTTACTCCCTACATTTGTTCACAACAAACATTGGTACCTTCTACTACTTAAATTGGAAAAACAGGCTGGTTACTTTTGTGTTTAAAACATACAATTTCTGTGAAAAGTAATTCATTTATTATAATGACTTTCTTACTTTTCTTTGAGTAAAGGAGTTCAATCAGTAATTTTACTTAAACCAGAGTACTTTTTTTTTTTTTTTTTCTAACTTTTACTTGAGTACAGAATGTGAATCCTTTGCCTATCCTTTGCCTCTAACACTCATGGACTTCCTCTTGCCTGGTTAAAATTGCTTGCTCAGAACTGTTGTCTATAATGTGTTTCACAGAGGCGAATAATCTGACCAAACTCTCTCCCTCGCGGATAAAACATTGTCAAAATTGACTGGTTAGACTTTCCATGGCGACTGTGCCATTGTCAGCACTCCAAGAGACTGTTCAGCTCTTTCTACTGGCGGTGTCAGTAGCAGCAGGAAGGAAGCTGGCGTGGGATGAGTGACTCTGCGGTGTCAGGCTGCGTGCCCTGTGAGCTGCGGAGCTGCTGGTTGTGGCAGCGGGCAGCAGCCGGCGCAAAGACGCTCTCCTCTCTCCTCTCTCCTCTCTCCTCTCTCATCGGGGGTAATTGCCGCTCAGGAAATTGGACGTAAACTGTTTCAACAATCCCGTATCTGAGGTGAGTTCTAGACAGGGCGTACAGTAGTGGAGCTAATTAAAACAAGTGAATCCAATTACTGTTTATGCGAAGCAGCTGGCCTGGGAAGTCGGTGAAGTGGAATTAGCGGGACTTGTGGCTAAGGGGTTGGAGCTCAGACGCAGATTGAAAAAAAAAAAGACTGTTGTGCTTGGTAGAAGTAGTGATGTTTGGAGGCCCGGAATCAAAAGTGGTGAAGTTCGCCGGGGCCTTTGGTTCTTTTGTTTTGGTTACATCACGTTCTGTGAGGGCGCTCTGATGTCATAACAAGATGATAACTGGCCTCTATGGATTTTCAGAAAAATAAAGTTAGCGTTTGCTCACGGTCGCGTACAAACCCCCTTATCCGAGTGTATATTTACGCACACAGAATCAATTCATCTGCGATACAGCCAACAGTCATGTACTGGATAAGCTCTCCTTTCAAAACATTTGGATTTAATTATCATGGGGATATGATATCCAAACAATCTGCTTTCTTCCATTAATAACACGCATGTGGTGTGGCAGTGCGGGCTAAGGCCTGCTGCGGGGTTTGTGTTTTTTTTTTCACATGTTTTTGTGGATTTGCAACTTGTTTACTTACTATTAGCGGCATGAGGCAAAAGCCAATTTAGCGTAATGATACAGTTTACGTTGTGGATTTTGCAAAGATCTGTGTGGGGAAGCGTCCCGCTTCCACAGGCGGCAGTCTCTCGAAAACAAACATTACCCGTGTGACTTTTCCACGATAAAGAGATGAGTTCTCACTTGCTGCAGCCTTTTGCAGGTCAGCGCCGTCAACACGAGAGGAGGGGAAGCCGGCCAAAACTTTTTGAGCAACTGATAACCAAAGAACCGTGCATTGAGGAAATGTAAGCAGTGTGTTACTTTACAGATTAGACACTGTGCAGCTTAATGTTCTATAAATAGGCAGGGAGCAAAACGGGGGAGAGGGCTGTCTTGCCGCTCTAAAAACATTTTAATGGCCTTTTCATCTGTGGTCAATTTCAATGGCAACTGTAGGCAGAAGATAATGTATTGAGAACTGCCTGTTGCACTTGTTGCACTTAGCAAAGTGTTGTATGGACAGTTTCCCATGATGCTTTGGCCTTGTCTGGATACACAGGGGTATTTTCATTACCAAAGAAGCTAATTCTACATGGTTTTGGCCTCCCATTACATGTAAATAGACTTACACAGGGCCTTTAAATAATGCATAAGCATATCTGCTCACAGATTTCTAATATATAATGCAGTTTCAGAGTAGGAAATTTCGCTGTGTCTGGTACACAGTTTGCAGCGTGTATCTCATATTTTGTTGTCAGTTTAATGGATATGCCAAAATGTTTGCCTCTATTAACTGAGCTGCTCAGTCAGCTACTATTTGAAATAAAGAACATGATGAAGTGAACATTGTGTGTTTTACTGCAGTTGCTGTGTTAGTTTCATCATGTTAGATTTGTTTGGTCTTGCAATGAGGAGAGTTTGTAGGGGGAAAAAAGTCAAATAAATTGACCTAAAAAAGCAAAATACATGCATTAACTACTTTATTATTATTAGTAGTAGTAGTAGTAGTATTTGTTCAACATGCTCTATTGTGTCATTTATTTGTTCAATTTGCCATCAAAACAGAAACTCAAAACATTAGGCAGCTGAAATTGTCTATTTTTTTCCATTTTATTTAAAAAAAAATATTTCTTCCTTTTTGTCTGTATTTTAATATTGTGTTCCGTAGTCAGTTTGTGCCAACACTGGCTGGCAGTATAGGAACACAATAGTGTGCATGCTTCAGGTATGTGTGTGTGCCTGGATATGACTTCAGTGGTTTGTTCTGTTCGGGGGGCTGTGAATTCCTCTCGGTTGAAGTAACAACATAATTATTATTACGTGCTGCGTTTCTATCTTTGATACAAAAAAGTCTGTTGATTGAGTTGCAGTTTTAGTATCATAATTAACTCCCCACGGAGTCAGAAAATTCATCCAACGAACCTTTATTCCTTTTGTTTGATTCACCAGCATCTATTTTAGCAGAGGGCAAAAATATGCTGTTTCCTAGGAACCATTAATTAACTGTGTTCCCCTCTACTTTAGTCCCAAAGCAAAGAAAAGTCTGGATTGTTTTTGTAATATGGGACTGTCTAATTTTGATTGAACTCATTTCAATTTCAACCCAACCTAACCTAACGAACCTCTGTGGTCATAAATACAAAGTCTCAGGTTGTGGTGTAATTCCTTTCTTTAAATGTGATTTATTTTTACTTCTACTTCTACTATTAGTACACTACATAGACCTGACTAAAAAGGCCAAGAGCCATGTAGAAATGTTCAGCTGCCCTCGATTAAAGCACACAGAAGTCCCTCAGTTCTACCGTCATGAATGACAGACGGCACAGCTTGTCAATCAGTTCCTTATATTTCGACGAACACTCTCTACACTGCTGGTGGAGTCTCCAAACCACCGCGTGTTCCAGTTTTCAGAACTTCGTCCTGGTGGTCACCTTGCACGTGCACATTTTGTCGAGCAGTTTGTTTGTTTCCTCAATGCGCTGGCGGCATTACAGGCTTCTCAGCGTGTGCTCTTATCTGCCACTGATGACACTCTCTCGTTGGTTTCCCTCACAGCACACTTGTATTCACTTAACACTCACATGTGTTGATGTTTCCTCTCTCCCTCCCCCAGCGTCCCGTGCATTAGCGCGGCACTGTGTGGCTCTCGGCGAGGCTGTAAATCAGGGTTAGTATAATTTGACCCGCGCTGGAGTGTATGAGCACTTACTGCCAGGAGCATTAGCTGAGGTTTGATTACGGAAGGTTTGTTGCGGATTGTCCGCACTTGAGGGCGGTTAAAGCGTGGTCAAATCATCCTCCGTGGCCTCTTTCTCACCTCTGCTTTACAGCTCACGCGGCCGTGCGCCACCTCGGCCAGGTGCACGTTACTGCCCCGCTCGGACACATCTCTGCACGTGTGTCTAATTAGACTTCCAGCAAACGAGATTGGAAGACGCACGCACGGAGCAATTGAAGCTGCTGAAACGCGGCCGACGGGTTCCCTATGATGTCTTAATTACGCCGTCGGAAACGAGCAATTGCAAAAACAAGTAATGTGTTTGTACTGGGCAGAAGTCCCTCCAGATGTAAGACAGCTGTTTTGACGGGCGGCCCGCTCGTTGCACTACACGGCGGTGAGAGAGCCGCTGTCAGTTTTGTTTCACGTCTCGTATAAATTTTAGGGTTTCCGAATGTCCGCCTGCGATCACGAGCCTCATCCGTCAGCCGTCTGCGGCTCATGGTTTGAATTCACAGTGCAATGAGTCACATTAGCCACGCCAAAGGCCCGTATTATGTTTGATACAATTAACCACTGTTTCCTAACAACGATATGCATCACTATAGAGTAACATGTATTGGGAAATGTACTAGGTTGCACTGAGCAGGACTCAGTTACTTCATTTGTATTTGTGTATTCGACCCAAAATAGTGCTTTTAGTGCACCTGAAAACATTTGTGTAATATTGTCAGGTTTAAGATAGCACTCCGTTTCCTTTTTTTATTTATCAAAGGCATTCTCAACTTATAAATATTTATTTTTCCCATAGATAGCTTTACTTAAAGGGCCAATACACGATTTTCATTAAGATTTAAGGGAATGAAAAATTGGCATGTGAAGATGCAGTGGGGAGTGTCACACCACAGCCCTCTCAGTGTGCTGATATCGATACAGAGTCGAGTCTTGTTTACAAAGCCTGCATATGCATGTGTAGTTAGCTTAAGTGTCTCTTAATAAATAAAATCAAATAATAAAAAATATAAATTGGGCCTTAATGCGAGGAGCATGAGCTCATAGCCTCCCGGTTTACATGCTGCGCTCAGCTGTGCTCTCTAGTGGTGACATAGTGAATAGTGCAGTGCCGCTTTAAAGAATAACTAAATTGAGAAGTTCAGTCAGTCCCCAAAAAAGGACTGATTTTACCTGCAGTGGCTACTGTAGAACATTTTAAAGGATAGCATTTGTGTCACTGCACTATTGTCACTCATCTCATCATGTTCCTCTCTGTTGCCATCACAGTGAAGCTCTCCAAAGGATCTTGTGACCGTTGAAAGTCTGTTAGAATTGTACGTTTCCAAGTGAAACTAGTATTCATTTCAATCAGGCATCTTCTAGTGTGCTGAGCGACCTGAGAACAGCACTGCGGACACTTCATGGAGGACATCCCCAATGGTCTCGTTGTTGTGTGAAGGTGGCGTATGACCTTTTAAACAGTCACACAGTAGCATCACTGTAAAATACACGAAGGCTGTGAGGCTGAGAGAGAGCTTAGACCTCAATCCTCGATCCTGACCTCTTGAGCTGCTGAGGTCACGACCATATCGGTGAACTTTTGCTTTACATGCCTAATACAGAGCAACACATGGTGCGTACAGAGAAGATGCCACCTGCTTAGTCAAGTAAAAGACATCAAGGTGGAAAAAAAAAAAAAGAAAAGAGGATGATCCCCGTGATAAGCAGCAAGACAGCAGTGTGTCTATGGACACTGAGGGATTCACCACAAGAGAGGGAAAGTAATAACATCAACCTTGCGGTAATCCACAGCGACCAGAGTGTGAGCTTCTGCAACCACGCAGGTATGTCCTTAATGACGAGCTAAGACTTTATGGGATAATCTCAAAACTGGACATGTTATTGTTTCCCTGGGTTGCCATGATAAAGAGTGTAATTGAAGCTTGAAGTGTGCCCGAGATGAACGATAGCCTTCTGGTGCCTAATATGGACTCTGACCTTCCATCGAGGGGATCAGAATTTGATGTGATAGGTTAAAAAAGAAGAAGGAGAAGAGCAGGAATGAGGCATCAAAAAGGTCAGGAGATAAAGTTAAAGACATATCTGGCGGTTTAAGTAGCACCTTTGCAGTCTTTAATGAGTTTATTCTGCTGCGGTGCGCAAAATGGTTTTAGGATGTCATCATGAATTCTTGGGGCGGATTGTGGCTTATACTTTCGTGGGTTTGTGACATGGCTTAAAGGGATTGAGTTCATGAGACGTAATCCGTGTTCAGGCGGAGGTGCTTCGGGTCTCTTAACCTTTCATCGGGGAGCTCAGCGTTCCCTGACCTGTGCGCTCATACCTGGGCAAACCACCTCGGCACTGGTTCACTTCAAAGGCAAACGTGTGAACTAACGTTGCTTTGAGTTAGCACACGAAACCTCACGGTAGTGCGATGGTAAAGGTTGACTTTATATGAAAAGATGAGTACAGTCAGCCCTGGGTGCTTCTGATCCATCCGTCCGTCCGTCCGTCCGTCCGTCCGTCCATCCGTCCGTCCATCCATCCATCCATCCATTCTCTCTTCTTGTTCTGAACATAGTTTAGAACGTCAGTGGGACAATATGAGGAGCTTTTGCTCCATCTGAGACAGAGGGGGACAAATTAGCTGGTGCCAATGGAACCTAAACAGCACATGGAAGTCTGTCTAAGGTAAATTGTGGACACATTGTAATGTACAGGTGTAATATGAGCATAATGACATGATGTCAGAGCGCTCTCAGCTCTGATTGGCTGATGCTCTAGTAAGTACACTGAAAATAATCAAACTTAAGTGAATAAAAAAATGTTTGTACTGCTGATGTTCTGTGTCTTTATGCACTAATTAAACAAAATGTAATTTGAAAGAAAAATACTTACTTCCAGGGAAAGTCAAGGTTAGCTATTAACATTATAAGAAGAATCACAACTGATTAATGCCACTGGTGAAACTGTTAGTGTTTCAAATGTTAAAGGGGCCTGTAGACTCTTGGATTTCAGTCACAGTTCAACAGACTTCATGCAGGAAGCTGTGTTTTTCTTCTTGTTATCTGTGGGGGAAGGTTTAAAGAGCATGGTGACAGTCATAGACTCAAGTCAACAATACTGAACAAAAAATAAATAAATAAATTAAAATAAATAAATAAATAAATATATACATATATATATATATATATATATATATATATATATATATATATATATATATGCCTGAATGTAGAATACAGTGTCTGTTCTACTTGAAGTGCTGCAACTGAGACAAAGATGTAACACAGGTGAGATGAGTCACCTTAGAGACAGCTGACAATAGTAATTGATGCTGCTGGCGTCAAAGAAATATATGGACACTATTTCATTTTATTCTTTTAAATGGAAGAGTGTGGTTCTGTGTGAACTGTCAGACACAATGCACTACTTTTCAGAGTCTCACCCCTTCACATGCCCCGGATACCATAAACAATACTACAACACAATTTTGGATGACAGACTAACGTAATGTATGTACATATATATATATATATATATATATATATATATATATATATATATATACATATATATATATATATATATATATATATATGTCACATCAGACTAAACGAGGGGCCCACATAGTCATCCACACTTGGAAGGAAATGTGTCAAAAAAAAAAAATAAAAAAAAGCCAGGATACACAGATGACCTCATACATTCTCTTCCAAAAAAAAGAAGCATGCATCAAAAAACTCTGTTGCGATGTGGAATGTTTACACAACCTTCCATCTTCTAAAACGGCCCTATCGCTCGAATCAGAACGGTCTTTATTTTCCTTGCAAGATTTAAGCACAGGCTGGTGAGGCGGCCATTAACAGTGACTAAAAGCATATTTGGCATAATGATTAAGTGGCTTTTCAGTTCTCTTCTTAACATGGGAGAAGACCAGTGACGGTAATTTCGGCTTTCCCGTACGATTCCCGTGGCTTTGAGAGTGTTTTAAACCTGGTGTCACGGGAATGTGCCTGTACAACATGCACTTTAGCATCATGCGCGCTGCAGATGCATGCAATTGACGGCGAACTGCAGGGGAGAATGATTTCTGTTCATGCTATATTTAGAAAGCGTTCTCACTCATCTGATTTATCCCTCTTGATGACAGGACAAGTGTTATATTGTAAAACCTCTCTTGTTTCGCTCTGACTTGGCAGAGCACTGCTTACCTTGCCTGATTACACTTTGGGCGCTGCAACCCGACCTTTCCCCAAGAATTCAATGATGTCACGCATCATCCAGATGTTCGCGATCAACAAATATTGATCGCGAGAGCCCATTAGTTTGCTAATTACATTTGCATAAAGATGTCACCATTTCATATTGACCACGCTAAGCTGGTTTTGCATGTGCTTTACATTGTCGGCTTCTGGAATACTTACATAACAATGTTTTGCCTGAACGCCTATGCATGCACGCACGCACATATGCAGCCAATTATGGGCTGCACATGCACACACGCAGACGCACGCACACACAAACAAAATATCAACAGTGTCCCAAAGTTAACTGCTTGCATTCCCCACCAGTGACTTGCTCAGAGCAAACAAACATTTATGCATCTCTCTGGCAAACGCGCAGGGAGCTGCTGCTATTTTGTTTGGTGGACACCCGGGGGCCGACGTAAACACGCTATTGAACTTTGTTTAGGGAAGGCTACAATGTGGACATGTTGACATGGAATCTTTCAGCTCACAGCAACATGAACACGGTTCCGAACAACCTACCTCGACAGCGGTTTGGCCCGTGGCTGCATGTAATGAACTAATGGCTTATTCTGGTAAGTGATCATATTACAGGTGTCGGGTCTTCCAGTGAAACAGAATGAGTGGAAATAACTTCCATGCAGGCCGTTGCATTTGAAGCTCTGGAGTCACATCTTTAGTTTTATGGACTACATCATATGGCAACTTTTGATCATGGATTCAGATACTGCAGAAAAACCCTCCAGATCTTTGAAAAACAGTATATTTAGCCCTCTGTTTACAGCCTCCTCATGTTTTACACTCATGCTAAAACTTTTGCTTTGTTGAATCCTCCACATTTGGATGGACACAAAAATAAGTGATCTGAGGGGCGGAACAAACACCCGGCTAAAGATGTCACGAAACGCAGACAAGTATTTGATACCCTTAGTGACATCATAAAGGCCAAACACTTTCTTTAAAAGTTAAGTGAGCAGGTTAGACTTATGAGTGACACAGCTCATAAAACAACAATTGAAACCTGCTGTCCCGTTGTCCACCTTGGCAAACAGCTGTCATCGGTTTGCTTCAAGTAAAAAAACTAAACAAAACCAGAGGTCTGTTTGTCCCATTGGGCAATATTTATCAAATATAATATATTTTCTGTTTGACAAATCCCTCATATAACTCGACTTCAAAAATTCTGAAATATCCCTTTAATTTACTGACAGTGTGCGAGACAGTTATTTTTTTTCCTCCTTCCAAGTCTGATGAAAGAATTTTGGTGCTGTGCTGGTGGAAACCTACACGTTCAGGATGCTTTACATTCCAACACAATGTGTTGAGGCCTTACGGCAAACACATGAGCAAGTGTGGAAAGTCCAGGTGCAATGCATGATGTTAAATCAAGACTGATTTTCTTTATATATTCACTCCTCTCAGGCGGTATTTGGTTCCGGTGCACTGATTTTGTGCACATTGTTCCACTCAGAAAGTTTCCAGACTGACAGCACTTGAATTCTGATGTTTAGTTACCTCTGTCTGACACCTGCTTTGATGTTGGTTACATAATTTTCAGCTATTTACACTTCAAGGGAACTTTCCTAAGACCATTAATGTAATATAGTCATCTGCAAAACTAAAAACTTTCAATCTTTGAAATATTTTCTTTTTCAATACACAATTAAACAAGAGACTTGATGTGAGGTATAAACTGAACACAAATTGGACTGAGTTCTCTGGTTGTTATGCATTTCATCATATTTGTGTTCAGGCAATTGTCCTCATGACGCCTCTGACGAGACACGTTGCTTCCCTGAGCTTTGTCCCACCCATGAGCTTCATTCTCTTTGCAAA
The DNA here is from genome assembly GCF_046127955.1 of Nelusetta ayraudi. Lineage (NCBI taxonomy): Eukaryota > Metazoa > Chordata > Actinopteri > Tetraodontiformes > Monacanthidae > Nelusetta > Nelusetta ayraudi. Next base: position 3,648,712 of record NW_027466092.1, read on the forward strand.
CCGTTTTTCTTTTTCAGTTGTCAGTGCACTGACGAATGATGCAGGAGTCTGGTTTCACTTGGGTGTATGGTTCATTCACATGTCGAAGCCATCGGCATCCGTCACCTCGCACCTACCTGAAGACAGTTTACAATGTGTCAGGTACAACAGCTTTATCCGAGGTTTAGCGAAAATTTGGGGTGTGGGGACAGGACTTCTTGACAGTTAGAGAAAAAGTGGATCATTATGGAATCATCCTAGAGGGGTAGTTGAAGCAGTAGTAGTAGCAGCAGTAAACTAAAGATTAAAGTCCTTCTAGAGGCAAGTATTGCCACTCAGTAGCCATTATGGGGATGCCCAAGTAGACCAGACCTATGTCTAAATGAATGGATTCATCATACTCGCACGCTGACATGACAATCATGTATTAAAACATATGCAGTACGTGATCACCAGTGAAATTAGGCCCCTATCCAGCATGAAATACATTGATCTAACTGAGGAATCATGTTTTAAACACTCTTGTGTATTCTTTTTTGCTAGCTAGTGCGACAAAAGTAGCAATAAGTTGCTTGTGCAGCAACATTGTCTCTGATTTCTGATTGATACTGTACCTGTCATCCGCTGCCAAACGCTACTGTGCACATGCGCCAGATGATAAAACACAATTTTGCTGGTTCAGCTGAAAGGGGACGGGATGCACACTTTAATCGTCCCACAATTCTCCATTCGTAGTAGTAGTAGTAGTAGTGGTCTGTTGCTCTCATAGATCTTATCAGATTAATGTATACATGGCACTTTTTTATTTTCTTCAACATTGTGTTATTGGCTGCCAACTTGCCCTTTTGAGACCACATGGTAAATAATCGATTCCTCAATTTATCATGCAACTTTTGTCTGCGCCCCTGTGAGTCCTCCCACTCCTGGCCGCCTCTCTGTGCGCTGCGCTAGCCCTCAGTGTGCTCGCCACTCGGATTAATGGCTGTTTTGGAAACATATGAGCTCATGGGTAATTGGCTGAGGTGATGTTTCTTGTTGAATGCTACCTGGATCTTTTTGTGGTCACCCGCATGCTTGGTCGCCTCCCCTGCCACTAAGACTGGTAATTGAGCAGCACTTCCCTGACACCGGCCGTGAACCATGAGAAGAAGGCTTTGTGTTTCCTCAGCATGTCACTGGGAAGAGTGACAGGGAGAAGTTGTTTTGATACTTCCCTTTTTCTGTGCTGGCTTTGTGATTGTTTTCCTGTGATCACCAAGAAACCTGCTGCCTTCTTAAGCCAAATTCTACTTATGTTTTTAATAACAAGAAACGGCTGTTGGTCTGTTGTTCTTGTTTCTTTTAAATATTCATATTTAAGCTTTATCTTATACAAGAATTTTACAAAGAAAGTGTTGATGATCATATCAAAGGACACATCACACAGTCATGTAATCCTCTGATATTTCTCTGATCTGTTTAAGTTATTGCCCCCAAGCCTCCCTACTCTGTGGGTATAGCATTTCAGTTTTTTTTTTGTTTGTTTTTTTTTTCTGGCCATAGACATTCCTTACACCTATGAAAGAGGAATGCATAAAACAAAACACTGTTCAGCTTGATCTTAAGGAGGTGATTCACACGTGTCAGTTGCAGTGTCAGGGTATAAAATTGTCCTCAATGTTGATGTGGACAAATGATTGGTAGAGATTCATGTTTTTTGCTATAAAGTAATCTGGAGCACAATTGGAGGGGTAGTCACAAAAAAAAACATTTTTCGTCAATACATATTTCTACAGTCACTATTTTAGGGTGAGTCCATCCAAGCCAATATGAGACTAGCATTATTTTCCTCATGGGGATAAATTAAGCTCTTCTGATTTTGATTAATATACTGCATTCTGCTTTGGATTTGAATCCCCTCAGTGTGAACTCAGCTTGCGCAACCTAGATCATACGTGGTTCAAAAATTCCAGGGCAGAAAAAGACCAAAGTAAAAGTGTGAATAAAGGGCACTGGTGTGGATGAATGGCCATGGATGAGGCTGTAGATTCTTCCACCAGCCAATCTGAGGACAGATAACATGCTGGCTTTAAGACTCAAGGGGAAAAAAGGACGATGGCCCGTCTTGGATAAAAACAAAAACAAAACATCAGTCTACGTCACAGTGCTTTAAGCTTATGGCTAGCTTTGAAAAGCATCTCCTGCACGTTAATACTGCATTTACAAATTGAAATACGGTGTTCCAAGTAGTCTGTTGCTATCGTTGGCCATCTCAAGAAAATATGTACTTGAAGCAGTCATTAGTGTAGCTGAGAGAAATGCCATGACTCAATGTGTGTGTCATTTCGTTGGAAAGGTTTGGTCCCTTATCACATGGGAACGAGCTATGTTTAGAGGCGCCATTAAATGCCAGAGCCTTGTTTCCTCAGTGACTGAGAATTTAAGTCACAATGGAAAATTACAGGTTACGCATTATTCATCAGCATTGTTTATTTTTTGTTTTTGTTTTTTTTGTTTTTTTGGAATGATTAGGCATGCCAAGTGTGTGTCGCCGTCTTGTGCATTTGCAATTTTTGTGTTGGAATTTAAAAAATAATGTTCAAATGTACACCTCTCTTCACACGCTGGCCACTTTTTTTTTCACCTGTTCGCTGTTCCTCATAACCAGCTTCAAATATTTGCTTTAAATGATTACACAAGAAGCTCACGCTTTTTGGCACCGGCCTCGCACAAATCAAGTCTTCTTCAATTAACTGGAATGCGGCCATTTCCCAGATCTACCCTCTAGCCTCTCCCTCACATCCCGGTGGGATTGGCAGAGCTGTTGGCATTCTGTGGGATCGGCATAAACTGTGTGAACATTCTTGTCGTGCTATTCTGGTGTGTTTATTGGCCGAATGATTGCATGCATGTTTACCCGGCAGTTTGTTTGCGTCCGATGGAGAGAACAGAGAGGACCAGGAGAGTGGAGTCCAAGCATAGTGATGCTGTGGGCTTATTTGAAGCTCTCGAGACTCCAAATGCCTTGATCTGAGGTCAATCAGCTGATGGTTTCTACAATCCCAACTTTTGACAATGAAAAGTTGGGCTTGGCGGCCTGTGACGACCATCACAGTGTCACGAACAAAGCACCTTCTTCATGTGATTCAGTGCAACAGGTTAGTTCAGCCAAATTTCTGTCTAACATCAGAGTTAGCTTTTATTCTGCTTGTCTGCACTGTTTACATTTGAGTGAGTTTAGGGCTAAGTTTAGAATAAAAGATTTGGTGTCGCTATTATTCTTACTTCAAGGCCCAGCGTGTAAAACTTAGTGACATTTATCGGTGAAAAAGGCACATTGCAAACAAATTTAATCAGTTGTGATGTCATAGTAAAATCATGAACCCCAAAACATTTTACATATATGTATGTTATGGTTTTTTTTTTATGTTAACAAGAAAATTACAAAAGGTTTAAGCGGACTAGACACACCCATAGGGAAAACGTATTTCTTGTAATTATACACCTAAAAAAAATATTCCCACTGTCTACTGTACTCTATCACTTTAGGCATAGCTGCACAACAACAAGATGGATCTCTGGTACTTTCGCATGTAAATGGGAGTCCTAAGTTCATGGGCTGGTAAAGACAGTCATGCATTAAGTTGAGCACGTTCTCCTTAAATCAGAGGAAGGTCAGACAAGAGTAATCCTGGGCCAGTACTTTGCTTAAAACATCATCTCAGCACTGTCATGGAAATCTCTCTGCCAGTGATGTTGTGAGGTGTTCGGGTGAATGAAAAAAAAACATCAAGGATTTGATTGACTATCTTCATTCTCAGGATTAGAGGTTACTATTAAATATTGGTCATAGCTCTTCCCTAGGAAGTGAATCTGATCGGATGCAGTTGGCATCTCTATTTTAGATTTTTGGCAGAATCAATTTTATAGTTTTTTAGTCACTTGCTATTGTCAAAGATGCTGATATAAACTACAAAAAAAACCCCAGTAATTAGCTACCTGTGAAGAATTGCATTTCCTAGTTATCATGTAATGTCATTTAACAGGACCCTAACCCTAACCCTGAATTTATTGCACTAATGACTGGATGTAACTTTTCCCCGCATATCATTTTGCTTTCCCATAGTGCCGACCGTACCAGATATGGATATCGGAGCCATTCCTTGTTACATTTGTTCCCTCGTGATACAGAGTAAGCCTACAGCGCCCTGACACTCATATAAAGTCTCTGAATGATGATTTTACAACGAGTCAGTGGGGATTTAAACTTTTCAAACCCTCATGAAAATTGAGTACCGGTATGTACATTTTTCCACCCCATAAACGTTACCTCCCAAAATACCATAATACATATCAATCTGCTGGAGCCGTTGCAGACCCTCGGTAGCAGTTTCGCAGGCCTCCTCTGTGCATTACCTGCTCCGTGGTGTGCCTTTTGTCTGTGCGGGAAAGAGTTCACGGTTGTGACATTTATTACGAGGTGTCACAGGGAAGCTCGGGGGGCTGTTTCACTGTCAAGCCACGGCCGTGTAGGGATTATTTTCCAAAACGGCCTTGTGAGTCGGGAGACATGCAACATGCAGCATCAGACGAGTGTCACTCAAACATCCCTCTGGTCTCTGTACGAGCATATTTTTTTAAACATTGTTTTCATGGCAAGCTGTCCGGCTGATAAGCAACCGTGCACACAAGCTCACACCCAATCTCACCCCATCTCGTAGCACCTTGATATTGTCAATTTGGTGGGACTTTGACTTTCATGCCAGCGTCGTTTCATGTTCTCAGATCAGCTAATGCCTTTTACCGACAGCATTTTACTCTTCTTTTACAACTTCCTCTGGGTCAAAGGTGAGCACAGAGGTCATACCCACCGGCTTCCACAGCCATATACCAAGCTTCTGCAAGACCGTTAAACATTCTTTGAAATAACATTTTCTGAAAAAAAAAAAAAAAAAAAAAAGGCCCTGAGTATGTCATGAGATCACAGCATCTCCCAAAGTACAACGTAAAGGGGATTATCATCTGACGATGCCTCTGCTCCCTTTAATTCCTCTGCTGGGGTGAATTGCTTGACCTATGACGAGGGGGAGGACTCTGCTGTCAGTGGTGCCCATGAGCACAGGGTTATATGTCAGTGTGGTCTAAGGGTAATGATGAAGAGATCTTTGCCAATTTCTTCCACGCATATCCCTGTATAGGGCCTTATATGGCATATAAGGTCCAACTGATCCTTTCACATAGAAATCTATGTCCAAAATCCTCTAGAACAAGTTAATCAATAGGACTGAAGACAGTGAGAACACATTTTTACCCTTAAAATTATAGTTTCAAAATCCTTTTTGAGCTTCATTGGGAAAATTAAACCACTGCCATTGACACAGTACTGCCTGTTGCTTCTTTTAGCCAGGCAAGAGGTGTTGGAGCTGATGAAGTAAGTGTTGCTGTGTGTTCTCAAAAAACGGTGCTTGGCAGGCAAGCACTGTGCCGGCAAGTGTGGATTTAATTATTTGTATTTGAATAAATAAAGCCTTGGGCTACACAGCGGGGCAGAAATACGATGCTGTATATTAAAGCAGCACAATGTAATTTTATAATCTTGAAAACAAATTTTCAACAGAAAAGCCCACCCAGCTTGTCTAAAACACAACAACATACTTTTGGTTGTCGCAACCAAGTTTCTCAAGTCCTGTCTGAAACTCATAGGATTTACCATGGCTCCGCCCAGAGTAACCATTTTTCCCAATTACATGGCAGTGAATTGTTTGATCACATGAAATATGAATATTAAATATGCTGCTTTATGTAAAGAATATCCCGCTGGGAACAGGTAGTAACTATTTTTGAGATGTTACATCATCCCATTTTTGAGTGCATCAGAGGGACATCACGCGTTAGCTGTTTTGGAGATAAAGCAAGACGGCAGACTGAGAGGGTTTGGATATTCAGAGGAGGGACTGTGGATATAGTGCATGTTGAGATTGGATGTGCCAGGCAGGTCTAGAGAAGACCAAAGATACTTATGGATGTAATGAAAGAGGACGTGAAGTTAGCAGGTGTGAGGATGCAGAGGATGAGAGTGAAATGGAGGCAGATAATTGGCTGTAGCCACATCTGAGGGGAACGGCCCAGACAAACACGCAAAAAAAACACTTTTTTTTTTTTTAGAGGTAAATGCAAATTAGGATTACAACCGTTCCCTAAATGTGTCTCAAAACAAAGCCGTGAGACATGCGTGTTGAATGTGTACATACATACCCGCATTGTTTAGTGTGATGAGAGAGTAACTGCTAATGTTGTTGCAGTGAGTCACATGCTTCAAGCCTCACTTTGTGACCCGTAAATTGTGTCAAGAATACGACAAGATAGCGGGCCATAAACTAGGGACGTAATGAATTTCAGATGGAAGGAGGGGAGACTTCTTACAGCGCCTCCTCGTTGTGGGACAAGGCTGCCGGGAGGCCGCGCGTAGAAGAAAGTGTTTCGGCTTGATGCCTGTAAATTCCCTGTTGAAAGACAAGAGTCATGCAGCAGTTGAGCTAAGTCAGAGAGTGAGGCTCTGCAGGGAGATTTAAGGCCGCGTTGGCAGGTGATCCTCAAGCAGCTTTGGATCCCAGTCAGCCTGCAGCCCACGTGCTGATGATGTTGACACTGAATTGAGAGAATAACTGAGTAAATGAATGGATTAAAACATAAAAGCAGATTGTGAGCCCAGCAACTTTAGCTGGATCTGTTTTGTTTTTTGTTTTTTTTGTTCATACCATGGGACCTTTAATGTTATTCATTGGAGTTTATCGGCCTATAACTCCACCAGATAAAAATAATAAACTGACATTTAAAAAAAAATCACTTTCACCCATTTCTAAAGCTTTATTCTGTTTTTTTTAACACAGGGATGTTCAATCTTTGGCTCCTAATATGCAGGTATTTCTAAATGTGTATTTGTACACTTGAAATATATATTTTGCATGACATCTTTCGACAACAACAGAATGAAATGCCTTTTTATCTGTCCACCAAAACTACGTCCTGGAAATCCCTCCAACTTGTGTTTTCTATTACTTTAAGACCAGAAAGCTAAAAGCAGGAGAGGATCTGAAGTCTTGTCCAGAGACCCCCAGATCACTTACCTCACCTCTGACCTCTGGCCTTGACCTGCACCTTAAATTTGACATTAAAGGGAATTCCCTCCTCCAGCAGCGCTTTGTTTTGCTTTTTTCGTAGCTATTTCAGGCATAACCTCAGTAGATTTTTTTTACTTTTTTTTTTTTTTTACCCCTCCTTCAAGATAGCGGCAGATGCCGCCGAGATGAGAGCTGGGTCATAAAAGCGACGATTTCGCACAAAACCTGTCTCTTCCACTTGGGGTTTTTAACCCTTCTAGTGCGTCTACAGATGATCTGGAGGACTTTGGCGAAGGGTTGAAACCTGCCCACCCACAGAGGCTCTGGTCACAGGACGGGCAGAAGCCCGGCTGGAGCGTTGTCTCCTCCCTGGATCTCTGAGGCGTCCCCGTGTAAACAGCCTCCCTGCATATGCGGTTAAAGTGCATCCCTTCAGCCCGATGCATCCATTCACTTCTGAAGAACGCAAATTTAGATTACGAGCGCTCCCTTTGCTTTATCACACCAGACAAACAGTTCTGACTTATTGGGAGGATTATGAATATCTTTTTTCCCCCTTTTTTTCCCCCCTCCGCCTTTCAGTGGAAAAAGGCAGATGTGGCCAAGACATCAGAGTCGACAGAGGTCCCTAAAATAGAGCTGCAGTCTGAGAATGAGGCAGAGAAGGTGAACGGCGCTGCGCAGTGTTGCTTCAGCTAAGCCGATTCTGCTTCATCGACCCCACCGACAAACGAAAAAAAAAGGAAAAAAAAAACCTGATTCATTTCAGTGGAATCCACCCATTTCTCGAGTGGATTGAGCCTGTTTGGCTTTTCAGAGATGCTTTGGGTTTTTGTAAGTTGTAAAGCATTATTGTTTTCTTTTAATACATGGTCCTTTGCGCGGCGTTGTATGTAAATGTTTTGGTTGAAACGCGTGTGTGTTTACTTTGGCCGTAAAAGCCGGCATGCGCCGCTCTTTTGAAGTTGTTTACGGGTCTGATTAGCCCTTCCCTCGCTCACTCATCGCTCTCCTCACAGCTGCTCACGTCTGAGGCCAGTCTGCATGGCATCCTCACGAGCGTGCGTCGACACACACACGCACACACTCACACATAAATATGCATGCATAGGCACTGCCTCCACTCTCTTTTGTGTATTTATCATTTGCTAAAGATAAACGGGCATTTTGCATTTGTGATGTAAATAGAGATAGTCAAGGATGACTGTTTCATTTATTCTACTCAAATCTCCACAGACAGCTCAGCGTAGTTCCCATGACAGGGTCGCACCAGTGCCGTGGGCGGCTTCTGCCAGCCCCTGGGTTTTTTTTTTTTTTTATTTTAGCCCAGAGACTCATGGGAAAGCTATTTGCGGACCTTTTCCTGTCGTTGTTAGAAAGCGTCGCCAGTGGCGGGTGAGCAGGTGCAAAGTGACCGGAGGGATCAGCTGTGCTCATAAAAATTTCCGTACGTGACTCTGTGTTTGTTTTCTCTCGTGTCACGCCATGAGGGGCATCCAGTGGTGTCGTCTGTGAGCATCACGCTGCGCCGCAACGCCAGGAGGTTTGTCCAGCTTGCACGGCAGTATTTGACAGCAGCGCGCCATTTGGAGTACTTTTACCTCCTAATCCGCACATGGTAGCGGAATGAATGCTATGCAAAGCACCCAAATTGTGATGAAGTGGCAACTTGTCCAAGGTGTACCACGACTTAGCCCAAGGACAGCAGGGACGGACTCACTGGACCTGAATGGATTGGATAAGCATAGGTAGATAGATAGATAGATAGATGTTGAAAGAGGGAACAGACTTTAATTTTACATCCATTTATTTTCTAATACAGTCATGAATGAATGTGCCATCTTAACCAATCATTCAATTCAATTAAATAAGAACCCAATGAATATCAACAATTCAAGTGATGCAACGGCAGGTGTAACAGGCCATTATCCCTTATTAAAGGAGACTAATGAAAAAAAATGATTGTTGCAAATGCGGCTGCGCTCTGCTTTGATAAAAACTATTGTCATTTGCCAACATCGCATTCTGAAGCTCTACCAGCATGGTAAAGGAATGACCAGCACAATAAGAGATCAAATCCATGAGAGACTTACAATTTAAATTTGTCCCATCCTGACAACAAGGCCTTTGTAGACACACTGTATTTGTTATTGCTCGACCAGCAAGACCCCATTCATGTTACTTTAGGAATGCAAACGCATTTTATTCAGAAAATATAAATGCACTTTGCAGATGAAGCGAGTATCCTTGTGTCACTGTAAACACACAGCTGTAAGAATCTACCTGCATGAGTTTTATGAACTGCATGGTGAGCAGGCACACTCACACACGCTGTACTCTGTGTGCTGATGAATGCACGGTGCCAATGCACCATTCTTCAAGCTGCACATTCCATTAAACTCCTCCACACAGCTGACTGGCTTACATAATGTCAGGAGCGTGCACATCCGTGACATCAAGCAAAATAGAGTGTGATACTTATAATTCATGAGGAATTAATATCCAGCTGAGCAATAACTGAAAGACTGTCAAAGGTCTAAATTGCAACTGTCAAAATTGCAACTCTTCAAAATCAACATTTTTTTTGTAACTGCACATTTTTCAAGATGTTGGACATTTTTTTTCATTATATTAGAAAGAGCAGCCAAGCATTTGGGATTCTTTACCATTTTTGTTTTCTTTTTTAAAGTTGCATTATACTTCATGTCAACAAACATAACATGACTAGTACTTATGTACTTATTTTGGCTGTCATCTGTCTGGCGATTCACAATTAAGAATTATTTCATGATTTTTTTATTCTACACATATATGTTTTAAACTAAATGTTTCTGTTTTTATTCTCTTCTTTATCAACGGTTACAAGAGTACAGGGAAACTTTTTTTTTTACCATTGTAAAATAAGAATCTTGACATATTATAGCCATGTGTGTGTGCGCGCATGCGTGTGTGAGTGCGCGCGTGCGCGTGTGTGTGTGTGTCAGGGAGGCAGGCTGGAGTGAGGGTGGGCCTGTCTGTGAGAGATTGAAACGAGAGGGAGAGTCGTGTCTTTGGGAGCAAGACGACCCATGTGACTCTGCCTGCCCCTCTTTGTGTTTCCCACACAGTCTGACATGGGCGCAGCTATATCCACACCATCACATTCACATTCACAAGGGCCTCCGTCTGCAAACTTCCCCCTCCTTATGATTCATAGCTCAGTGAAGGGCACCGTGTTTGCTTATGGTACTGCCAGCTGCACATGGCATCAGTGCTGTATTTATTTTATCCAACAAGGCTGCTCAAAATATGTCGACCATTCTGTCCTATGACTTGTGCTGAAGACGTGATCGTGCTCGTAACTTTCTCAGGACAATGGATTTGTTTAGCGATGTTTCGTTTAATTTAACGTCACAAATAAGCTTTCCATCACGTTTGAGGGTTGTTGTTTTTTTTGGTTTTGTTTTTTGGTTGCACACTGTATTCTTGTCTTGCAGCTTGTGGGAATAATCAGATAGCACGCCCTCATATTACAAAAAAAAAAAAAATGACAACCACACTAAACGAAAATAGCAAACAAAAATAAACATTGAATTAACTGTAGATATCTTTATATATATATGAGATTAAACCAAGTTTTACCGTGTGGGATGTCTGAGGGCTAGGATTCACACGTTCAACCATCTGTTAAAAGGTTTCGTGGAAAACCCACTTTCGAACCACAGTTGTGCACAAGAGAAGACCAACAAACAAACAAAACATCCTGGTCAATGGTGCATTTCCACATCGCAAGCAGCAAAGGTCTCTGGATCGTCCCAGAAACTCCACTGCGTTTTGCTCTGCTGGAGATACAGTATGTGCCTGGTTTATTTTCCATTGATTTTGCTCCCATTTTGTATCAGTTGAGTCAGATCACATCACATCATACAGGAAATTGAACTAGTCCATTCAGTTGATGGCAAAATACAACTTAAATATAATTTCAAAAATCATACCGCATTCTGTCACGGTGCAAGGATCCCACTGGTAAACATGGACAATGACACAGTGTATTGATCATTAATCCTAGAGGTGGTCTGGCTTACTTTACTACTTTATCAATGGCTGTTGATTTGATGACTACATATATCAGTATGATCAGTATGGCTTTTATTAGGTACCGAATTGAATTGCTTGTTGACACAACAGCTAGTCGGCAAATCAAATGGCAGCAACCAATCGCATTTCGATGTTGATGTGGTGAAGGTGACTTGTTGAAGTTCAACGCGAGCATCAGAATGGGAAAGAAAGGCGTTTGAAAGATTTAAGTGTGAGCGACTGAAGTATAAGTATATGAAAAACCTCTGATTTTCACACTGGCACAATCTTGTCTAGGGTAGACAGACAATGGTCTCGAAAAAGAGAAAATATCCAATGAAGGCAGTCGAGAAGAAAAGGCTGTTATCAGGGGTCAGAGGTCACAACCAAGGTCTGCCGGACATCACATCTGAATGTACAACAGGTCCAAAATGGAAGCTATGAATTCACTCACTTTATTAGGTACCCAGTGGAAAGGTGTGTATGTAAGATGGTGACCAGTGAGTGCAGTTACCGGACCAATGTTAGATTGTACATATATTGCACAATTCTAGACAATACATTGTTCTTTAAATTGTACAAATATATGTGAGATATGATTCCCCTTCCGTGAAATGTCATAAAATAAAATAAAAAAAACAATTTCTCTACATTTAAGCATTCAATCTCAAACTGAAGTCAAAGCTGTATGATGCTCGTGAAACACCATGAATTTTAGGATTATTTACACTCGAAAATATTTTATTTGGCATTGTTTGGTGAAGCCTTTTAGCAACTATGTGAGACATGACTGCGGGGTCAAAATGTTGAATTTCTTTAAGCTTTTTTTTTTTTCCAGAGAAAGGTCAGTGAACAGAACTTGAGTGACATAGGATTCATGTCATTGCTGCTGTCATGCCAAACAGACATGGCATTTTGACAGAACCTCCTCCCTCAGGTCCTCCACTCCCTTAGGACCTCACGAGAACATGGAATAAGCTTGTTTCCCATCTTTTGGGCCACAAACAGAAACACAACAAAAAAAAAGTTGTGAAGAGCGGCCAAAAAGCCCATCGTTAACGTTACACTACTGCAACAACTGCCGCTACTACAGCTGTGTGTCCATCAGGCGGGCCGAGAATTTAGGGGGGCTTTCCCCGCGGTCTGGACAGCTATTTTCATTGCAATGTTCTCCACCCCCACACTACCAACCCATGGGAGCCCCTTATTTTGGCACTGGACCAAGACTGTTTTGTTTGGCTGTTGTTTTCTTTTTTTTTTTTTAAATCATTATCGGACTTGAACTAATCTTAAGCGAGAGGCTTTCACGGAAAGTCAAGACAGTGTGAAAGTTCACATGGAGCCACTGGACAGCGTGTTGGATTTTAGAGGGCTGATACTTACAGAAGTGATTTGTGAGTCCCCAGTCTCTTGGCCCTCTGACACAATCGCTGTCTGTTGAGACTGAAAGCATGGGATTTCCCATACATTCATCCCGTGGCATTAGCGGCAGATCTGATAAGGGAATAATAATGTCCCTTATCAAGTGTAGTATGTCTCAGTACTTCGTCCTCGTCTTTAGATTTGTGTGAACTGGCGCGGCGACGCCAGCAGACTGTGTTTACTCCCAAGTAATCATATTAGAAGCATAATTGGATAGGCTCTTGACTGGAACCAAGTGTCAAGAGTTTTCTGTCTGCTGCTGTTTTTCCTCACTGGCTCTTGCTTCATGTTAGACTTGTAGGCACTGAAACCACACACCATGACATATTCAAATTAAAATCACCCCAGGGAATTTTTTTTTTTTTTACCGTTTAGCAATCACTCAAAAACAAAAACACACACAAAAAAAATCAAAAGTCTAAGAATTATGTCATAACGCCTTGCGCTTCAGTAAATCAGTGCCTGACTACAGGCCAGACCGCAAACTTCCAGTCGAAACCACTGAGACACACACTTAGGAAGCCAGACTGAGAGAAGACGGGGAAAAGAAGTTCCTCCAGAGAGAAGAGTGAGAGTGGAAGTCCGGGGCAGTGACCAGGAGATTTTTGGCAGCAAAAGTTAATTTTCATGATGCAGCAGAGAGACTGAGGATTGGACCCATCGTAAGCTCAGTAGAGGTATTTTGAGTATAGGAACACACATCCTCTTATGGGGCTGGGATAAGGACATGGGATAACAAGTTCCCAGCCCACCGTCCAATGTAGGAAACCTCCCCTGCATTTCCTGTTGGACCTCGCTGCTGAGTCTGTCTGGTGTTGGTTTACCTCAGTCTTTGCCCCCTCAGGCCCCTTTCCAAGACACCACAACTTGTCCATTAGCTGCCACGCTAGACTTTTAAGAGGTAAATGATATGCTCTTCCAAACCTGCACAAACACTAAAGTAAAGCGTCATGCTAAATCTAACTGTTTTCAAAGGAGGCTGTAAACAATGTCTTTTACTTTTTTTTTTTTGTTCTGCTTTGTGAGGGCTTGCTCCATTGGAATTGGAATTAACATTAAAGATGTGAAAATGCATTTGAAATGAGGCATTTAAAGATGTTATGAATGAAGGATGTGGCTCTTCAGCTCTCAGGATTTGGTTTAATGTTGCCACTTTTATTTGTCCTTCTAAAATGCTTGGACCAAAATACATAGAGAGTGGACGGGAGTGTGGGAGAGTGGTAAGCGGAGACTGGCCACTGCAGCTCTGATATATATGTATATATAGTTTGATGTACATCATCATTTGTACGAACATCATGTTAATCTTTCTGCACTCTATTTATGGTCCACTGGAGGAATATAACCAAAGTGTATTTACTTTGGTAAAGCAAGAGGATGGCATTAGCTGAATATGGGCAATATGTTTTACAATACTGTCCCAAAAATATAACAGTATCAAATAAATAGCATAACAGTACATACACTTCTCCTCGTTCAAAAGGCCGTTTCGCATCTTTCTCGGGATGGCAGAAGTGACTGATTGACTGCTAAAGTTAAGGTTGATTGAATAATTATTGTGAGGAACTGCGGTCTCCCATGTCAGAGCTATAGAGCCTTGCTGACACATTGATCACACTGACCTCCCAGATCACCAGCAAGTTGTCAGCATGACTGATGAGTGATCTTTGCTGCTGACAGTGAAATATTTAAGACGCACAATGATGACAAGCTTCTCACTTGATTCATTTAATGATGAGAATAAATGTCTTGAGATAACCTGGACAGTAAGATGAGATGTATTTCATTTTGTCTCATGTGTCCCTTTGGTAAAGAGCCTCCTGAAATAGTTGGTGAAAGTCAGGCCAAACTTGAAAGGGGACTGGATGAAGAATCATTGTCTCACACCAAGGAAATAGCTGGTAACTAGGGAGAGAGAGACAGGTATCTTGTGGCATTGGGCAACAGTGACGTGTCAACACCCAGTGGCGATTATAAGCTACTGTGTCTAACTAAACTCCTGCCAAAATAAGTTAGGCAGTAAGACAATGGACAGGTCTCTTTAGCACTGCTAGGGGCTAACAGTCAATTTCTGTGTATCTGCTTTGTCTTTTTCTGGAGCTTTTTGATAGCTAACTGCGGTTACTTCCTGGTTTCATCTAAAATCAAGCCAATTGGTTATAGCATCCTGACAGTCAGTGCTTTGGACTGGATGGAGCTTGGCAAGACAGATCTATGATGCACAGTAAGTCTCAGGTGGTGTGAGTTTAAAGTTGATGTGGTAAAAAAAAAAAAACTTGCAAAGTGGAAAATAAAGAGGGAAAGTCAGTGGGAGCTTCTGACGATTGAGTCAGGCCACGACAAGGTCAAAGCAAGGAGAGTACATGACGTGCAGGGCACGCTGCACAAGTCCTCGGAGGAGCGAGGGTCTAACTGAAAGAGGCTGAGAATCCTTTGGGGTAAACGAGGGATTAAAGCGGACAGCTCGGGACTGGGCTGCGGAGCGTGTGCGCCATAATTGAATTTCACGCTCGCTGCCTTCTTCTGAAGTCGTGTAGCAAAGCGATCATTTGAAAAGAAAGCTATTAGTCAAGCCCTCTGCTAAGCTCAGAGCTGTGCCATAGGAAATCTGGGATTACCCAGGCAGCAGGCTTCGGTGTACTCGGTCAAAACACAAGTGTCACGATGAGCAGCAGGAATGAAGGACAGCTACAGTGCACCACGGGCTGTGAAACGGTGATAAACACGCCGCTGTGGATGTTCCATTCGTCCCATCTTTCATTTGCCTTCGGTTAAAGTTCAGATGACTCATTGTGTTTTTGTCCACAGTGGCGTGTCCTTCATAAAGAATCAGAAAACCAACATGCTTTCGAGACAATGGGAGTCTTGTAAGTTGTTTTGATGCAACGTATTCGCCCGAAGACCAAAGGTAACATCTATTGTGGAGCACTGCGTGCCAGCACTGCAATTCCTGGGCACTCCAGTGAAGATCCACAATGAGCCTGTCACATAGCCAGCAATAATTGTTTCAGTGGGGCTTCAGGGTACAGCAAGTCGACAATGCGTATTTCTTTGTGAAACGCAAAATGAATGAAAATGAAAATTCAGTGTCTATCTCACACTCTCACATCAGAAGAATTACCACTTGTGAATACCGTCTACTTTGTAGTGAGATGAGTCCAAGTACGTGTGCATGATTGATTGTGTTGTCATGTACCATGAGCAAAGTCTCGCTCGCATTTTAACTTTAGGCAAGTGCAAAACAAGTACATGATTGAGAAAAACAATATCCATGCCAAAATCAGTGCACAACACATAACACTGTACTGTACAGCACTGTTCTTAGGGCAACGTAACTGCGTAAAATGCACTATATTCCAACCTTCTTTCTCCACATGAAGTTTGACATTATCACTTGTATTTACTGTGTGAGCACCTGTAACGGCTTGATCCAAAAAGCAGCTTGTTTTGTTGCTGTTTCATTAAGCGTGAACAAAAGCATGTGAACTGAAGTGGACCACAAAAGTAGAAAAACAAAAAAAAAAAAGAGAGAGAGAGCAGCGACATTTCAACTATTTGCATATAAAATATTGTTGTCCTGTAAGATGGCCTCTGAACCCCAATTCCATATCTCAACTGATCGTTGTTTAAACAAATTATTTTATTTGTTTTAATGGCCTGACGTGCCCAAATAAAATAAACAAATCCATGCTCTGCTGATGGCATGCACTTTCTGTTGTCTCTGAGCCATACAATCTGATATACAACCATTTCTATTATATCAACCCTCACAGTAAGCGTTACAAAACTTAAAAAAAAAAAAAAGAGAGAGAGAAAAAAAAACATTCGCTGACTTGGCTCTAGCAATGGCTGTTAAGGAAAAATAAACCTGATCAGATCGAAGGTGACATGATGCCACTGTTAAATTTGTATATGCCAAATATGTGTCATTGTGTGTTCTCAGTTCTCCATCTAAAAAATGTCTAAACCCACAAAAACAAGCAGGTGTTCAAATGTTTATAGAGTAGGAGAGAAACAGCATCTTAGGTGGCTTTTAAATCTGATTCCAAAAATGTGTATCAACTTTGATTTTTTTTTTTTTCTCTCCCTCCTATGGTTGCACAGAATGATTAGCCTTCGCTAATATTTACAGTTTAATTGACTTTTGATCTTGTGTGATGAACCTCCTGATTGCTTTGGACACAGCTCATCACAATAACCATTATAATAATCATTAACATGCTGCTTGCAGGAATGTGAAGTTATTGTTTACCATGTAGGGTTTATTTTGTAATTGTGTTTAAAAAAAAAAAAGGGAAAAAAGGACAATCTAATTAAAATAAGGGGCTGATTGACAGACAGATGCAAACCAGCATGGAGCAATTACTCAGCTATCGAAACCTGTTGCAAAAAAAATAATAAAATAAAATAAAAACTATGCTCCAGCAAAATACCGAGCAGGTTACTACGTGAAGGAGGCGAGCTCTCATGAAGCCGAATCTTTCTGTTTGTTTGGTTGTTCAGAAACTGGCTAAACAAGCACGGCGGCGGCAGCGGCATTAATCAAAGACAGAACTGTTGCTTTTCACTTTCATTGTCCCAGAACCTGCGGCCACACAGATCACATTGTTAGATGGCAGCTCTGGATAAAGTTAGTTTATGTGTGTTATTATAAGAGCTGGCGTTTTTATAATTAGCTACAAGCCTAAACATAACAAACAAGATTTCTCCTGGAAAATATTCCACCACTGGTGGTGGACATGGACGGAACAGGAGCCGTTTGAAGTTAGACTGTTTTAATGCTTGCTCCGTTGTGGACTGTGTCAACCAAGGACTCATTCTCACTGAAACACTGTTAATGCTATTCTTAACCTGGTCCACTGCACCTGGGGCCTTTTCCACAAAGGAGGTTCAACAAACTCTGGCTTGATATACTCTGGGTTTTGAAACTCAGATTTCAACAACTCTTAGAAAAAGTGTGTACAGACAAAATTTAAGAAAATGTAATAAAAAAAAAAAAAGAAAAAAAAAAATCTGTCCCTCTTCTGAAATCAGACAGTGCAAACTGAGGCCAGTTCTGGTCGACGGCAGGCCACAGTCCCCTGTGATTTCCTCACTAACCGAGCTGAGTCCTTCCTGTCCAGTGCTGTGCAGCTGCCGTACCACATTGTCACAATGAGACTCGGGGTGCTTTCAGTTGTGCCTCTGTAGAAGTTTGCAAGCAGCTAACGGACTCCAGTCCTGAGAAAGAAGAGCTGTTGTTGGGCCTTCTTCATCAGGTGTGAAGTGTTCACAGTCCAGGAGAGCTCAGAGGAAATGTGGCTGCCCTGGAACTTTCCCATTATTCGCATTATAATGATTCAATCTGCGCTATGCACAAACAACAAGAAATCCTCATGAGCTCATGGGGTGAAATTGACAATATTGTTTCCCATGTTATATGCCGTGCGAGGAAAATTGCTTATCTGGTAATCAATAACATGACATTAATAAGATATTTTACCGAGTGGAAATAAACATGCTATTGTTCAATGAAGTAATAACTTCTAACTGGCTGTGATCTCAGAGAAAATTTTCAGTAGATCTGTCACTCTGTGAAGTATCGCAGCCTCCTCATCTCCAGGATCCTCCACAGACGGACAACTAACGGCACGGCCACCACAGTCTAACCGGCTTTAGCTTTCTTCCAACACACAGCAGTTTCTACATCAGGTTATCGCTGCTTGATCATTGTCGTACAACAAGCAGTTCCAGTGGGAGCTTGTACTGCAGTTCCCTTTAAATCCCGAAATGCTCGGCACCTGCTTGATTTTGCGTCTGAATCGTTCCGCTGCAGTTCTGCACTGGAATTCTGGTGTAGTCGAGATATTGGAGGACCTGTTCAATGTGCTGTATGTAATATCTTTCCAGGATACTGGAAAGTACTTTTAGAAAGTCTGTCACAGTCACTGTCATGCTTTTTTAAATATGAATTACCCAAGATAAAAAAGAACTGTAAAAAAAAAAAAACTTTATGTGGAAAGGTCATCTTAAAAAATTCCAAACTTAAAACAGCTGGAAAACAAACAAAAGAGCATCTTTGAATTATGGTCTGAGCTTTGAAGAACATCCACGGACAGAGTTTTTTCCACAGTAGCAGCAGCACCGCTAGGCCTTGAAAGAGACAGATTTTTTTTTTTTTTTTTTTTTTTTTTAATTCGGGCCTTGAAAGTAAACTTTGAGAGATGACCAAACCGACAAGAAGGTTAAGATTCCAGTAAACCAAATGATTTGTTGGCTCTCAGACCACCGCCTGAAGGTGTTTTAAGAAGCGCAGGCCAGACAACTAAACATATTCGGCGGCGTACACAAAGCCACGAGGCACTGATAGATCATACGCGCCGCGCACTTCAGACAAAAGAGCTTTCCTGTGAAAAATCAGGTGACAACGGGGCTGCGCCGTCTGTTTGTAATGAGCTCCGTGAGGACTAATGCAGGCGTCTCCAAACAGTCCTTCCAAATGGCCTTTGCACCGTGATGCGGACCAATTTTTGTCCTCCCCGTGTTTGACTTTGTTCATATGTCATATTAGCACGCAACAATAGTGACAGACTGTTTTTTTTTCTTCTTTTTTTTCCCCAAAGCACCAGAATGTTGTACACAACATTTTCCCCTTTGCAGACCTCAAAAAGGTCTTTAAAACTCTGGCTTCAGATGAGGAGCGAGGAGCCAGAAACCGGAACATTACTTACGAGCTAATGAACCCGTTGAAATCCCAAACTCTTATCTTTCATTCTGAGATATGTTTCCATCTTATACACAAAAAACACGGAAGTTTAAACATCACTCTCTTGTGTGTTTATGCGCCTGCACGAGCGTTGCATCTGTAGGATTTATGGGCTCGCATTTTTCACCCGCCGTCAGCCGAATGCAGAGGGGATATTTGATGTCAAGGGCTGATTTTAAGTGGCGTGAGAACGAACGTGTCCGCGTCCGACGGCGGAATGAGAAACGGCAGCTCCGACTCGTTTTTTGCTAATTAGCAGCCAATTAAAGAGCCGCAGGGTTTCAGCGCGGCAGCCCCACTGTTTGTTTCCTACCGCTGGGTGTGCGGCACCGATATGACCCCCGCGCCACTGTCCAGGGTCACGCTGTGGATCGCTGCTCAGTTGCCCCGTAAACACAGAGAGCCTTCACATGACACACACACACACACACACACACACACTGAAAAGGAGTGCTTAGAATAGCTTAATATGCCCAGTGGCCTCAAAATACACTAAGTCCAAGAGGAAAGCTTCGACTTAACTTATTCCATTAAGACCGATGTTCTTTCCAGTCCATATTCATTTCACTTTTTCCCCCCCTCCTGTTTTCCTTCTGGCGCATTTATAAGCAAGACTGATTGCAACGTAATCAGATTATCGAGTAATCTTCAAAAAATAATAACGTTTTCTTTTTCTTTTGAAAATACTTTTGAACTTTGACAAAAGTTGAATGCCTCGTGTAAAAACGTTAACGACAAAGAGCTCCTTCATGGTTATTTTAGTACATATTTTATATCATCACTGCCATGCATTTGTCTGTAATCATGACACTCCTATGAAGAAATTGAGGAAATGACTCAGTTAAGACAAGATGCTGTCAGTGAGAAGTGCTGGAGGTGTGGCAGGAGATTCCAAGGCGGACGTGGGTGCAAGTGCACTAACTTATGTAAAATGCACTGATTTATTGTTGGTGTGTGAGAGAGTATGAAATCTTAACTTTTGAGCCGATTTCAAAGTGATTGTTATCATTCCGCGTGTTCATAGTTGTTCACAGCGTTTGGTGCTCGCTGAAAAACGAATAAACTCCTTTGAGACCACTGCAGCTTGTGAGGTGAATCACTTCGGGTCAACAGTCCAGAGCAACGGAGAGGGTGGATAAGAGGTGAGGGGCGTATGCAAGCAGGTTGGAACAGGTGCAGAGAAGTGTCAGTCAAAATAAAAGCAAATGTGTACGCAAGGACGGTGAATTTATCAACTTAGAAGAAGAGCAAAGAGCAGATCTATGGGTGCTGTGAAGGAGGATATGAAGTTAGTGAGTGAGACAGAAGAGGACGCAGAGGATGGAGTTAGATGGAGGAAGATGTTTGGCTGTGGACACCACCAGAGGGAGGAGCCTAAAGGAAAGGAAGAGGAAGAGGAAGAGGAAGAAGAGTTGTGGTTTTGAGTGTCCTGCAGAATTTTTCAGCATCCAAAAAGAGTTTCAAAAAAACAATTAAAAATATAAAAAAAGAGAGTAAATTGTGTTTGAAGCCAGCAAAGCACAAATGTTGGTACATCATGGTCCCTGGTTGTTTGGAATGGTGCTGCTGGAGTTTGATGGTTGACTGGGTTTAATAATGAATTCAATGAGAAACACCTCAGCCCCCTGCAACCACACACGCACATGCACACTGAGCACAGCAGAGTCCACACACACTGCACTCTGCTGTTCGGTTGCAGTACACTACGGTCCGTTTCAACAATATTAAATCTTTTTTTTTGTTCTTTCTTATGACATCAACATCTGGCTCCTGCTTCTGAGTAGAAACTCACTGCCCTGCTTCCACTAATTTGGCTCCAAGTGACATCAGAAGCAGTTAGTGTTTTGTTTTGTTTTGTTTTTTTTTTGAACTCCATATTCAAGCTTTGTCTCTATAAAGCAGTGAGAAGATTAATTGCACATATTTATAAAGTCAGAGGTTGGGTAGCATAGAAACCGGCCATGTTTCTGGTTTTGTTGCACTGCTTTTGATATTTTAATCAGCCGTGAGTCAGACAGTGTTACAGTGGTGCAGTCATAAATTTTTTATGTTGTTTGTCTTCTTTGGACCAAGTCCATTTCATTTAGCATTGAGCCCAGTTCATGATGATGAAAGGGCGATATTTCCAGTAACGTGAGTTCCTCGGGTTGTATGTCTGTGTATTTTCTAAAACTGAGTTGTGTTGAGGGTGACGCGCTTGTAGGAGACTCCGTCTGCTAAGACACGCAACTGTGCAATACACACTTTGTGATGTCACACAGGGCAAAGCTAACAAAGCACCAGTGAAGCAGGGAGCTAAAACCAAGAGGAACTGCAGGAGGCTGGAAACACAGGGCTAAGTTGAGTTTCCTTTTTTGTTTTTCTCATGGTGCTCGACTTGAGTCCAGGTTGGAAAGTAAAGCTCTGAAGCTGTGAAAAGTTCTCAACTTGATCGGTGAGGTTAAGTCATGCTTTGGTTGTCGTGCTCGTATCTCAGTGTCTTTGTTTGCCTTTGCCTTTGTTTCTTTCCAGTGCAAAACACGGCTGACCTTTCAAATCTCGCCTGGATTTAAATCAAGGAGGGTGGAAAGTGTTTCTCTCAAACAATGCTCATAAAACTCGTTAGGAAAAAAGGAGGGTCTCAAATCCTAAATACCATCAGCACATTGGAACACAGCTCTGAACACTCTTTTTATTGCCTTAGCATAATTTTATAGCCTCATCTGATCGCTTGTCTGCCACTTTCCCCTCCCCAAACATTACACCACCACCACCATCAGTCAGCCTTGTCTCCCTCCCAATCCAAGTTCCTACCACCGCCGGGCTCAGAGAGGGTATTTGGATGCTGTATCCCCGGAGGACTCATCAGAGCTGCGTCAGATTCTGCTGGCACCGGTTCCGCTTGTCTTGGAAACATACGAGAAATCAGAAAAGGAAAGAGCAAAGGAGATAAGGCGCTGCTCACGTCAGAAGCTTTTCTTTTTTTCTACTTTACAAAAAGCCAGAGCTCATTAAACCCGCGTGACAGCGAATCAGACACCTCCTCTTCCTTTTTTCTAGCTTTCTTTCCTTAAACCTGCTCTCTCTCTCTCTTTCTGCTCAGATACTGGTCTTGCTTTTTCGTCACAGCTGTCCATTTCAGGATGGTATTGCTGCCATTACTCTATCTCCAACCTTTCTGGCCAGATATTTCCAAACTGCACACACTGTGACAACAAGCACACGGGGAAACATATTTTACAGTTTGCAAATCTTTGGGCCTTGCCAGTTAGACACAACATAAATACCATATTAGTCCCGTCTTATCTGCACTCATCACAAATAGATATTTTTAAAGCTCTCTGTCCAAAGCGCAGCCATTAATTATATTAGCAACATGCAACTGAAACAGCAGGCTCCAATTTAGACATGACATCATTTATTGGAAATTCCTGTACACCAATCTCCATTAGATCTCTCTAAACACTCAGCCAGCACCGAATGATTTCCTCTTGAATAAATACAACAAGTGTTGATTCTGCGAGGTTTGTATTTCGAGCTTTTACGACTCACGCAGGCGAGCGCTAAACACTAAATAGCTAGCTTGCTAGCAACCGCCTTGACAAAAAACACTGTCTACATGCTTCTGTTACAGTCTGCACTCTTATGAAACTGTAAAAGTACACAGGCTGCATTAATCTGGAGCCTTCGGAATGGAAAAAAATATCCCTCTTGGCTGTCCGTCTCAAGTGTTTTGAAGCTAATGTGACACCTATTAAAACAAGAACAGCATCTCGCTGGTCTCTTTTCAGCTTCACGCGTGCGACGGGGCCAGCACCGGCTTAGATCTAAAAGACAGGCTGCACTCCGCAAACTAGCACCATCCTTAATCTCACACCATTTGTAGATATACACCTATTCATTACCTCCCAGAGAGGAAAAAAAAGACATTTGGCCA
The DNA here is from genome assembly GCF_046127955.1 of Nelusetta ayraudi. Taxonomy (NCBI): domain Eukaryota; kingdom Metazoa; phylum Chordata; class Actinopteri; order Tetraodontiformes; family Monacanthidae; genus Nelusetta; species Nelusetta ayraudi. Next base: position 3,671,930 of record NW_027466092.1, read on the forward strand.
AAAAAACAAAACAAAAAAAACTCCACATGGCCCTCGTCAACTAGCTGTACGGAGTCGTGGCGAGGTGAGGTGCTCCTGCAGCGTGTCATATTTGAATGTTTGGGGTGGAGGAATGCTCTGGTGTGTAACTCGTGTGCTCTGTGTGTCTGCTGCTTTGCCGATGATGAAAAGTCACACTGGAATGGGACATTTTTCCGTGAAATAGAGTGTAGTGAGCGCAGTCTGTCACGCTCCAGCTGCACGGGGATGCGTCTACATGGAGATCCCGACGTACATCACTGTCAGACTCCTCAAGATGTCTTTTTGTTAGACGACTGCAGGCTGTCGCTACTGCTGAGCAGAGTAGAAAGGCCCAGGTGGTGGCCTGTGACAAAAGCCTCAGAATGTTTAAGGAGCTTTAGCAGGGTAAATATAACACACTTACTCACATACAAATTGAAAAAAAAAATGTATCTTGCGTCTGATCATTGCATCTTGTATACGCAAATACCTGTATGTAAAACTGGACCATGCAACTTTCTGGTAGTTTAACAACACCCAAAAGCACAATATCCCTTTGGAGTTCGGTCTAAAACTTTTTTGCAGTTCCAGGGCTTAGGACCTCTCATCGCCACTGGCCTGCTGGGCATTGACTGGTTTGATTACTTGGTCACGGCAGTGCCTGGGCTGATAGTTAACCTCTGTTAGATATTGAGCTAAGCTGCGTACATGTACAAATATCCAGTTTACCTGGTTGTCAATGCCATCTCAAATTTGTGTGAGGCTGCATTGTTTTCAGGGCCCAGTGTTTAAATACATAGGAGATAATGTAATACCCAAGACACAACACTGAGCTGGTAAGTGACAAGTGAGATCAGTGAGAAGTTTGTGTTAAGAGGTTACACATGGAAAAAGCCTGTCTTTATATCAACTAAAGTGCATTTTGATTTAATTTAATTTTGCTTCATGTAATGAAGCAATGAATGAATCAGGATTCTGGAAATGGAAATGCTAATATAGTGTCCTTTCATTCAGACCTGAGTACGCCCTATTGTAGTGGTAGAGTTGGTGTTCTTCATTTTAGGGTCAAAAATATGACAGTTTTGGGTTTGTTTGTTTTTTGTTTAATACAAAACAAAAAAACCTCATTAATAATCACATAAACGTGCAAGAGAATACAGCAACAATTTTCAGTACAAATGCAATGTTCCTGTTGTCTTTCATCTAGTTTCAAAATAATGTCAGCGATCGTCATTGACCATAACATGACCAGCCAGTATATTATATCGCTTTTGATTTATTAAAAAAAAAGAAGAAAAAAAATCTCCATGTTAAACGAGGGTTGAGAAATTTCAGGACAAACAGAGACATTCACGCTGGAAGAAATCACAGCTGACATGAAGCAGGTGTTTACATTATGTCTGGGATTGTGCGCTGTTTTTATTTCTTCCATAGTCATATGTGACCTGCCCCGAACAAAATACCTCAGTGCGCAATCAATCAAATATGTAGATGTTCATGGCAAAAACAAACCTGGGTTAAAAAGGACAAATAGACGTAAACACTGAGTCTGTAGCGCTGTGATCTGTTAACACACTCCATGTCACATGAGTGTATATGAGTGCAATAAATGGAGATTACGTAATCCAGGAGTGTATGGCCAACGCATGGAATAGATGAAACATGAACGGTTGTAACTGCTCATACTAATCTATATTTAGTCAGTTGATGTTGCTCCTCAGCACCTTGCCTATTATAAATATTGCCTCTGAGGGGTGTACTTTCCTAGAAATGACATCATGGAGACAATATTATTAGGAATATTTGCAAAGAGTTTAAATAACAGATTGACAGCGTCCTATCTTTTCTTTCAAGCCCAGCGAGAGTGTGTCTGTTCATCCTGGTCAGGGTAAACATGAGGCGTTTTTGGGCAGCCATTTCTAAACACAAATTAAACATCAGTCACAATAACTTCAAGTGAAGTAAACAGTGGACATGGACATTAGGAAAACCTTTACTTTAATACCAGAGCCTCAGTATTAATAACATTTGAAGTCAGCTGGATGCCTGAAATTGATCAAACCCGTCGTGTAGGCCTGATTTGTGTTCAGTTCCTCAGAATGTACAAGGACCAATCAAATGTCCCCTGAGATGAAAGAGGCAAGCGCAATAATATACAGTGTTCTTTTGTGACAAAAAGTGCTGAGAAGTTGAGCTATATGCAGAGACCATCAACCAACCAACCAACAACCATCCACACTCACACTACAGACACGTTAGAGTCCTCACCCTCTTTGGACTGCGGGTAAGCCTGAGTACCTGGAGAACCCACACAGACACAGGTACCACTGTGTCTGAAACGAACCACGTGCTCAATCGGTGCTTGGTTGGTTCAGCACCTGCACCTGCTAAGAACCTGTTTGCTCTTCTACTGGCAAGGAGCCAAGTTAAAGCCATGTCATTGCGTCACCATGAAACCTTACTTCATTGACAAAACACGCACCATACGTCCACAACAACAATGTAGGGTGCTGGCCAGGTGAAAAACACAACTTTTTGTGGCTACTCAACTATACACGTCTGAGGATATAAATGATGATCAAGATTTCGAACATTGAGCATGTTAGGGTTAACGTTTGCTTGGTTACATTAGCTTGAGTGCGCTCGCAATGTTCATGTAGTGGTTAAAGCGCCCAACTCCTGAGGTAACTGGTTCATAATCGATGCTAAACTCTGACCCACCTGCGAAAAAAACGCAAAAGCACCGGTTTTGAGCACACAAAGAAACACAAAGAACCTGTGCTCAGTCAGGCACCGGCTCCAATTTTCAACCGGTTACTTGAAGGGCCAAGGGAGAACCAAGGCCCCCGGGGATCAAACCTTCTTGATGTGAGGTGACACGGTTTGTTTCAAGTGTTCAGAAAAAAAAAAGAAAAGAAATCCACTCTTAAAGAATGTGTTCCAGAGCCCAAAAACCAAACACTGACAGTAGAATTATTTTACAGCCTTTTACTGCTGACAAGACTCACATTTCAGGGCTGTCCCTTTGAAACCAAAACTAACATCGGCATCCAGTTAACAAGGTGACGTAGCTTTCCAAGCAAGCAAAAGCCCTGTCTAGAAATAGAGGCTTGGCTCAACCGTTGTCCTGAAATTGGGCTAGTCCTATTTTCAGTGGTGGCACATGATGGGACAAAAGTGAAATAAACACACAGTAGCCTTCACACCATGTGGTGGCCTGACAAACAAAACCATTATGAATTGTCAACATGGTTTTTTTGGTTGGTTAGACTGGATGCCGAAGGAAGCTTGGGAATGCGTGGAAATGCTTGAATGGAAAGTGGCAGAGTGGATTCCAGGGAGGTCTGCGGCTGTTTTGCCACTGATGGGTGCGTTAAAGCTTGTCACACAAAGCCCGGCAGAAGTACACTCTCTGTAAACTTTCCGGGTTGCTTTTTAAACACAGAGAGTGCCAGCCTACCCAACCAGAGGCACAGACAAAATGTCACAGTAATACACACACATCCACGCAGGGCAACAGCAGTGTGCTAGATTATACGGTTCCTTAGTATTTATGTTACCTTATGTATTTAGATTACATGGCTTCTTTGTATCGAGCAAGTTAAACACACAGGCCATTATTCATGATGCCCGCAGGGAGCCTGTTCAGGAGCAGGGAGGCTGCCGTTTGCCCAGCAGAAGTGTCAGAGTGCAAGGTTGTTGTCGGGCAGGTTGAAGGTGGGCAGACATTCGCCATCACAAATATTTTCTGACAAGTGAGCAAAATTGTTGCAATGACTATGGCAAGGACAACACAGTGGTGCACTGGTTATCACAGTCGCCTCACAGCAGGAAGGCAGCAGGTTGGATCCCCAGGCCTGGGGCCTTTCTGTGTGCAGCATTTTCGCCCTGTATCAGAGGGTGTTCTTCGGCTTCCTCACACTGTCCAAAGGTGTGCACACGAGGCGAATTAGAAATGCTAAATCTGCCATAGGAGTGTATGTAAGTGTGAATGGGTGTTTGTCTTTCTATGTGACACAGCGATAAACTGGGGACTTGTCCAGGGTGTCAGCCCGCCTTCGCCTGAAGACAGCTGGAATTGGTTCCAGCACCACCTGTGGCCCTGAGTGCAGGAGAAGTGGCCATAGAAAATGGATGGATGACTGCTGTTCATCGAAAAAGCATGATGGAAAGACGGAAATCTGAAAATGTTGTTCCTGTGTTGGGATGGTTTCTCTCTGGACACGCTGGCCCCCTACCACAGTCCCACCAACCACACTAGGATAATTGTCCCTAGGTGTGGTATGGCTGTGATATCCCTGTGATGAACTGGTAACTTTACCAGGGTGTAACCCACCTTCACCTCAAGACAACCGAAAGCACAGAATATAAAGTATAAACTCTGTGGGATTTTTAACTTTCCGTATTCCAACACCACTCAGGTCTTCTAAACACTTCATACCAAATGCTTTGTTCTGCCAGTTCTGTCCAGTGGATTACAATTTGTAGAACGTCTGTATTTGGCACTGATGTCTACAATCATATCAAAGCAGTAATAATCCTTCCATATCAGACCACACACAAGTATCTCCCTGATCATTTAGCTCTCAATTTCAACCCTATCTATTCATTTGTTTACCCTATGATGTGGAGGTGCAGAACTTGTCTACCAAACAGCGTGTACCTGCTCTCACCCAATGCAACTATGAGATTGTGCTTCTATCCCACCAACAACTAGGTGCTAAAAATGAAATATGTAGCTCTCCAAAGTTCTCAGGATTCAAACGTTAGACCACCATAATACTCGCTGGCAGACGCTTTAGAAATGATGAGTCCCAGTTCAGTGATAACATTGTGGCCTTGAAAATTAGCGATGTGTGGTCAGGAAATGATTCTACCATGTTTTGATTCCCCTTCATCTCCACTGTGGTCCTTGGTGTTCCAGTCACTTGGATCAGTTTAGGTCCAGTTCATTTGAGGTCATGGTCAGTTTTCCTCATCCTCGTACTTCTTTCGGTCCATTTTGCTAGTCACTCTAGTTTATTGGGAGTTGCCGGGAGAATGCGATGAATTCTAATCATGCTTCCCGCCATGATGGGTTTTACGGCAGCAGTAAAATGTTTAAACAGGAGACAGTTGTGGGCGTAAATCCTCCGGGGACATGTGTAGTGGATGACGTACAGGACGAGGCCTGATTCGTGCAGAGGTGCAAATCATGCACGCTGCTCTGTGGCTGTGACAAAACACTTCAAACATGTCACATAACTCTAAGCATGTCTGTTTTTGTCTCCCGTGCACATGCTGGAATTCCAATATTGACATTTGTATATTTAGACCTTTGGCCTCGTCAGGTTGCCTTCCTGCGCAGCTCAGCTGGATGGGTGTTTTATAATGTTTTGGCTCCAGGGTGGAGGGGCTCTTAATGTTGAAGTAATATTTCCTAATGCACCACGTGCCACTGCTTTTTAAGTATTTGCTGAGTTCTAGGGGTCATGCAGGATTGGAAGATGATGGATTTACCGACAGGAGAATTCTTCAAAAAGAAAAAAAAAAACCTCTGGACACATCTGGTCAACCGTAAAATATTAAGGGATCCTCTCCTCTGGAATATGTTAATCCATCTTGGCGCGTGCGACCAGTCCAAAGAGCGCGCAAAGCCCAGGCTGCTGCCTGCAGCTCGTTCCAGCTAATTTTTGTTAAATGCGTCCATAAGTGGGTCTGGGACATCGTCCACTGTTTTTACTGTGAACACTTGTTGATAAAACGCTCGTGGCTCGAATCGTTGTGTGATTAATGCAGATAAAGGCCATCAAGTTAAACAGTCTGAAGGAGGGGAATTCTAGGAGCCCAGCTGCACTGACACAAGTCGGCCTGACCGCTGCTCCTCACTTATCCCCTCTTTCTAATCACTGCATTCACTTGCTTGATTCAGCCATGTGACAGAAGTTCAGCATGATCAGCCGGCTGGACGTCAAAAGGTCACGGTGAAAATCGATTACAAACATTAATATCTATAGATTTTCTTTTCTTATCTTATCTATTAGATTATCTTCAGTCATTTTGCAGCAAAACTTCAGGGTCTGGACCCTTCTAGATGTTTTTTCAGTGAGACAGGGTGCATTGTGGGTGAAAGTTTAACCACAGTGTTGAAACAGAGATGAACAAGCCCAACTCCCTTTCCACTGAGGCAGGTTAGAGTGTCCGATTAACCCAACCCATGGGGCAGTGTCCTGAGGAGGTAAGCCAAAGGATGGGGAAGGACACGTGCATTTGATGCAGACAGGTTGTCACCTCGAAGTTGAACACATTTGCCCTTCTCCAAAATGTGTTGACTTTAAATGAAGTGGTCCAAAACACGATCCAAATAAGCAACTTTTAACACGTAAAATGTTGTTTTCCATCACAGAGCATTCAGTGGGAAGGGGAAAGAGTGGAGGCTTTTGCATCAAAAAAATATACATAATTGAATAAAACCTCAGCAGAGCTAACAAAAACAGCATGGAGAGATCTCGATGTTCAGAGCATCCAGCAAAAAGGCTCAGCTTCCTGAGGTATCAGTTGGAGCAGAAACAAATGAAGCTGTACTTATAAATCTTGATTAATCCCTCAATCTAGCTGTTTATACAGTCCTCCACACTACTATCATACCTGACATCAATCAGATTTCTGGCTTTGGGAAGTTTAAAAAATGGATACCTCCTTGAAAACCTTTCTGGGTCTCGGCTGTCAGATTTGCAGGTCCTGTTGATACTCTGCCTCAGTATATTAGCTGCATGGTTCTAATGTTGATGAACAACTGGTCAATGGCCGATCCAAGGAGGGACTTAGCAACGGGACTATTGTCATATACACGTTTAACTACTTAAAAAAGAAAGAGAGAAAAAGGTGATTATGCAAAAAAGAAAAATGTGTTTATACATTTTTGCCATCAAATAAAAAAGCACATGACAATTATAACTTCATAAACAATATTAAACAATTAAAAAAAAAATAAAAAAAATTATAAATTCAAACTTCGGTCCAATGACTTTCCTTCAGTATCTGCAGCTATCAATATCCTATCCTCTGAAAATATCCTCACATTGTGGAGGGGAATAAGCTATTGTAGCCTTTCCTTGTTTATTTGAAAGATGTGACCTTTCAACTTTCTGCGACGCTCGATCTGCCATAACTTACAGCAGCTCTGTGTATGCATCAACTGTCACGCGCTGCTTTTAGGGGCCTTCTAGACTAAACCACATTGGTCATAAAATAGGCAAAAGTAAGAAAAAAATGTTGGGCTTGTTTAATACTGTTTCAAACACATAAACTTAATAATCCCATGTTTCATAATAAATCCCAGCAAGAGCCGAGGCTGAAGAGGTGCAGCAGTAGCACGGGCCATTTTATTTTAGCCTCTTTATTGTTTTGTTTGCGTTCTCCAGCAGTGACGAGCAGTGGACTTTTGTTTGTCTCTTCTTGTCACTGGTGTGTTCTTCTGCCAATTCCTTTAGTGATTACTACTTGTACTTTTAAGATTGCGCAGCGCCGTAACACTGTCATCGATTCTAAATCCAGTAAATGGGGAAGATGAAAAAAAGGCCACTGGGCTTTTTTGGATAGTTCTTCAAAAGCCCAGCTCTGTGTTTACAGGTTGAGAAAAGGGCTGGGCTCAGGGACATGGAGCCTGCAGTCTTTTACAACGCTGTCTTGTCTGTCATTTGACAGTGGAATGCCGTACAGTCCCTGTTCCTCCTCCTCCTCCCTCCTCCCTCTCAGCTCAGCAAACAGATCCTGTTATATTTTCCATTTGAAAAATCCTAGGGGTCACCGGTGTGTCTGCGGCGGCTGAAGCCAGATCGGGGTTTTCCTATAAACAAGTGCACAGGCTGTATTTAAACAGGCAGTGGCACCTGACGCCAAAACACTTGTGAGACTCTGTTAGTGGCCAAGCTTGCCATAAGTCACTTGAGGGAATCAAGTAAATATTGTCATAATGGCTCTACCATTCTTTATCATAGACTGGTAAAAGTTGTGACTCTTGGCAATTCTCTAAAAAAAAAAAAAATAAAATAAACTGACGCATGCATCAAGCCAGTTCCTTATCATTATCAGTGCAATGATTTAGTTTCACACAAATCCTCTGACAACACCCATTATAACAGCAGTGAGTGAATGCCTAAGCGTAGAGAACACAACATTCTCAACAACACACTTTGTCACTCATCAATATTGACAACCTACAATATCAGTAGTCAGTTTATGTAAAAAGGCAGGGGGCACAATTTCAGGAATCAATGGCCACAAAAGTGTCTATTAAAAAGTACTGGCTAGTGGATGGCTAGTGTGGTGGTTAGCCATGGTGCCATGGATTAGGAAACTAATCTGATAGGACAATTCTAAATGTGATGGTCAGGTGATTCAGTGATTTAATCACATCCTAAAATGTTCCTCTTCTTTTCAGACTCTCATGGCTGTACCATCCTGATGTTACAGGAGATTACTAGATTAGCCACAGAGTGATGGTCAGTTCATTTATTTTTCTAATAGTGGAGAAAACAAAATCTAAACTGACCTTTATAAGAATATTCATTGCTTAGATGGAAGTAGCCAATTATGGTGCGCAAACTCAAAATGTGCAAAACAAATGTTGTGAATCAGTAATCGTAAGATCCTCCACACTGACTGTAGTGCACATTTCCAATCATCAGTTGGAAATCCTGGACTAATTCCACAGTAAATATCACTGGCTATGAAAGCTTCCCGTAAAATTTGGCCTCACTTCAGCTCAACCGGTGGTTGCCTGCAGGTGGTGGAGAGTGTGCAGGACCAAAAGGAAGAAAAATAAACGAGCTGTGACCCATTCAAAGAATAATTTCTCACTATCACTGAAAGCCGACAAGGCCACCAAAGTAAATTCCTGGACCTTTGGCTTCAAAAATATGCTTATTATCGGAAGTATGTCATAATTCAACATGAAATACTGCAACCTTTTCTTTAGCGTCCAAATTAGATAGCTCGACTCCAGTAACCCTGCTCATGGGGGCCACAAAGAATGACACTTAAACAGTGTGATTAAGGAAAATGCAGAGTAAAATCTTTGTCTTTATTAAGGAATTTACTTAATTGCCATTATTGTCTCTTCTTTTACCTGCAAAAATATTCAGAGTGGATCATCTTCAAGGATGACATCAACAAGTAAGCTCTCCCGGCAATAACTCAGACACTGCCAGGTAATAAAGATTAACTTCCAACCACACGGAGGCTCATAAACACGCCGAGTCCGGTGGCCGTCTGTTCATCTCGTCGCTTCTTAATCTGTAAGTCATTACAGAGAAGGGCAGATAGTCCAACAGACATTTGTCCCGACTGATTGTCCATCGATAGAGGAACAACTGTTAAGTGGGAGCTCCTATCGGCTCATCTTGATGGGTCTCCAAGTGCCACGTGTCTCAGCTCTTGTTGTGTTGACACAGAAATACAAGCCCCTGTTCTGTTAGCACACACAGATAGCATCAGAGCCTGGCTCTCTTCAAGGCATCTCTGTTTTCCTTACCCCCCCGCCCCCCTGTTTTCATCCACACGTTTTCCTCTAAGGCTTGGCATTTTTTGGTGTCATAAAAAGCAGCAGATTTACAGATAGCCTATTGCGGCATGGATATTATGAGGCATAGAGTCAATGCAGGGCATTACTGTTGAGCCCACCCCCACCCCCAGTCTATCTCCTCCAACTCTTCCCTGTGTGGCTTGTCACTGTGGTATAAATTGTCAGCGAGGGTCCTATCTGTGTCTGGGTGGGCTCTGGGATGGCTTTTAAGGCAGAGCCCATCAGTTAAGGCTTCATTAAAGAGGATTCCCCTCAATGCTGCATGGAGGAGTCTCTTCCAGCCTTTTAACTGTCTTTGATTTACTCTCACTGTTGTTTCTGAGGTGAATGCAAAGGTTTCCTATTTTTCCCTACGGACTGTTTTTGTATAGCACTGAACTCTAACACCACTTTTAAGTTCCCTCAACCATAAGACATGTAATCTGTGTGTGTCTAGATATGGGCTGAGGAGATGCAGCGTCCTTTTGTATTGTTTCCTGGAAAAGGCAGATCCGAATAACAGAAACGTGACGGGGCAACTTTGAGAGCTTTGCAGCGATAACGCATTGGCCAAGATAAAATGCTCTGGCATCATATCCGCAGGACAGCTGCTTGTTTAGCGAATGCACTCTGTGGACTTTTTTTTTTTTTTCAATTTGCTACTGATAGACCAACACGGGAGTCGCAAGGAGATTTCTAAGGGAGGTTATTAATCTTAGATTTGGAGTTTGGGGGTTAACCACCATCTTGGCAGCTAAAGGGAACAGACGTTACAAATGTGGGAAGACACCCAGGAGGCCTACAGAGTCCAGTCTGCCTTATGGCCAACAGATGGCTGCCACATTTACAATGCGTTGTATTGGACAGCAGTTAGAAACACTCGGGCTATGTTTTTTGCTGGCTGAAATCGGTCCCAATTTGCAAGATTATTGCACGTCATTCGCCCAAATCGGTTGACTCATTCATCATGACTCAGTCAAAACATGGGGGGTTACGGTAGTGCCGCAGCATTTTGGCTAAATGGGGCAGTGAGTTGAAGAGGTGAAAAAATGACAAGAAAGATTAACAACTTTGGCTGAGATACACAGACTGAGACACCTCTCAGATACCCCGCATAAAGACTTGCATCGAGTAAAGCACTCAACACTGTGGTGGCCATTAATATTTCTGCTTCATAAACTACCTCTCAATTGCACTTTGACGCTGGATAAGGTCATCTTCTCTTTGATTCTGTTCCCCTTATTTGTTATTTGTGGTATTTTTGATACACTTATTTGAATGCACTACAACACTACAACACTAGACAACACTAGAATTTAGATAGACTAGACTAGAGTTTTTTAATAAAATATTCCAACCCAGCAATAATGATACAATACTTAAATTGATGTTGTCGCTGAACTGCCAAACATAGTTTAGTGTTTAATTTTTAATGTAAAGAATGAATGAAATGGAAGATGATTTTATACAGCAGAGCCCTTCACCCATGTTTGAGAATGCCTGAAGTCTGAGTGTGACCATGATGATCCCTGCTTATGACCATTGTCACAAGTACAGTTCACAAATGGCTGGTCCAATCTGCAGGAGGGTTGGGAGCAACTGTCTGCAACCTTAATGGTAAACTACGTATATCCTGTCCCTGGAGAACTTTACGTCATTCCATAAAAATAAATAAAAAATAACTGACTGATGTCACACTTTGTAATTTCATACATCTGATAGGCTTAATTAGTTTGCAGCTATCATTAATTAAAGCATTCAGTGGAGCTGCTCTGTTAAAATTTAATTCAAGAAGTTCTGAATAAAGATTTCATGTCAACTTTTTACATGTGACATGGTTTGTTCCAATCTGGTGTTTCATATGTTGCTGCATTGTGGTGTGAGGTGATACACACATTTTTCTTTTGTGCTATTTAGCCTTCAGTTTCTCTTTTCTCCTTTGATGGAGCATTCATGTCCTAGCATTGGTAAATTTTCTTATGGACTTTTTGAACAGTTCAATGTTTCTTTTTTGCAACCATTTAAGTGGGCAAATATGTTTCATTCTTGTGGAATTTTAAATGTACTATATTCAACTTTTTTGTGCTATTATACTTGTAAGCCATATTTGCTAGTAAAGAAACGTCACAAGTCATTAACATCAATACAGAGCATGTGCAGAAAGAATCCAGACAACATTCCATTTCACCATTTACATGATATAATTTTACTTTTAATCGGTTAGGGAAAAATAATATTTTACCCCTCTGAAACCGAATGAAATTTAATTCAGCAGGGTTCTGTTTATTCTGATTGAGATATTTACATAGGGCTTTTATTTACTTGAACAACTAAATGAACTATTGGAATATTTTTCTCCATGTAAACCCTGCTTATGTAAATGGAATAAAAACTGATGTTTGGTCAGTGTTTTCTTAGAGTCTCAGACCCTTAAACATGTTTTATCCTAATGGTAAATCTGTGCAGTTTGGATCTAAAATACTGTTTTTCTTGTTGCGGTAGCTCAACCATAAAACTGTCATCTTGAAAATATCACGACATGCTGACAGAGCCCTTTTTTTATTTAAACATAAGACTTTTATAAGACGTTGAATACATTTCCGAAAGATTTAAGTCCTGAAGGTAAAGGATAGCTTCTCCAAACAGAGCTTATTAAAGATAACAACCATGTATGTTTGCTGTGCCCTATGGTGCTGCTTTCAGGTGATATACTCTGTGGAACTTAGACAGCCTGTGCAAAAAGATTTGACCTGGTTGGAATCTGAGCGTTGGGGTTCATTTTTCATATCGACACCTCGTGGGGGCTGTTGAAGCTACTGAACGTGCAGAATTGAGTTGTGTTTAATATTCACCACGGGTGTCAGAGCCCTCTGTAAATGGCGCAAATTGATAAGTTGGCTACGGTGGTGGCCGACAGGGAGCATAGGAGTTTGAAAGTGCTTTTCAGACTTCTAACAAACAGACGCTCCCCATTGTCTGCCTGGGCTCAGATGGACCGCTGAAAAGAGAAAAGAGAAACAAAATCTGGCACTCGCCTTAACACTAACATGGCTGCAATCCAGCTCCTAGCACCGCAGAGCCTTTTTTTTTCCAAATGCAAACATTCAAATGACTGTTTGCTGTGTCTTTCATGCTAGTTCAAACTCAATTAATGTTGGCTCTCGAGCCGTTACAGCTGAGCGAGGCGGCAGTCTGAGTCAAGCGCTCTCACTGCAATGAGTAAGCTCATTCGCTGTGCCTCCTTCTCTCTTGAAAGGGGAGCTGAGGTGACCCAAGAAGAGATGTCATCCACCGGAGACTGACGTAGAGGACCATGAATGCTGTGGAGTGCTCCGAAATCCTGCTTAATGGTCCAGAGGCTGGACAGGGTTCTGGACACCTGCAGAGGGCTGCATGGGGTCATGGAGACACCAGACAGCTCAAGGAGAGGAAGAATCATACACTGCGGAAGTGCGAGGAAGTCTTGCCATTGAAAGAGGGTCACCGCGGTGAGTTTGGATTTAATTTCTCCTGTAAATCAAAGAATCAACTTTGCAATGACAGCAAATGGCCAGAGTGGGCAGACAGATACATCGGTCTGTCTTGGAACAGCCAGGTTTTAACTCTGAAATCCAGACCATCCACCTTGCATACGTCAAACAGACTATTTTCAATAAGCTCCCTTCCCAGATAGGGGAGGTACAAGAACAAAGACAGACTATTCCAAGCTACTCTGATAAACCATACCAGGAAGTGGAAAAACTACTATGATATATAAGCAATGAGTACTGCTAAAGAGATCGGCGTAGAGTGCTATGGCAGCAGTTTTGTCAGAAATCCTGCTGGGCGACATTGCCTTGCTTGACTCCAGATTGGCTTTGGCTAGTCCATTGCACACTGCAGTGCATAGGTGCTAGCCTCATGGAGGTGATCCACAGCTAACGCTGCATAGCAGCAAATCTGATTGGTCCAACTGAATTTCTTAAACAGATTGTTTGGCCAGTCATGTTACAAGATGGACATAGAAAAAAGCTACGACTGGTCAGTCAAGAAGGACCCCGGTAGGACAAGTACAAAGGGTTATCAGTAATAAGCAACATGTTTTACTGTGAAAGTTTGTTACTTGATATTGTGTGGTATTACTGCTTGGCAGTAGACTAACAAAATGTGAGGCACTATACATTACAGGGTGTCATTTGGGTATAATCTGTGAGGTTAAAATATTCTTTCAATGAGATTTGCTACAGAACACTGACATTTAGTCCTTGAGGGCAACGGCTTTTAACAACAGCTTATGTCTGCCGCCTGTCACTGAACTTTACTCCTTTTGCTTTGCTTTGTGTGTGCTAAATCAGCCCTTTGTGATGTCACAAACATTACATTGACAGCTGGTTAAGCAAAAACAGACTGCCACGTGTATGTTCCAACTACTTAGACTGCTCCATGACTACCTTGTTTTCACCTCGTTCCAAACAATGTACAACATTGTGTCATTTCCAGCTGACACAATGTCAGAGAACTAAATATGCTATGAAAATCAAAAAAGATATTTTTCAGCTATACCAAATACATTTTTTCTATTGTGCACTTCTATAATATATATATATGTATATATATATATATATATATATACCTATATTTCACATTGCAAATTGACAAGGCTAGCATGGCTTTAAATGCCACTGGCATCTCAAGGGTTTGAAGGTGAAAGCATCAAAAGAATCCAGTGATTTGAGTCTTTATTTTTAGGGCCTATGTATCCCTGTGGACTCTCAGAATAGTGTTAGCAACAAAGCGTTTGGCTCTGCAATTCGAGACGCTGTAAAGTTTTCCATGATGTCATGTGTAGTCGGGAGTGTAGGGAGTCAAACAGACAGATGAACGTGAACTGGGACCTCCTTTAATTCAGACTTAAGTTTGACTGACAGCAAAAACATGAAGAGTGAGGAGGTCAGAATGCGACTCCTTGTCCTATGTCACTCTGCTTGCACAAGACTCTTAATGAGATACACAAACACTTTCTTCATCTACTGACGATATTAAATAACCTGTTCAAACCTCATTAAGAACTTGACAGCGTCTCATTTACTCCATGTGCATAGGCGCTCTTAAACCTTTTTCCTAGATTGAAGGTGTAATGTTGAATCTGGAAACATAAATCCCAATGTTTTAACTCTAAATACCATACAACATATTTACATTTTTTAGGAATTACATGATGTTTACATAGGGGAAAAGTATTCACCTCAAGGTTAATAATATTTGCTTTTAAACCCCCTTGAGCCTTTTTAATGTCAGAGGCTCCAGAGTCTATTTATTTATTCATTCAGCATTGTGATTTAAATAAAAATAATATGGGGCATGGAAAAGATTCCATCAAAACAGAACCGTATATATCTGGTGTGGTGCAAACATAAAAAGTTCCAGACTAATGCCCCTTTTAAAAAAAAAAAAAAAAACTAAAAGCCAAAAATAAAAATAAAATGAAAAAAAAAATGCTGTTATTAGCCAAAAAGTTGGATGCGGGAAAAGTTCCAACACCGAAAACCTTTGTGACTTCGTTTTGCTTGTGTGCATAAGTAGTAGTAGTACAGTAGTTGGTGTTGTGTTTTACATGCTTTATTACTCTTATCATCACATATACGGTACATATATATATAGATGTATATATATATGTATATATATATATATATACATATATATATATGTATGTATATATATATATATATATATATATATATATATATATACATACATATATATATATATATGTATATATACATGTATATATATATATATATATATATATATATATATATATATATATATATATATATATATATATATATATATATACATATATATATACATATACATATATATATATATATATATATATATACATATATATATATATATATATGTATATATATATATACAAGTTGTCTGTTTCCAGACAACTTGTCTGGAAACAGCAACCTTAATACCATGTTATAGCCAAATTATATCATAGCCTTTGTTGTTCCCTTTAGAGAAGATGGCAAGTTATGCCACACAGGGTCAAGAAGCTGTAGCAGGAAGATCACATAATCAATTGAGAACTAGAAGTCCACACTGAAAGTGCTTACTTTGTGACTGAATAAAGGTGAAAGTGAGGAAACAGTTTTCACGTCAACCATCGACTAGTGCAGCAGGTACTGAAAAGCTCTGATGAGTGTGTTCATTGTTTAATCTTTTCCATGTCGAAGCCTAAAAAGCTGAGTAAATAGTTCACTAAGGCGATAATTTTGAAATTACCTTTATTTTCAATTGAAAGCCTGAACGTTTCCCAGATGCTGCCGTGATTTCCTTTGAATTTCATTGATTGGAATTCTAACCTTTCACAAAGGGTTGAACGTCAAAGGGGGATGGTAACAGAGGCAAACTTTCAGTTTTGGGTAAAGTGTTTTTTTTTTTTTTTTTTTTATATATATATAAGGTACAAGTTGAAAAAGTATCTCATCATCATTACATCAGGCCTGTTAATCGGCGAGATGTCCCATTCGTCAGTTGAACAGTGTCAAACGTTGTAACTCCTGATGTCCTAATGTGTTAAACACCAGTTAAAACTCATATACTTTAAATTTGGCCAACACTCTAAATTTAATTAAGACAAAAGGAAAGCTTGAAGACAGGATGAGGGTTGTTTGGCAGCTCAGGACTCTTAACAGGACTGGAGTTCTATTTCTCTACTCAATGTTGATTGGGTTCTGTGCTGCAGTGAGGCCGATTCCTCTCATCTGGAGGAGATTAGTGAGCGATGCTGATAGAAGTGATGAGGCTGACACTTAATCAATTAATGTGGCTTAACATGGGTCTGCTCGTTGTGTAGAGCAGTGTGCCTGGAACTGACTGTTCCATTTTCATCAGGAGAAATTAACGCAACTCTCTAATTATAGACAGACATGGCAGGGATGAAATGAGCCTTCTGCTCTACATTAAGCAGAAAAAAGGAGATTAGAAATAAAAAGATATTAGCACAGGCATGATAATAAAAACCTGTTCTTAAAGTATTCAAAAACAGTTCCCCTTAATCCAAACTGTTGTCTGCAGATCTGGCTGGCTTTTTCTCTCAACCGCAATAAAAATAAAATAATAATGATAAAAAAAAAAAAACACGAACATTTACAGCTGCTGTTGTGTGTGTTTAATAACAAAGGCAACGGGTGTGACGTACGCACATGCAATTTCCATGCTGTTGTCTTTAGTTCCTCATTGATCCATGAAATTACAAGAAGGTTCATTCATCATCGGAGCGACGCAGAGAGAGCAGCAGACCCCTAAAGTCAGAGCAGAGTTGATGAGCACAACAGTTGGACGTGACAAAGGGCAAATATTACCTCAGTGCGCTCAGGCCATAAACAGGTTTATTGTTTAGCGGCCCGCCTGTGTGGTAGAGCTAAAAAAAAATATATATGTTTTAAAAGAGCAGCACCAGCAGGGAAAGCATTAAATAAGAATGTGCATATGATAGGAAGGTTTTCAAAAGAATGAAAGAAAAGCCCCGGCGAATGTGTTTGTAGTACTGGCCCAAGTTTGTAATTGGTTTCATATTTTGTTACGCTACAATAAAACTTATTGAAAGGTAAACCGGAGTTCTCTGAGCTCAGACACATAAATAAATCTGCGTTACCTTTGTTGCAAAAATGCAGAGCATCTCCTCATGCCAAGGGTTCTGTTAACTAGACATTGATGCCCAACCATTTTTTTATTCCTTCTTTTTTTATTTATTTATTTTTAACCCACTCGCCCCTGCCAAGTGCTGCTCACCTATCTGGAATGTACAGTTAAAATTGCTTTTGCGGCTAACATAAATACAGGCTGCGGCTGTTGCGGTACGGAGAGACGGCAGGGCCCTTGTGTGGAGTGCGAGCAGGAGAAGTCACAGCCTCTTCCAGGCAAGCAGAAAGCCGCTTGTGTTCGGTCTCACGTTGATTAATCAGTAGAATTGGTACGTGTGTGTGTTCTGATTCTGCCCTCCATCACTGGCAAGTAATTAAGAATATGAAGTCACCAGTGGAAAGACGTCACTGTGGCCCCTCAACCTCCATGCTAAAGCAGCTGTTTGTTGGACACTCACACCTACAGCAGTGCTCTCACCACACAACGTTCAAAATGACTAATAAGTAATTGACGGCATAGACAGGCTGATTATTACTGGAATCACACATGGATAATGTGATTTTCCTGTAAAGGTGGCAATTTGAAAGTGACCCTTGGTGGTCAATGGTGGCACTGCTAGTGCAACAGTAAGAGAAGGCTAGTGCTAGCAACACGGCTATGGATAGCAATTTAATCAGATCCTTTCACGTCTCAAAACACTGGTGTTGTAAGGTGTGTGTGTGTTTAATGCACTTCCTGTTTTATTTTGAAATCTGTTTTTCTTCTTGTCTGTGTCTTTAGTTTTGCTTCCTGTTCCCTGATTGTTCTCACCAGTGTTCCCCTGCCCTTGTGTATAAATAGTCCTCGTCTCCCTTGTCTTTGGGGGCCAAAAACATGGGAGAGGACACGAAGATGGGTTTCTCTGAAAGTGAAAACGCAGAAATATTTAGTTGGTTCGGCCTTGCGTTTACACAAAGTCGGCGGTTTCACTGAAACCGCACAGACCGAAAATGCACATTTTCGAAAACGCTCCTCAGGGTAGATAAGTGAAAACGCTGCCTTGCCCGGCTTTGTGTAAACACAGAAACCAATCTTTTTTGGAACCCCCCCCCCCACACCCCCCGCCTTGCAACCTGAGCAGCCATGAGGTGCAGACCACCACTCACAACAACAACAACAAAGTGCAAAGTGAAAATAAACACAACAAAAGTCATTTGCAAAACCTCCTGTTTTACTTTGTATTTATTTTCTTTTGGGTCGGCGGACTGGGATATTGAAGCACGAAACCTTAATGGCAAAAATGTTAGTGAACTTTTACTGGCACGACTCCCAGTCAAACTTGACATGGACCTTTTAAGGCTTTGTGTTCTAAAGTAACTCCAAGCAGAAATTCAACTCTGCCATTTAACCACACTGTCTTTTCACGATCTTTCTTTCTGTTCTCAGTGGTGCTAATGTTGTTCGCGAGATGCTGCTTCTTTAAACATGGCGTGCTCCAGGTGTTCTTCTAATTATCAAAGTAAATTTGTGGTGCCACACCAGGCGTGGTATAGGTGCTACATCGTTCTCAGTAGTTTCCAGCGTCTCCGTGTTCCGTGCGTCCTTTGTTGGATCATGAGTGCTTGTTGCGTGGAGTTTCAGGTTTTCTTTTTTCTTAGGTTCCTGTCAAGTGTTACTTGTCCCGTCTTGTCTGTTTGTTTGTTTTTTTTGTCTCCTGTTTCGGTTTTGGACATTGTTTTCCCATTGAGGACACCTTCAAAATATAATTTTTGTGGATGATTGTTTTGGATGATGTGGTGCTTTTGGCCTTAGTTTGCAGTTTAGCAGGAGGTTGGTGGAAAAGATCTAAACATGGTGGTCTTTTTCACTGGTGATGGGAAGATGGAGCTGGTGATGGGCAAGTAGTCCTGAGTGGTTTGAAAAAGGGAAGCATTGCACCAACTTTGGTGCACCAGACTGACAACTTTCCTACCTTAACTTATGATGATGAGCTCTGAGTAGTGACCAAAGGAGAAATTAGATTATTCCAAAGGCTTTACTAAGAGATGGCTAAGCTCATCCAAGCTTCGTCCATCTTAACAACAGACCTTTGAGTTGGCCCAGGTCTTGTTAGTGACAGCTAGGGACCTTAGACACTTGTATGTCTGCTACCACAGCAATAAAACCTCAGATAGAGGTTGCATTGCATTATTAGAAGATGATCAACACAGGAATTCTGCATGAATTTGTATCCTCATTCATGCAAGATCTAAGTTTCAAGTTTTCTTTTTCCAAAATTAAATATGGAACATGGAACAAAATCTGAACATTGGTTGTATTGTCTCAGTGAGTACTGTTCGGTCCATCAAACAAGTGGACATGTTCCAATCTGCATATTAAGACCAGTGGTCAATGACTAATGTGAAGTAAAGTGCTGGGTTTTTTGAGGTGGTGTAGTCGTAGCTAGCCAGAAAAGACGGCTGTGACTTTGTGCATATTGAGACCCACATTGTGTAGCAAGACTTAATATGCTCATACATACATATAGTGATGTCCATGTCACCCTTGCCTATTATGTCTTATCAATGTGCTTCTGGTTTCAGTGCCACATTGGGGCTCCATGTTTGGGCACCAGTGGCGCTGTATACAAGCTCATCAACTGACTTGCAGGCAGTTAGAGGGGGAGAATAGATGTTATTACAATTTTATGGCTTCTAATGAAAAGGCTTTTCAGATCTGACGCCACTGTCCACTGGAAACAAAAACTTAGCCGAAGCGGCTATTAAAGTTTGCGTGATTGTCGCTAATATTCACAGTGGATAAGAGTAGGGACAAATGTAATATAGAGGGAGTTAAAGGGCTTATGCCTGAAGCTTCTGTTTGAAGCTCTCATTTTTATTTCTAGTCTTGATGGAGACAGAGAATTCAAGGGGTGTCCTCCGTCATCTGTCACCACACATACCAGCCATAATTATTATAAGGCTCTAGAAGCCCCTCTGGGATTAGATAAAGAACTGAAGAAGGCAGGACAGTCCATACAGTGAATCACAGGGACCATGTGCTGCAGTGCCACAATATTTTAGCACTCCTAAGTTAGGAACGACGTTGAAACTGATCTAATCCGCTGCCCTCTTTTATAATTTATTAATCAGCTGTTAGTTGGAGACATAACAGCCATCTAGGATTATCCGGTTCTCTAAAGCCTCGGAAAAGATTAGGTCATTGCATCCACACGGCTATTTTTAGAAGCCTTTAACGGTGGCATATTAAACAAAACGCTTAGAAATTCAATTAAGAAACCACTCGCCCACAATGACCTGAAAATAACCCAGAGTTATTCTAAAACAAAGGCTCTGCCGGGCAGCCGCTGCGCCGCCTCACATGTGGTTTGGAAACAGAAGTGCCTAAAACCGCAGATTCTGGGGCTGCAGAGATTAATGAAGAGTTTCTTTTTCCAGGTGTTGTATTGTGGATACAAGAGCTTTGGGTGGTGAATTTTTTACCAAGGGCAGAAATCCTTGCAGTAGAAATGAAAACAGTAACACAATATACAGCTCTGATCCGGCTCACGGCTCAGATGGAGCAGAAGTGCATTCCAGACCTGAGAGGGAAGAAGCGACGAAAAGGCAGCTCAGATCGAGCACTGGTATCAATCATGTATTGGGTGGTCAAGAGAGCGTTGGCTCAACAGAGTTGCGCTACACTGTGATCTGACAGAAGCCACTTGCATTTGTTGAAAGCCTTGTTAATTTTCAGAATTGTACTTCACTTCTAAACCTACAAATTATACTGCCTGACCACCTTGTGAAAATATTAAATATAGATCCCATGTGTTTGATATGCAGCTTCTGCAGAAAGACTACATGCTCCACACAAAACAAAAAAAAACCCTAATCTCTGTTACCTTCATATTCTGTATCATTCCTGGCTGTTGCCATTGCAGTGATAACCTGTTCAAGCTCAAATGTGTAACACACATTCAGAGTAAGTTCACATCTTACTTTCGTTTTTGTAATGATTTGTGACTCTTACACTTATACAGTGACTTTGCTCTGCTACATCATTTGACACTTTGTTTTATATACTGCTGCCTGCCTTGGCGAGAAGCCACTTAGAAAAGGGAAAGGAACAAAGAGATCATCAAGCGGCCCTTATCAGACGTAGGCAGCCCTTTAAATTTCACTTGACTGAAAGAGATAGAAACCACAGCAAAAAAAAAGAAACAATAATAATAATAATAATAATCTAACATTTGGGTTACAGATTAAAGGTGTGTATTTGTAACATCCATCCAACCATTTTCTAAAACCACTTCTTCTGCACTCAGGGTCGTGGACAGGCTGAGCCTATCCCAGCTGTGACGTGGTAATGGTGAGGAACCCACGGGCACAGAGAGAGCAAGTCCACATTTAGAAAGGCCACCGTGCTGATCCCTGCACTGCTGTGTCCACCGTGTGCAACAATAATCCATCAAATTAACTGACAAACAAACTATTATCATCAACTAAATTGATTGGTATAAGGCCAGATGCCTCTGAAGAAAAGCAATTGTGTTGCACAACAACAGGAAGCCTAAAATGCAAGAGAAAGATACCTGCAGTTTGTCAGACAGACAAACAAAACATGGCTGCGCACGCTACGCTAAAGTCACATTACGGCTCTTAGTAACTCTTGCAGCTGCTAAAACACAAGCTGGGCCCTTCCGCTTAGCCGCCATCCCAGATCGTGAAAATTTCACAGCAAAGCCTTTCGGCCTGCGCGCTACAGCACACAACCAATAACCCGAATAAGACACTGATGAAAGGAAAAGAGAATTTGGATCAGGCGCAGCGCAGGGTCCGGCCTCTAATAACGGCAAACCCAGTCATGTATCAGAGTCGGCACTAACCGTGAAGGGAGGTTGCATGCAAGGTGAAATCACTCTCGGCGCTGTTCTACCTTGTTCCCTCAACCATCTTCATGTGTTGTGAATCATAAAAAGAGAGAATTCATTTCACAGTTTTATTAGTCAGAAACCCAGGTTTGTATTTGTCAAAATATGGGGGGGAGGTAGAACCATATGTTAATATGAATGGGAGGCACCTGGTTGTGATTAGAGGCCAGTTGTGCAGATGAGAGAAATACACGGTGGGCTGGACTTGGTTAAGGCACAATGGACAGAACAATACTGGCTGGAATCAGAGTGAAAACATTTGTTAAATCAGAGGGGATTGGATTTAATGAACAGGCTGACGGACAGCCTCGCTGGGATCACACGTGTTGTGTTTATGAGAAGATCAGTGATGGGCAGGCCGGAACCGACAGAGTTTTTTTTTCCATAAATTACATTGTGATTTATTATGCTACTTCCTTGCTCAGCACATGAGGACTGTTTAAGCACCTCTTTTAATGGAGGTCTCTATGGAGCTTGCAAGGCTTTTCTGATTTTAATGAATTTACATGTCAAGGATTTCTAAGACAAACCCTTTCGAACGGTGGCTGACAAGGGCCAAACACAATACAACTTCCTAATGCGCCTTAGTCGGCGAAAATAGCTTCAAGTATGGAAACAATACAAATCCACAAACACAAGTCTAAACAAGGTGCAGAAAGAGGATCATGGTGCAAACGGAAAAAAATGCGCTTCAAGACAAAAAAAAACATATACTTAAAAATCAAATGCGTTGCAAACAGAGAAGCGATGAAAAACACAACAGATGCAAACCAAGAAAACACATGCAAACGGAAAAAAGAAAAAAAAAAAAAAAAACGCTGCATAAGCCAGCTACTACAACGGAAGTGCTCCCAACCTGCAGGGGGCGCTCTCTCAGTGGAACAGCTCCATGGAGAGACACACAGGTAGACGGAAAACGTCTGACTAGAAAGTCTCTAGTAGAAACTGCCGTAAAATATACTCAAATAAAAGTCACATTACCGTGCTGAGCCGTACCTTTCCACTGTCGTTTGAAACACTGTCAGTCACTAACAATAGAAAGTCATTAATTAACTCATGAATGCTTGTTTTTTCATAGCATTAATGAGTTGATCAAAAACAGCCATACTGAACACAACCTGCCCAGCACCACCAGCCCACAGCATTGATCTTATCAGGGTTTCCTCACAGCTCGTATAGAGGAGAAGATGTGATCAAGAGGGATGTCACACAACAGGCATTACATTATTAAATTGTTTGCAATGCGCTTGCTTACCATTAGAGGGTACTAAATCTTACACACGGGGTGTTTAACAAGAAAAGCTTACAAATGACTTGGGGAAATTGGCTTATTAAACATATTATCAGTCTTAAACCAATCAAATCAGAATTCAGATTTCAGTGTTTTTAAGCCTTTGGTTGGTTTGCGCAAATGATTTTCCACGTTTATTTAAGACATTTTGACATTTAAAGCAAGACATGGAGTTTTTCCTCCTTAATGTAATGTCCTAAAATATATATATATATATATATATAATATTTGTATGGATAGATTTACTTGTAACAGGGAGAAAAGCAGACTAGCCATCGCACAACCCCTCCACTGACCACCCCAAGCTGCTGTGGTATTCTTTCATGAGAAGATGCCACACTTGGTGACAGTGACATCAAACTCCTGTGTCCTGACTAGAAGCTCGCTAGTCCACACATCTCTGTAGGACAATAGCAGCTCCGCTATTCTCCCCAGAACAGGTCAAGTGAGAAGAACAAATACATACAGTAAATGCCATAGGAACTATAATGCTAATTCACATCTGCTTAAAAAAAAAAAAAAAAAGACTTAACAACATAAATAAATTTGATATGTTCCTAATAAATGTACGTAGAAGGGAATTCATCTAAGTGTTACCACAAAATGTCTCTCGAATGCTGCCTCTCCCAAAAGTCAAGTTGCACAGGTTTTTTCAAAGGTTTCAGCTAACATAGCAGAAGCTATGGGATTCAGCATCTGCGAAAACAACTTTTATATTGCCATCTCGTTTGAACCAGTTATATGGAGATCCTATCAGGGGTCAAGTATGTGTTCATTACAGATGTTCCTCAATTAACGCTCAGGACAGCCAGTCTGATCATTCTCTGTTTATGTACATTGTACTTCATTTTAAATACACCTTGGAAATTTCATTAAAAGGAAGAGGAGCTACAACAGGTATCTGGCTTTTGATCCCCTGTTTGCTTTGGTTTGATGTAGACGGCTGTCGAATGATACTGAACATTGTGCTAGTTGGCTTTACTGTGAAATTACAAACTGGGAAGACTGGGCTAAGGAAGATTTTGAATCTAATATGAGAGGGAGAACAGGGTTAAAGGGGTGTGTTTTTGTTGTTTTATGTTAATACAGAAAAATAAATACACAGGTTTTTGAAACTATATTTTGCCTTTTTATGGAATCGGTAGGAGAAAGCACAAAATACATGATTTATTCTTCATTAAACATCCCATTGTAGTTCACAGTGATATATGCGCATTCCTTAGTTTTTATTACTTTCATTACTTGTCGTGCAACTGTGCAACGGTGCTTTAAATTTGTCAAAGAGGTGACCTTTGGACGTTAAAGATGCCATATTACACACACTTGAAGTTCTTTGGTTGTCATGCACTCCAGTCAAGCACCCTTGCATGATCATGTTTCCAAAAAAATGCTACAGATCTCCAGAAAGCACCATATTTTGCCTTCTGCGATGTCACACAGGGATGGATTTTTTTGTTTGTTTGTTTTGCTTTGTGGCATAAAGTTTGGGAGAAATGAGGCAAGCAATGGAGTTTCTCTTACTCCTGGGTAGTTTATTGACCGGCAAGAGACAAATGTTGGTAGACAAAGTGCCTATATAATACATGACTTTTAAGTTAGATCCCAATAAAGCCTAGCTTAAGTTGGTAGTTCAAGTAGTTCACCACACTTGAGCATATATGTATCATACAACTTTATACAGGAATTTGTTTTCATTTGCAGCATGTTACCCACTTCTGTCCAAACTCAAAGCCTGGGGAAATGCACTTTCTATTTTTAGATAAATACCAAAGTATTGTTTATGGAACATGTGGACAGACATTGTTTTAAGACTAGTACAAAAATAGCATCATATTCATGGGTAACGTAGAAGTCATGCAACTGGGATGCATGCAATGTTCCCATGTCACACAATTCTACACTTGGAAAGGGGTCACTTTCTTTGTATTTTGAAGACATTTCGCTTTCCAATGCATAAGGTTCATACATACATGTCAAGGCTTACAGTAAAATATAGAATTAGATGGCTATCAGTTTGTTTGGAGGAAACACCTCACTTTGGGTTACTGGGCTGACAAAGAAATGTCTAATATGCGATGCCTGAAGCTCATATCCATTCAGCTGTTTTCTCATCTCTTGAGTACATGTCAGTGTATTAACTTCAATCTGTGAATGAAATACATCCAGCAGCCATTTAGGCCCCTCTGCAACCACCACCGTGATTTGTCTCCCTGGTATGAGGCCAGTCTCCGATGTGATCTCCAGCCTGCAGAGTGTGAGCTGGCCTCAATGCTCTCCAGAGAATTTCAGACAGCCTTCCCCACAGGCAACAAGTGTTCCCGCCTCTGACAGACAAGAATGATAAGAGTCGCCAGACAGCACGTTCCCAATCACCATGCAGCCAAAATCCCGCACTACAATGCAAGGTCATTCTTGGAATATACTCCCTAGACAGAGAGACTTTGCTTGCTCTCCCCGGAATCTCCAACATCCCCCACACGTCAATGTAGGATCTAATGATTTAACAGCATGTTGATTCATAGAGTTTACTTTTTTGTTATAGACAGACAGAAAAATACAATCAGTTCTTGCATTCATGGAGGAAGGTAAAATGAAAACAAAGAACCCCCTGTATTACAGTAGTTTCACTGTTGATCTGACTACTGTGATAACTACTGAGATAACACCATTGTATTCTCTTTTCCTAATTTGCTCTCTTTTGTCTGATGGGCTGACAAGCCAGTTGCTGTCTGATCCCGAGGGTTCTTTATCTGGGAAATTGTTCCCTAGGACATGTCTAGAAGGCCAACCACTTGCAAGCTGTCAGTCAAGCTGACAGCCAGCTGATTGGAGAGGGAGGGGCCTGCCGGACAGTCTGCAGACCTGTGTGAAGTATGCAGAGAGTGAAAGTCCTCCTTGTCAGCACAGTTCAGAGGGGGTCCCCATCACACGCAAATACAGAGCAGAGCTGAGGGGGATCAGAGTGTGAGTGGGGATGCGTGTCAGTGCTCGTACTAACGTGGGACTGTAGTCCAGGCCTCTAGCTCCACCAAACACAGCTGCCACCTGTAGAACTGTTAGCAGAGGCTTTGCAGACACGGGCTGTGCAAAGTTGTGTCACAATCTAAGTTAGAAGAATGTTGTGTAATTTAACTAACACACTTAAAAACGGTTTTAGAGCCACATAAAAACTAACAGTCATATAGTTTGATGGACAACAGCTGAGAATCCCGTACTCTACTGTTATACGCCAGGTGATGGTAATGTGGAGCAACACTCATTGAAATGCACTAGAAATAGAATAGTGCTGGAGTTGCACTGGCAGTGTATTGTAGGCTCATGGGATGTAAAAAGCTGTTAAATACAATTTTACTAGCCCTAACCCTCACTAGCATTAAATTAAGCCAAATGTTTAATGAATGGTTATCTCAGTATTCTAATGATAGATTCTGTGATAACAGGGCTTTATTCCAATATAGAATTTATTCCATGGGTACAAAAGATTGCTGAAATTGTTATTTTGGCAAACTAAGAGCTAAATTTATATCCACTCTCTATAACTGATTGATTGCTTGTGTTTTTATCAAAAGGTCAGCCCCTTAAAAATACACTTGACGTAGAACCTTGATAAAGGCTATCACAGGAAGGCTTAAGAAAAAGTAAACCAAAAGCGGTGTTGTTTTGTCTGACGTCTTCAGTGTCGCACGCCGACTCAAATCATAATGTCAACACGGTCATTTTTACTCCATGCAACATATTAACATGTGCAAGCCTTGCATGGCGTCTGTGCGCGTTTTGCTTTGGTTTTCAGGGTTTGATTATATCAGTGAGCACCGTAACGTGCATGGTCCACGCTTAAGCATGATCTCACATGCGGTAGATGGATGACCACACTTGAGACGCCCCGGTGCAGGGATATCTGGCAGCCTCTCAGGTCTGAGCATCATTCCTCCTGCAGCCGAGGACACTGCCGAGTTGTCTCTCGCCTTCACTCCTGCCGTTTACTCCCCCTCTGTCTTCCCCTCGTGTCCTCCCCTACTCGCGTGGAGCCTGTGAGTCTTTCAGCCTGCGATCATGGCGCTAGTCCATGGCTCGGCGGACGGGTGACCGGTGACATCATACCTCAACATGGATGCGGTAGTGTGTGCGAGTGCCTGATGGGGTAGACAGAAAGTGACACCTCTGGTCACTGTGACACGCTAGCCGTCTCACCCACCGAAGTTCCTATTGTGGTTGGGAGAGTGCGTTGAACTGGTAATCACAAGGTCCTTTATCTGCAAGACCATTATGACTTTGACTTTGTCATGGTATCCTTGAGGAACTGGGCTCTTACTCGTTATTGCTCAAGCCAAACACTTGGCCAGCACGGGTAGAGCTCTTAATAGTACTCATTCGTACAAACAAACCAGTTGACCCTTATTCATTGTGGCACTGCTACAGCGTGAAGTGTTTACCAAAGCAAATAAACAGAGCTCCAATCTGATCTCCAAGCCATGTCACGTTTATCATTAGTTCAAGAACAACCGCCATTTTAAAAGAGTAAATCCAGAGAATATGGGCAGTGTGACCGAACACTGCAGGGAGGATTACTGGATGCTGAGCATTTTGTGTCAAAGCTGTCCACTCTGCAATGACATAAAGCCCCAAAGAATGGTCTCTGGATCTCATGGAGTGGGCCGAGGTAGCGAGTCACATCCTGCTCAGATCCTGCTCTGTGTGTCTTAACCAGACTCTGTTTGTCACTAAGGCATCCTGATATCACAAGGAGAAGCAAGCTTTTACGGCCCTTGCATTTTTTTTTTCGTATAGGGAAAGTGTCTTTGCACCCAAGTCACACAAAAAAGAGGTATTGGTCTGTCGTGTCTTCTTTTAGATTGATCACCACATATTTTCAAAAGTTAGTCAACAGATGACAACATATCTGTATTGCGGAAAATCTTCCACTATTAATTTTTTCGTAATGCAAGGCAATGCTTGTCAAGATCTGTTTCACTGCCATTCGATTTTCAAATAAGTGTTCGTAGTTACTCCAAAATAGACAAACTGTTAATCATGGGCCCTTGTGTGGCCAGAGAGCTTTGTTTGTTTGTTTTTAAGTTATAAATGATATCTTTGTTATCCTGTTCTTTCCCAATAAGCTACATTTTTAACACAGATTCTTTGAAAAGGAAACACATGATGCAAACTTTTTTTGCTTGCTCAGCAACAGTGCCATTTGTGATGTCACCAAAGAGACTGATACCGAGCTGATTCCAGGTTACTCATTCTACATCCCCACCCATCTTGTTTTTGTTTCATCATCAACATCTCAGGATACTAATTTGAGACGGGGTGATCGCCCTGTTGCAAAAAATGCACCCACCCCCCCCCCACCCCTCGGTAGTCACCGGCCTTCTTTTAAAACTAAACATCTTCCTACAGGCTTCTATAGTGCATGAAAATTGCCATAACCAATGAGTTAAAGGCAATAGTTTTTCACAGTTCATAATCCTGTTAGCTAAGTCAACAGCAGCAGCAGCTTCTCTTGATCCTATTACCCTCAATCATGACTTTCCTACAAATTTCCAAACCCACCGAACCCTGGAAATGTATTGTTGGGGGTTACACATATGCACACACATTGGCCACAAAAACAGAGAAAAGACAGTGAGTACCACATATACACACATAGCTCTTTCAAACCCTACAATAACATTGGATCACGACCCACCGAGAGTCCCTGGGGTGTGAAAAGCAAGCAGGGCCACGGAGCCGGTGGTGCCCCTTTGTTGTTTCAGCTTTCAGAAACGGGTGAGGAAGAAAGAAAGGTTTGTCTGACCAAATTACCTATCACAGGAAAAATAATAAAAAATGGCAACGTACCGAATCAATGGGTTGGCGTGACGATAGTGTAATTTCTTACTGACAGGTCGCATAAGTCAGGCCTCTCAACGTCCCACAGTGTGGCGATAGCACACACAGTCGAGTGTTTGGTTTGAACAAGGAATGGCAGAAAATGTCACCCCTGATGAATGCTCGGTGGTGCTGATAAGACAAACTCCCCTCCGGGTGAGTGTACAAACACATAGGGACACACGTGCACACACGGGCAGATAAACACACAGAGAGAAAAGTTGTCCTATAAATAAGTCCCCAGTCCAACAGGGTCAAGTGGAGTCCAGCCCAGTAGATACCCGCTCGGTGCCCAGTCTGTGGCCTGTGGCAACCCCTGGCTCTGCTTTCTATCTGTCAGCCGCTTCAGCTGCTGTACCAAGATCAGATTACCCAGCAGAGCAGCCTGTACGAGACCGTTTCGTATAAGCAAATTCGAATCTGACCGTGTATCAGCGTCTGGAGCAGCGTGTTTTACTCTGTCAAAGACATCAGCAGGGTAGAAGGAGGGGCTGCAGGGTCTTCGGTTGGAGGGGTCATACCAACAAAAACATGGCTCCAGTCATTGAGAGGAAGAATGTGCTGGCTGACAGGCCATTTCACCCAGGACATTTCAAAGTTCTGGACCGGCTCTAAATATGCAGATAGCTAAATATTTATGCTATTTAGTTTTTTTCTTTATGTATTCTATGAATTGAGGACCCTCTGGTGGTCCTACATCCCTGCGGCTGCCTGCTGGAGATGCTGATCTACTGTGCCATTTCTTGAGTTCCTGTGGCAAAGTCACTGAACGGACTGCTACATGATACTGAGACTATACAAATCAGTTGCCAGTCCTGCTAACAATGCAAGTTCACGAAGATTGGTTGGTTGCCAGGCTGGTTTTCCTGTAAGATACTGGTGGGTTTGCCATCTCATAGTCCACCACCTAGTTCTTAGGCATTCACCTCCTCACAATTGGCCAGTTCTGGCCAGCAAAAAGACATAATTTTTTTCTGAAGTCTCAAAAACTTTGTAGATTCCTTTTTTGCTAAACATAGTCACTTAATATGCTGGATGGTTTTTTTTTCAGTCCTTCATCCCAAAAGGATGCCAATTAATCCTCAGCAGACACAAAACAGACCAAATAATCCTAACCTTTTGTCTTGGATTTTTACCTGTAGAGGTATAATAAAAAAAAAAAAAAAAAACATAAATAAATAAACAATTTTTATCAAGTAAAGGGAAAAAAATGGTCATGTATTCTGTCATCATCATCAGCCAGATTCGTGGACACAAATTAAAATTAGCCCTATCATGTTGTGATTTACGTTCAATTAAGAAAACAGAGGTCCACACGGGTTCTTGTGTCTTGAACGTTGCAATGGACCGGTTTTAGTCAATGTTGATAAGGAGTTCCATGTTGCATTAGGAACAGAGGGATGTAAATTTTCATCTGACTTTTCTACCACTTGCATAAATTGCAGAACAGTATCATCATCTAATCATTCTGGTAAGAAAGTATCATTCTGGTGTAAAATAAGTACAGCCATTATGGTATAATAATAACTCCAATATGACATTATTCCAACTGCAGGCAAAAACACAGCAGTGGCACGGATAATGTACATTATAGCATACATACACACACACATATGTATGTATATATATATATATACATATATATATACATATATATATATATATATATATATATATATGTATATATATATATATATATATATATATATATATAAATATATATATATATACATACATACAAATATATATCATAAACGCATAATCTGGGTTGTATTTGAATAAGGGTGTGTAATAAGAATGAGGGTACACCTGGACCTGGTTTTTGAAATCCCCTCAATACTGTTATGCCAGAGACTAAGACAAACCAAGACCAAAGAGTATTGAGGCTAAGATGAGACCACATAAAAGTGGTTGAGACAGACCAAGACATGTCTTGAGTGCTGCAACGCTAGTCCAAGCAGATTGGTGCACATTGTACCACATCTGTGCCAGAGCTGCTATTTATTTCCTGTCCTCAGTCTGGACTTCACACATCATCTTAATCACAAGATTGAAATTGGGCCCTGAAAATCTATTCTTTGCACCGCAGTAACTGAAATACTGACTTGAGCATTTCCAAAAACATTGTTTCTCTTTACATAATTGGAGTCTTGAATTTATTTTTAAATCATCACATTAGTTTGGGCGCTATAACTACTGATAAAGGATTTCTGGTGCTGACGTGCAAGATCATCTCTCTCCAGTCATGCAACAAAACTGGGCATGTCATGCCAGTGCTAAATCCACACTGCTTGCCCTGACTCACTCTATTTCAATACGCTAATTTTCACTTAATTGGTTTCTCTTTCTAACTCCGTCAAGCATGATAGAAGACTTTAGCTTGGCACAAACGGCCGTTCCTGCCGAGGTGCCTTTCATCTGGGCCGTTAGTCACGGACGCACGCGTTAACAACAACAAAGTCGACCGTGAGTTATTAAATTTCTGATAGTGAAGTTTTGGGAATACCGTGCAAAGCCGGCCTATAGCCCTTAGTAATAGGCAGGAGTTAGAGCTAAGCTGTGGTGATGCAGGATCGTCTCTGCACCAAAGCCTCGCGCGCACACACACACACCCACACACACACACACTCCAGTCAGTCTTCAACCCACTCGCACCCCCGTGGCCACTGGCCAGCACTCGCAGACTGGAGCGGAGGCAAAGTCAATTGCTAAAACCTAAACAAGTGCAGAAACACAAAACAAAGACTGGCCAGACTCTCCCCTCCTTGAGTTTTTTTGTTTTGTTTTGTTTTGTTTAATTTTTTTTCTTCAAGTTTTACATGACGTGGAGACAGTCTATCTCCCCTCGCACTCTTGCTTTGTTTTGAGATTCCATTCCGATTGGTCGCAGCGCCGCTGTCTCTCAAACACACTGACATCTCCGCGGCAGGCGGCAGACAAGTTCTGCTCGGGGGCCGACGGAGGCCCTCGGAGGGCTGACGGAGGAGAGCGGCGGGACGGCGACTGAGCAGCAGACAAGATAAAGGTTAAGAGAAAGGGCGCCCAAGGAGAGGTGGAAGTAGAGAGCAGCGGCTCGGGCTGCTGGCTCGGGCTTGTCTTTCTGTCACTTCTGGTTTGGATTCGGATCACTCCCATGTGGAACACGCTCATTATGAACCACAGCTCGGAGACAGATGGAGAAACCGTGAGCTTGACTCCACATTAAGCTCTGTCCACACTTCCTTCGCCTCCGACCCTCATTTCCCTCCCCACCTCCTCAGCCCTTCTCTCTAGAACTCCTCGTTCCCTTACAGCATTTGTTCTGGCTCCTCCATCAGCCTCCATCATCTCCCCTCCTCCCTGTCCTCTTGCATTTGTTGTCTTCTTTAGTGTTTCTCATATTTAGCATTTCATGATCAACACTTTCTGCCCCTCATCCTCTATTTTTTCAGCCTGGGGACTTGTGTCATGAGAAAATCCACAAGTCTTGTGATAAGACTAATTTGGCGCAGATAACAAACTGAGTCACAGTCAAGTTTGTCTGTGATGAATCCAGCGTACGTCGTCCAACCTCGAAGCCATACAGGGGCTTGTTTTGTGTTCTGCAGTTGAGCCAAATGATAAATCATCACTTACCGAGGCACAACAACTTGGATGGAAAGCAATACAGCCCAAACAGACTTCACATGAAAGTCAATTTATCAGTACAAGGCAATTGACCCTGGGGTCACAGAGGTTATTTCAAGTTTTTCTTTTGTGATGACATGTTTGAGCTTTGCAGTATATACAGTATACTTACTGACCACTTTATTAGGCACATTGTTCAACTGCTTATCAACAAAAATAGCTCCTCGGCCGATCACATGGCAAAAACTCAGTGTATTCAGGCACGTTGACGTGATGAAGACGACTTTCTGACGATCAATGCAAGCGTCACAATGGTGAGGAAAGGGGACTGTCGTGACTTTGAGGATGATTGTCGGTGCCAGACAGCTGGTTTGGGTTTTTCCACCAACTGTTGACCCATTGGGATCTACTAGATCCCTGACATTTCAGTTCAGTAAAGCCTTGAATATAACACCAACAACTTCCTTGTTTGTTGTGATGAGGAGTTAGTCCGATTAAGGAGAATTAACTGGACGGTTGATTCTCGTAAACATGTCGATGTTTCGTATGAAATGTCTCTTTAAGCTAACGCAAGTCATTAGACAACAGTGAAACACAAGCTGAAGGTCTAGTACAGTTGCTTAGGGGAATAAAAACATTCACAAAAACCACAACGGACATCAGCAATGAGGGCCTTGGTGAAGAAATCACAGTATCGACAGCAATCCTTCAACGACTTCAAACTCAACCGAGGAGCGCCAATGTTGGCGGAAGGGGTTATTTGATTAGTGTGGCGCGCTGAGGGTTGTCAGGCTGGTTGAACGTCAGTGTTTACCTGAGAGCCCCCCCAACGAGCAGAGAACTGTTGCCCGAGACAGAGAAGTGAGGCAACGCTCAGACTGACAGAACACAGCTGCTGCAGACAACGTCACACACACACACACACACACACACACACACACACACACACACAGTCGCAGGAAGCCGCCGCCAAGACCCCTACCTACATCCTGTGCTCTTTTGACCTGACAATCAACATTTTCTCTCTAGTAATCTTAATTATTTGAAACAAACAGGTTTCTCATGCTACAGGGCCCATGCTCCAGCTGAGGAAAACCCCCAAATTATAAAATACAACACAGGTTTCGGATTGATGCCTCACTCTTATGATATGTACTGGCTCATCCTTCACAGTCAGTAACACCAGTTTGTGATTAGTGCTAGCTGACAGTCTCAGAACTATGTCATCCTCGCATCTCTGTGTCTATCTCAAAGTATTTCAGTCCCAGTGTAAACATTTGGCAACACAACAATAACTGGGTGCGACTAAGGCACGAAGCCTTGAAAATATATGAAGGAACAATACATTTTTCTGTTATTTTAAGTTAATTTAATGAAGCAAAAGTCGCTACGCTGCACCTGGAGCCTGAAAGTCCACAAGCCCACCTCTGTTTTCACTCTTCCCATGACTCTGCCACACAGCACCGCAGTCCTGCTCGACTCTGCACTGCCACAATCAGGACAATCATCCACACCTGTCACTCTGCTTCCCAGCAATCAAGACAACCAGCCCTCACCTGCTGTCCCTCACCTTTTTTTTTTTTTGTCTAGTTATTTTGTTCCCCTAAGAGAACTAAGTATTACAGGCCAATAGAGATTTAATGTATTATCGCTTTTGGTACTTATTGTCAAATTGTCCTCATTAAAAATATTAATGACATAAACGATGAATGAATGGAATGCCTGACTTTAAAAACAATTCTTGACTAGAGTCAAGATAAGGTAACATCTAGGGAACATTTACCCAAGTATTTTCTTTTCATTGTGCCTCCTACTCGACTCTTTTACCTCACAGAGTGAATACAGCCCAACTCTCAACAACCTCATACTATGTCCATTGTAAGATCATAGTTTTTCAGACTTTTTCAGACTGGATCTATCTATCTATCTAATCTATAAATTGCCAAAAATCACATTTTTAACCCCCACACAAACATGCTAAGCTTCCCGCTGAAGTTGACTGATCTTCGCATGTTTGGAAGGAGAAAATAAAGAGTTGAAACCAATACTTGGCTGTGTCTTGCTGCCAATCTGTGGTTGCTCCTAACCTGGCCAGAACGGCCCTTTTGTGACATCACTTTCTGACAAGTGGAGCAAGCTCAGGAGGTAGAAGATGGAGCTTTCACTGACAGGCTGCAGACACATTATTGATCAAAAACATTAGCAAAGTTATTTTTAAATATAACTTGCATCATATGTGAACTTCACTCTGAAGCAAAGGATATTCAAACTTGTATCTGGCACTGGTTTCTAGCTGCGTCCTCCACAAAGGAACTTAAAGTCTCTGGTGATTTCCGGCAGGGTAACAGCTGAAAAGCGCCTCCTCTGTGGCGTCAAGCACATGTACACTGAATCGAACACAGCGTTGCCGCGCACTTCCTCCTGTGACACTGTGTCGGGCAAATGGCCGAGGGACAGCTGGAATCCACAGACAGCAAATGAGGGGAGATATTTAAAATATGTCAGACATGTGTCTGGTCCCATCAGCAGCCATGGTGCTGTACACCACTGATGCATCATGAATAGAAACTCAAGGCCATAACCATATGGCCACTAAGAAGAAGAAAAAAAAAAAAAAAAAGCAGGCACATCAAATGGAATAAGTGTTTTTAAACAGTTGCCATTTTTTATATATATATATATATATATACATAAATTGCTAAAAAAAAAAAATAATAATAATAATAATAATAATTTATTTTTTTTAGCAATTTTTAAACAGTCACATCTGCTTTGTCTAAAACACAAGAAAGCCCACTAAAGACCAACTGTCACATTTTTTTGATCTAGATGTCTGTGCAGTCGGCCAATAAACACACTATGGAATGTTGGGTTTTTGGTTGTTTTTTTTTTAACATGTGATGTGTGCATCACTCAGCAAAGTGCTCAGATGCGACACCCCGGCCGCACGCTCCGAGTGCGTCGCCTTTAAAATGCGCAGTCCAATGTGTCGAGCAGGTTTAGGAGCGTCCCGTCCGTCTATATCACGCGTGCACACTCACGCTCGCTCGCGCGCGCACGCACGCACGCACGCACACACACGTGCGCGGTCCCAGACAGTTCAGATGAGACTTGTCACGTCCGTTGACATAGGGCCCAATTAAAAGGGGAGGATTAAGCCAGGGCTGGGTGACCTCCCCAGGAATCTCTAGGAGACGCTGTGTGTACACTGTCAAACCCTCTGACAGACTTTTCCTTTAAGCACTTTCACCTGCTAATTAAGACGCAAGGCTGCTGCTGCTGCTCTGTGGTGTGTGCGTGCCTGTGCGTGTGTGTGTGTGTGTGTGTGTGTGTGTGTGTGTGTGTGTGTGTGTGTGTGTGGCGCTTACAAGAATAATATAGCCGCAGCAAAATGTCAAAATGAGATTTGCGGCCAGAAGAAGATCCTGAGTAAATATTTGACTTGCGAACTCTACGTCTTTTGGGAGTACGTGCTCCAGCGCGAGGGGGACACCACGTGTCATTCGTCACATTTAAAAACGCGCCGTGTTTTTCGGCGTGTGCATCTCAGCGCAACAACAAAAGCCGGCCGGGGCCAGTGTTTATGGTGTGGAGAGATCAGGAGCAGTGGGCTGTTGCCGCAGGGAGCTCCCTGTGACTGATTAGCACCGTGTCGCAGCGGAAAAGGAGCGGCGGGCCACACATTTCTTTTTGTGCGCGGTAGCAAACTGTGAAGTGGTCGCGTCGGAAATGGGCAGATATTTTTAAGGGACTCAAACAAAGTCTGGCCGGAGATGGGACTTCTAGGTGGATAAAAAAAAAAAAAGAGAGAAAAAGAAATGGAAAGGAAAAATAAAAATAGATTGACGCTCCCACACACAGCGACTTATTATTTTTATTCAAGCTGAGCAGCAACTCTTAATTGGCACCTAGGATTGAACAAAACATTATATAATTTAAATAATTCTGCGATAAACTGGCGACTTGTCCAGGGTGTCACCCTGCCTTCACCTCATGACAGCTGGGACAACAACTTTTTTTTTTTTTTTTTTTTAATTCTGATGAGTTCACTGACAGGATGGAGATGTTAGGAAACATGGGTGAATGGAAGTGTGCATGACATGGGTGTGTAATTTAAATATGAACAAGCAAGCAGGGAGGGGAAAAAAAAACTATTGTGTAAGCTCAAGAGATGCCAATATTCTCAAAACGAACCCATGAGAAAATGAAAAAAAGTCTTGATGGAATTTGTTGAAACCAGAAAAGAAGTTAGGCCTCTTTGAAACACAATCTGATGTCAAAACCAATAAATTGCATTTGATATACCCTGAGACACTGGTGGGAGAAGCTTTTCCAAGTAAAAGCAAAATAAGATGAATTCTTAAATACATGACTCATTCGTGCAGAAAGAGACAAGTTTTGGCCAAAAAAAAAAAAAAAAATGAGAAAAAAAAAAAAAGCAGACTCAAACAACATATTGCACTTGGGACTCTTATCAGTGAGCTGGCAAACAAAATACACATGATTACATTTAAATCAGACACATGAAGTCATGGGAGGTGCCAGCACTTATTTTGCCGCCTGTTGCTCCTCGGCCAGCCGACATCCAGACAGAAAGCTCGTCTCGCTCGGGGACACGTACGGTCTTTCAGCATTTAGCCTCCCTGCATTCTCAGCTGTAACTGCTGAAGCTTTTAATCAGGGTTTTAGTGAGACAGTAGCCCTCTGGAACATCAGCCATGGCAGACTTTGACACCTGCTGCCGAGCGTAAACAAGGACGCAATTAATGACGCTCAAGGCAACATTTTCCTTTCGGAAAGAGTGGGGGTCAACCCTCGCCCTGTGCAGCTGACGTGGGGAAGGGCTGGGCGCCGAGGCCACTGGCTGGCTCCGCCCGTCCGTGGCGTTGCGGGCACTGTGCTTGTAGTTCAACTCAGACAAATGTCGTCCTGGTATGTGGGAGCCGGAGGAAGGGATGCTTTGTTGACTGCAGGCAGGGGGAGTGAGCTATCATGCTGCTGATAAGACAAACCTTCTGCCTCTGAGCTGCTGGGAGGAGGGAGGGGCGGGGGGGGGGGGGGGGGGGGGGGCACATTCAGCTGATCGCTAACTGTGGTCTGTATCGATAACTTCCCTCACC
The DNA here is from genome assembly GCF_046127955.1 of Nelusetta ayraudi. Taxonomy (NCBI): domain Eukaryota; kingdom Metazoa; phylum Chordata; class Actinopteri; order Tetraodontiformes; family Monacanthidae; genus Nelusetta; species Nelusetta ayraudi. The sequence continues at coordinate 3,709,894 of NW_027466092.1, forward strand.
TGCAGCCTCCGGAGACGAGAGGTGGTTTCCTCTAATGTTAGAAATGTCTCCATTTTTGTAAAAGTATAGATTCGCTTTTTTTATGCTGCTATTAATACCAAAGCACTTAGGGCCACATCCTCAAAGTAGCGCAGTGGTAAATGACGGCATATTTTTTGCAATGACGTTGCGCACGTACTCTGTGCCACCCTCGGCCTGCATTCACAAAGGGTTTTTTTTCCCACTGATGTGCAGGTGAAAAAAACCCAGAAATACAGCACCTGAGTCAATGGCGCAAATTCGCTCCGCTGACCTTGCCACAGTTTGCATCCTAGATTGTTGGATATGAGTACGGGTGTGGTTGGTTGTGTGACAAGAATGATCCCGGCAACCTGAACCATCCAATAATTTCCACGTCTCTGATTTGAAATAGGGAAACTCTGATCCAATATACGCGGTGCTTTTGCGCGCCCGAGAATACGATGCCTCCATCTGTGTGACTGCTGCCATGATGGGAAGGTGGTCAAGGTGCGTCAGCGTGATGTAGTATGTTCTATATTTACATCCACAGAGCGACGAAGCGGCCGTTATTTATTTATTTTTTTTCTCGCTCTTTGCATTTTCACATGGTTCATTCACATTGCTTCGCCTATTGCCCGGTGTGAAAGGACCTTCGGAGCAGATCTCTGAAGTCTTCCCACCGTTAAAAAAAGATCCGCTGTCATTGACACAGACTTGTATGTATAGGCCCATATCTGTTACTGTGAGGTGGCAGACAGGCAACACATAGTCGTCATAGTCCAGGCCAGATGGGGGCTCGATGTCAAAGACAGGGCTGCCATTCACCTTTTTTCAAGCCAATGATTTTTGATTTTTGAAACTATGAATTAAGATAGAAACATAGATAGCGTTGCTTCACATGAGCCTGTTGTGAGGAGCTATTTGACCACTCTCCACAATGGTCCAGTAATGGGGCCTATAATATTACAAGAAGAAGAAGAAGAAGTAGAAGACCTTTATTGATCCCACGGTGGGGAAATTTACATAATTACAGCAATCAAAAAAGAATGCAGTGCAAACGGTCAAGAATTATATTAACTAAATATATAGACAAAAATAAAATATAAAATAAAAAAAATAAGAAGCGAGATAAAGAGCGAGATATTTACAGATTAAACAGTTGAATGTGCTACATGCTCTGCTATAAATGAGTTTCTATTGCATCTAAATGAGAAATTTACAGTGATTGTTGTTGTATCCCAGTGGATGGGATTTTACTGAGTGCAATTGTACAGCCTGATGGCTGCAGGCAGGAATGACCAGCGGTCGCGCTCCTTCTTGCACTGAGGGTGCAGCAGCCTCGAGCTGAAGGAGCTGCTCAGGCTCTCTACAGTGTGGTGCATGCAGGTGGTGGGAGGCGTTGCGTCAGCTTGGCCAACATCCTTCGGTCCAACACCTCCTGGATGGAGTCCAATGGACAGTCCAGGACGGAGCTGGCTCCCCTCACCAGTTTGTCCAGTTTCCTCCTGTCCCTGTCCGTGACTCCACTCCATCCAGATCATAGAAAGTCCGGAGAAGGACCCTGCTGACCCCGAAGGACCTCAGTCTCCTCGGCAGATGGAGGCGACTCTGGCCCTTCTTGTAGATCCCTGTGGTGTTTGTGGACCGGTCCAGTTTATTGTTCATATGAACACCCAGGTACTTGAATGAGCCCACTATCTCAATGTGCGAGCCCTGGATGTCCACGACTGTGTGTGTGTTTGGGTGCACTCAACAAGACATCAGTTATGTTTTCCTGACACCAGAGCAAAGAACCTTAGTCTTGTGTAGTAAATGGTCTCTGCAGCCATCATCAGATGTAAGATTTGTTAGCATTACTGCTACTTACGGTTAGTCTAAACAGCCTCAATTTGGTTTTAGGTTCAAGAGTATTTACTGGTGTTGCAACATTATGAGAAGCACGTACGTACATACGTGACTGTCTCCACCTGTTTATTGTGCGAATGGTTACCCTTTAAAAGTCACATTGCAAACATAACTATTGAATTATCAGATATGTTCATAAAACAACACCTCAATATTGAGTAGCGCTAACGAGACGGTTTGTGTTGGCTCATGGTTCAATTATCAATCAAGTTCTGACCGATAAACTTCCCCCGACGACTGCAGTGAGGACAGAACGTACACTTATTAATCCCATCCTCCTGGCACTAAATGTAAAAAAAAAAATAAAGCATTTACAAAGCCTTGGTGCGTGTACTTGCATCCATACTGTATATTGGCAAACCACTGTTTTTTCCCCCTGAGCCACGCCGACCATCGTGAAAGGCCAGAAGATCGTTAACAAGCGCGTGACGGAGCCAACGTAAATACTGGCAGAATGATTGGGACAAGGAGAGAGCCAATGAGGGCTCGCCATCTGGCACGCATTATTACCGAGTGTTACTGAGCGCTGCTGCTTTACAATGATGTCCAAGCGCGCTAACAGGCCTATTAATACTTTGCCATCGCAAAGTATTGTGCGAAGGCACAAAACTTTGTGGCTGCCCCTGCAGTGAGAGTTCCCGCTTGCTCCAGAGCGGCTGCTCCACTATCAGTATCAGCCGCAGCGCCTCTATCTTGATCTTTCTCCCCCCCCTCCCCGCCCCCCCGCCCCCCTCGCTCCCTCGACCCTTCCCTAATGACAGGCGGCAGGGCTGATAGGCAGATATATTTACACTGTTTGGCGAAGGGAGGAGGAGGAAGAAGTCATCAGCCGAGCCCCGTCCAGCCTGCGGGGCCCCGGCGAGGCGAGGCCAGACGAGGGTGGGCGGGGCTTAGAGGGAAAACCCTTTGCCGGTTTAGCCCCTCCCAGAGCGGAGAGCGGGGCATGTCTGTGCGTGTGCTGCCCCCAAACCCACCCACCCACCCACCCCCAACCGCCCTCCAGCCCCCCGGCCTGTGCTGTTCTGTGCTCAGAGTTCTCAGCTGGATGGGACCAAAAAGCCTGAGTGGCCCCAGACTCACACACTCCCACATCAGCCTCTCGGGGGAGGTGAGGCAAGGAGAGAGAGAGAGAGAGAGAGAGGGAGAAAGAGAGAGAGAGAGAGAGAGAGAGATCCTGTCGCTGAGCGTGCACACGCCGGCTGACAGACGCTCAGCGAGTCGCCAGCAGTTCTCGCAGCAGCTCCTGACACCTGCCTTCCATTGAGAGACCCGTTGATGCGGCCGGCCGGCTCGACATCCTCGGCGGCCTGAGGGTTCCGAGTGAGCGTGACTTTTATCCCGCGACCTTTTTGACACTGGAACCATAACTGCGAGCATTATGACTCTTCTGGGCTCCGAGCACTCCATACTGATACGAAGCAAGTTTAGATCAGGTAAGGAGCAAACCAGAGCCGCTCTGGACGTCTGACTGTCTTTTGTTCACCAACCTGCCTCTGTGTACCATTTGTTGTTGATGCTGTTGTTGTTTTTTTTATATATTGTTAGCGTACATCATTGATGCTTCTTTTTTAACTGGAGAGAGAGAGAGAGAGAGAGAGAGAGAGAGAGAGTGAGAGAGAGTGAGAGAGAGAGAGAGAGAGAGAGAGAGAGAGAGAGAGAGCGCTCGTACAGCGGTGCTCCATCTGCGCTCGGCAGTCACATGCAGGCAGCCCCTGTGCGCGTTCGGGTCACTCACCTGTCTGTCAGGGATGAGCCGCGCTGACACGCGTGGCATTCACAGGTGTGTGTGATGTCCCCCCCCCCTACCCCCGCCCCCGCCCCTCCCCACCCCATCCCACCCCTCCCTGGGCGTGTGACGCGCAGAGGCGAGGGGTAACCAGAAAGGTTCTGAGCAACATCAGTCAGACGTCCTCTGCGCGAGCGCCGAGCCAGGCGTCACGCCGTGATGGATTCCCGGCCCGGCCCGGCGCTTTGATCTTCGTCCGCCTCCTCATAAAGAGGAGGGGAAGGAAAAAAAAAAAATACAAAAACGAAGAAGAAAAAAAAAAATGCGAGCGCAGCCGCGTGAGAGCGATGTCTCGGGCAGGTGAGTGCACTTGCTCCGTGCCAACCTGCTGCCGCTGAGGCAAAGCAGCGAGTCCTTCTTCAGCCTGAGCGCGCTGATAAGGGGAGATAAGGCACCGGAGAGGGGTCAAAGGTTATCTTAATATGACTGAATTGGAAGCTAATGGGCCGCGTGTGAGTGTGTTTGCGTGCGAGTGCGTGTACGCGTGGGCATATCAAAGGGGGAGGACGGCTACAAAGCACAGCACCGGTTTAAACTTTCCTTAACACGCAGCAGCTGTTGTGGTTTTTTGTATTTGTCGGCCTCGCATCGCACACGCACACGCACACACACACACACACACACACACACACACACACTCTGACTTCAACACTCTCCTTTTCACGCACACTTTTTGGAGTGACTCTATTAGGAAGACACACTCTGCAAGGTGTGTGTGTGTGTGTGTGTGTGTGTGTGTGTGTGTGTGTAAATCTGGCCAACAGTGCCACCTCCCTGAGAAAAGTGTAACTGATGGCGGCGGTGCCGCGACTCTTCAGGAGGCACTTGCACCCTGAAAGGACAAAAAAAAAAAAAAAAAAAAAAAAAAAGAACGCCTCACGTTTCTCTGTGAGAAAACACAGTGGCGTCTTGTCGAAAGCGGCTCCCAGGCCTCACTTCCTTCCAGTTTCTCTTGTGACCCGTAATTGCGCACCAGGAATGGCAGGGTAAATGATGCTCTTCCTCTGAGTTGTTTAGAGCAGAGCGGCGGGGTGGGAAATGACGCCGGGTGCTTGGGGAACGCAGGAGGGTGGACGTCTCGCGTTGCACGGAGGCGGGGAGCGTCTGCGCCCAGCCGGTCCTCCACGCGGCGAGCGGCGCGCAGGACCGGGAGGAGGAGACGTCCCCCTTCTTGTGCGCGCGGCGTCTGAGGTCCGCTTGAGGAATCGTTGCGCTGCGATGCAAGCCGAAGGCCGGCTGGATTTATGAGCGCCCGAGTGAAATAGTGAGCGTAAGAGAAGTGAAACTGCCCATAATTCTCTGCGTGATAACAGCTGACGACAGACGCAGTCTCGGACAATCAGGTTCTACGGGATTTATGGCTTTTCTTTAAGCTTAAGCAGCTGAGTTACATTTTGTGCCCCCACCAACTCCCCATGAAAAAAAACCCCACTGTCGCTCCATCTCTTTTCTAATTGAATTAACAGGCATGGTGGAAACTAGCACGACATGGAAACTTTTCAAAAGTTTCTCAGTGTGTCGGTCACTTACTGGCTCTCAAGGCCAATGTGCCAAACTGGTCTGACAGCCAAGGCCGTCACTGTCACTGCATTATAGGTATCAACAATGCAGGGCATTAAAAAGGCTGTTTGCAATCGCCGTGTGCACGAAGCAGCTGCTCTGTGTCAGCTTCAACAACTGTTAGAAGTTATTCATCATGAAGCCGTGATTTTTCTTGAACTGAAACGCCTTCTTACTTACTTTGAAGTTACAAATTCATATCCTCCATCGCCCAATCCATCGCTCTGTCTTTCGGTCTCGCAGTTACTTTTATGCATTAGACACAATATTGGGGAGGACAAGCAGTTTATGATTTTTTTTTAAGAATTTTTTTTTTAAATAATGTACTTTAATGAAATCACCCACCTTGACCGATACAGACAAGCCTGAACTGTTTAGAAAGTACTGTGTGAGTGATTGTGTGTGAGCATTTGATTCGTCCCGTTATTTTAGGAGCAACATATTCACTCGGTGTCAGGCGGTGTTAGCTAGGCTAAGAACAGCCTCAGGTAAAGTAATAGGGTGTGTCATTAATCAAGGGTTCAAAACTAAAAAAAACTAAAATAAAATAAAATGTAACACTCGCCACTTTTTTTGTCAATGCAACTATTCCAGAATTGAAATGGACATCAAATGACAGCCAAAAGGGAGGGTGGGGCGGGGGGGGGAGTCTTGAGCTACGGAGTCTCGTGCATGTGCACATAGTAGGTGTGGACGTGTCACAGCTGTTTGTGTTTACATGCTCTCTCGGAAGTTGGTTTGTATAGAATGCCTCAGAGAGGGTGAGGCGGATAGTTTCTTGTGTGAAGTTATTCCATTCACTGGAGAAAAAGGCATCCTGTGCGTCTGGGTACATGGCATCAGTTTGCATTGCAACAGCAGCAGACAAAACTAAAAGCTCAACAGCAAACACTGTGACTGAGTGCCAATTTGGCAACAGATGGGGTGAAAAGCGCTTACCTGTGTAATGGGTTAGACTGTGTACTCAAAGGAGTAGGTTTTTTTTTTTTCTTTTCTTTTCTTCTGTTGCGATCCTCCTGTTGACCATAAGTCACCGTCTATGGAAGCGCTCCAGAAAATCTGCCTTAATGTTGGAGGGTTGACTATACTGCATCTGCCTCTGGATCCCGTTCACAAATCCGCTTCAAACTGTCCAAGACCTGCAGAATAAAAAATGCATGTTCTCCTTCAAGGTGGATTTTCACTTTAGCGTGAGGTATTAACCTAAAATAAACCCAATACTTCACTTAGGGATGCCTGTTTATTCAACGTTATACAGTCACACTCATACATCTGTCGCACATGCATTCCTGCGAGTGCTGAGGGAGAGTTCAGGAAAATTTGAGTAACAAATACAACGAGGCTCTCGAGCAAAGATCCTGAGGTTTTAGCGTAAAAAGGTGCGGTGTTATTGTTATTCTAAAAATGGGTGGCAAGGGGAGAACACTAAATCAGAAAATCACTGCACTGGCTTGTGTAATTATCGCCACTCCACCAGTGCAAACCGGGACAAAAGGTAATTTATTTACACCATAAATCTGCACACTTGTAAATGTGCCGGTGGATTTGTGTGCCCTTTGTTGTCAAGAAAAGCCCGCGTTAAAACAAATGTCTTTGGTTTCAAAGTCAACAGACAAAGAAGCAGAGTATCGTATGGTTCAGAGATCTGCGATTACACAGCCTGGCTCAAGTCCCCTCTGTGTAACATGTACACTGTGCAATCTGGTTTGGTGCTTTTAAAGAGAAAGAGCTGATTATGTGCCCGCAGCTGTGCTTTGTTTTTGAGGCATAGTCACTGATAAGCTTTTTCATAAACACAGAGCAGCAAACACTCTGTGCGGATTTGGACCAGCATCAGTGACAGTATCATTTACCACCTCATTTTTTATTTGTTGTTGTTGATGATGTTGTTGTCTTTTTTTTTTTCTTTCTTTCTTTTTTAGAGAGAGAAAGAGACACGCAACAAAAGTTGGTTTAATTTCTGAAGGCTGTTACTGTATCACTGCATCATTAAGTCAAGTTTTTTGAAGACTGTGAGTGCTGATATTGTGGATGTTCTTATGACTACACAAACTATTTGCAAGATTTAGTTTAGTTATTATATATATATATATATACATATATATATATATATATATATGTATATATACATATATATATGTATATGTATATATACATATATATATATATATATATATATATATATATATATATATATATATATATATATATATGTATATATATATGTATATAACATAGAGCATGCTGTCCCTGTGCTTCTTCAGAAACTTTTTACAATAAACACATGACAAGGGAGTAAGATTAACCTCGAGCTCAAATGCTAGTCGTTTTCCATTGTCACTTTTATTAATGACAGAAGAAACAATAAAAGAAAAGGCCGTTGGCCGACTCCAAACACGACTGCCACACAATATCGTCTGCTCTGAGGGAGCGCGTGTTCCTTAAATGAACAGATAAACTGCCAGATCAAACAGAAAGAACACGACTTGTTTAATAGTTGTTGTTTTTTTTTATCCGCAAATACTAAAAAACCAACTATAGTTCACCCGTCAGAGAACTTGTGGTGTTTTTTGTATGTTGTCGTATGAATGTTCGTTACTAGTAAGCAGTATCACATTCAATAACGTCCTTTTCCGACAACGCAATTTTCAATAGAAGTTATTTCGAGTCAAGCAAGCTCTTTTGTCTCAGACACTCAGACACAATGATACCTACCAAAGACGGCTGTTACGTGACAATTTTGTACTTACTATGGGTGAAGTATCTAACACCCGCTTCGCCCTCTTCCTCTTCTTCCTCGTTTACTTTATAGCGACGAATTCAGGACGGCAAGGGCTCTTGAGGCGACACCTTAACACAAATGAACCAAACGGAAACACAACATCAACGCCGCATTAAAACGTCCTCCGTAGCAACGCAAGTTAGTACGTTAGCCAATAGCTTGCTAATCGGACGCTCGCGTTAGCTATCATAGTAACGCGATAATGCGGCCAACTGCAACCTCACTCACCGGTATGTTGTCCACTGGGTGGGTGGAGTGGCAGGCAGAGGTCATGTTTAGACAGTATTCAGCATATAGTAACACTGTTAACGCAGTTCATCTATATCAAGTATCAGATAGATAGACAGATAGATAGACAGACAGACAGACAGACAGAAAGACAGATAGATAGATAGTTCATCTCCAAGAGACAAACGAAAGTGTTAGTACAGAGGTATTCGAGACAGCACTTTGATGTATTGACAATTGCATTAGCGTAGTTTGAAGACCATTTACATCAGTATAAGCTTTGTTCCAAAATACATTTAACACATCTGGTGAGCAAAGACCGGATTGTCATAGTAAATATAATCAAGGCAAGTAAAAATAAAATGATGTCCATTTCGTGGTAAAAATGTAAATGCTACATTCCATTCCAATCATGGCATCATTTATCTTTGACATTTAAATGAGAGCGGGGGGTTGCACACGTGTTGATATTCATCATTGTAGAAACTGAAGAAAAAAAAAAAACTGTGATACCGTATTGGTTCCATGTTTTGGTTAGCTCCCAGTCAGCGACTAATGCCGACATTTGCTCCATGTGATGTTGCGACTTGCAGGTCGTGACCCCTCACTGTAAACCAAAGCAGATGTCAGATGAGGGGAAAGGCCTGGTGTTACGTAACAGAGGTGCACTTCCAGGAGAGAGCGCTCCAGCGTGGCATCTCAGCTCAAGGATATTGACTAACACTTTGCAGAAATGATGCCTCAAAGCTGAAATTCCTAAACGTTGTGTCTGCATGAGCATGAACCACCAATAGAAATCAATAAATAAATAAAAGAATGATAAGCAGTGTGTGATCAGGGCCGCACAGGAAAAGGAGGAACATTTCATGCTGGTGTGTCAGATCTGGGGGTCTCACTAAAAGAGACCGTCAGATAACGGCGAGGAGGAAAAACACACACAGACAATGAAAAAGAAAAAAAAAAAAAAATAGTCACAGACATGAGCAGACCAATAGACGTGGGGGAGGGTCTGTGTTTATGACCCCTCACTCCCACCTAGACCACTTCCATGCACACGTACGGACACAGGGATCCGAGAAACTTGCGTTGCAGACCACACACTGCTGAGCAGATCTGTTTAAAAGCCAGGAGCTGTGTTTATCATTCCCCTACATCCTGCACACAGAAACATTTGGGAGCGAGCGGCGTTGTTTTCTCTTTTTTTTTTTTTCCCTCAACTGTTTGCTGTGTGCATATGTACATACATGACGTCCACGTGCCTGTGCCAAGTCGCAAGATTCATCGACTTAAACGAAACAGTGTTGCAAGCCATCCGAGCCTGTCGGTGATGTAAGATTCAATTATTGAACTCGCACTACATTTTGAGTGGCATGAATTCTCAGCCTCTTTCTCCCCCTGTTGTCTGACCCTCACCTGTGTTTCCACACTTTCTCATCTTTTCCCTTCATCTCTTTTTTTTTTGTCTTTGCTCTCCCCTGTCATCTCCTTGCTTTTCATCCTCTTCCCCCACCCCCACCCTCCCCCGACCTCAGTCCTACAGCTAAGACTTCAGCAGAGGAGGACACGAGAGCAGCTGGCAGACCAAGGCATCATGCCTCGTGAGTAACGTCTTCCCGACGCCGAGCCGCCACATATGCAGGCACACGCAGACACTTGGGGGATTAGAAAAGGCAACATTTTGGCCGTGGTGAGATTCAAATACACACAAATGAATCCCAGATTTATTGTCAGCCTGCTTGCAACTGGTATGTAGTTTTTTTTTTGTTTGTTTGTTTTTTAATCTCTCTGTTGGCATGAGCAGTCGTTGGCTTGTGATAATTATCGATGCAGTGGACATTGGAGCTAAGTTCTGATGTAGAAGGAGACATTGGATATTAAATGCAAAGTTACAGTGACAGTGTTTAAAGAGGTTTCTTTTAGGTCGCTTTTTAAGCAGTTTTCACTAACTATAACAATGTTCTACTATTTGTTTTGCAGTAAATTTATATTACATTTTTTTTTAGATATTAGAAAAAACAGTTTCATTGAAGAAAAACAACACAATGACCTTTTACTGCAAAATTATCACTTGGAATAAAATGAAAGACCAACCAACCTTCACCGTGTTCAAAGTCACTTAAATCCCCTTCCTTCCCCATTGTGCCACTCACTTTGAACCCCAGCCTGTCGTCTTCACCACGTCTGCATGGCGAAATAGCTATTTATGTCAACAAACAACTGAACATGTATCCAATAAATAGCCAGTGAGTGTACATGGGAGTACGTGACAATCAAAATAATTGCTTGTGCAAATGCCATTCTATTCATGAGTCTTCAGAACAAATGAAACCACAAGTGGTGAGTAACTTATGACTAAAATGTTTTTTTAGAGTCAACTGTGCCTTTAAGGGCAGATCAGGAGCAACATTTGTAACATAACATTTGTAACAAGTAGTTTAAGGACAGAAATGTGTTATATCAGCTGCATGGATGTCAAGTTCAAAAATAACTGTTCTACCAATAAGATCTACCAACTTTCCAACTACCATGTGAAACTTTCTTGATTTGTGGTGCAAAGTTTGCTTGAGCGGCATTTACTTTAGAGGTCCTGTCTTTGAATGAGGGATTAAAGGAAAGAAGCAGAAAGTGAAAAAAAAAAAAAAATCATCTCAGATGACACGTGTTCGAAAGAGAGACTAATCCAGATTTGGCAGACAGACGGGTCCACAGGTAGTGATGAGGTGGATAAATGTCAGCGTGCGTGCTGTGCTGACAGGCAGGCGGGCGGGCCGGAGTGCCTTCAGCCCGCGAGTCGGGCAGACGGCTCGCAGAGTGACCTCGGAGGAATGCTCCGGTGCTGGAGGAGTGTCCTCGGCCCTCAGGAGAACCTCGAGCGCTTCGCATAGACGGTACCTGTTTACAGCAGAGCGCCTGTGCAACGCCACATCAAAGCCAAGGCACGCCCCCAACACCGTGGCCGGGCAGGCAGGCAGCCGTTTACAAGAGCCAGACTTTGCACCGTTAATGTCACTTCAGGCGTAATGACGAGAACAAGTAGACCCGAGCGTACTGCCCGTACTCTTAAATCCTCACCGCTGCGATTAACGGCCTTGTGCGCCTTAGGTCACGATAGCACGCCGGTTTGTTGCCAGCATGCCAGGAATTGTCGCGTGCAGATAGGTATTTTTTTGCCGTCTTCCAAAATGTAACATTTTCCACACACGCGGTCAGGGAGCCCAAAAGCACTTGTGGCATTGTGGAGCAGTGAGAGTGCAACGGCGTGAGGGTGACTGGGGGTCTGTGACTGCAGGCCAGGGGTTTGTCGAATGATATCTCTGGCACCGTTTGCCATTTCGCAAAGGCTCCAGACTCTAGATAAACTGCTGGTAAGTGTGCGGGGGAACGGAATCCAGAGACCCAACGAGGCCCTATCTGTTTTTAGGAGTCTGTCACAGATAAGTCTAAAGGAGAACTACAATCGACCTGTGGTGGCTGCAAGCAGATGTTGGTTTTTTGGTTTCTATTTTTTTTTTTTAAGAGTAATTCGAATGAAGAGACTTTATTAATCCCTTTCAGGAATTTTGGTTTGCCAAGGTTTAACCCTATAGTATCAGAGCTAAGTACACACAAACTAAACACAAAAACACATAACAACTTTCGCTTGGTTGTGTTGAAGGTGGTGGTGGAGATGTAACTGAATAGGAGTCTTGTATTTGTCAGTATCACACACTGAAGTACTGCAGGTCTCACTCGTTCACCTCCCTGCTGGTATTTCACTTCATCCAACAGTTTGCTCCGACCAAGTGTTTTGATTGGACCAGGCCCGGGCGCCGTTAACTGGGGGAAAACAGAGAAAAGCCCAGGCCCAGCAGTCGTGGGGGCCCCCGCACAATACCATTATTAAACCAGTCTGCTTAATACACGATGCATGGGTCGGGGCCACAAACTGATTTTTAGTCGTGGGGTCCAAAATTGCTTGTCACGCACCTCCGACTAGCAGCATTCCATTAACTTTAATACTGAGTCATGTAATTATAGGACTCAACCATGTGATGTTTACCTGTATAGTCCAATGTGTTATGACGCTTGATAGCCAGGACACATGATTGGCAGCCACAGCTATTGGCTTAACTTTAAAAAAACGAAAGTTTCTCATTGGAGCTATTTGTCATTTTGTAATATAATGTAATAATAATTAAGAAGACAATCAGCCACACAAGCTGTGTTTCCACTACCCCTAGAATTTCGCAAAACCTAAATATCGCAATTAAAAACTGGTCATTAAAAAAAATGAGGTGGTTTTTTCAGATGTACTGATACAGAGGTATATCACACAAGTGTAACGGAAACACTTTTTTTTTTTTCCGCATTTACGCGTCAACGGACGTGACGTACGGAGGTCACGTGACCAGTTCACTTCAAGTGAAAATCGCGCGTTATGTTTGGATGGAGGAGGAGACGGGATATTTTTTACAACAAAGTAATCAAAGGGAAAAATACAACGATCCTTTTTGACAGCAAACAAACGCAAACAAACAAAAGCAAACGTAATTCCCGTAAATCTACGTCTTATGCGCTTCACACCATTCAATGGAAACGCCTGCAAATCGCAATTGGGCTTTGTCGAAATTTAAGAAAAATCGCTTTGATTTTGCGAAAAACTGTAATGTAAATGTGGCCACAGTCTCTCGTTGGTATTCCAGAAACAAAATAAAAAAAAATAAAAGTAAAGAAGAAATTGATTGTTGCCGCCAGCTACAGCGCAACCCCAGTGGGCTTCATTGAAAGTCAACGTCCTTTTGTTTCTGACTGTCCACCCAGCCAGCAGTACCAACGCTGGACATCGTCCTGTCGCGCCTCAGTATCGTTGCAGGTGCGGTCGCAATGGCGGCATCGAGCGGCCTCGTACCGGCAGCGCGATGCCTCCTTCCTCCTCGCCGCTGTGGATGTGACTCCCGTGGCGTTGGCTGCCCCCCGCCTGCCGTTCTTATTCCTGCTTGCAGGGACAGACGCTGCGCACGCTCTGTGTATATATTACCCAGGGAACATCTGGTGTTTATTAGCCCGTTGAAGAATCCGCCCCAGCCTCTTAGGCCTGACTGGCGTGTGGCCTGCGTCGAAGCACACTGTCTGCCTGCTGGCCACGGGTCTAAACACACACACGCGCGCGCGCATACACACACACACACACACACACAAACACACACACACACAATCTAATATTTCCTCATAAAGATAATAGGGCTGTAGCTGCAGGTTTACTACGCTTTTCCCCCCTGCCCGTGTTTGTACGTTAAAAAACACTTACTGTTAAATTCCCTGGACTGTGGCGCTTTCATCCCCTTCCCGGCTGATGGAAACACAACAGGGAAGGGCTGGTGCCCGCTCTTACCGCCGTGTTTACGTTGGACCCATGCAGTCGGCAGGTACGTGCAGAGTGGGTTTAAAGTGCGTCGCGTGTTTTAGTGCCGCTCCAGAATGTTTAAAAGCCCGTAAGGCCGACTTCAGACTCACCAGCTCGTGTTTCGCCGTGCCAGCGAGGGACAGAGCAGTCAGTCAGTCAGTCAGTCAGTCAGTCAGTCAGGTCCTAAATCAGCCAGTGGCAGGTGAGGCAGCTGAAGTGTGCTGTCAGTCATGAGCTGATGATGATGTCATCCGGCATGGTAATGGAGCGCCAACGTGACCGACCAGCAGCTTTTGTGGTGGGGGGGGGGGGGGAGTTTCAGTCACTCCTTTGACCTCCACTTGCAATTTCAGGATTTCCTACAGCTGTTTTTAATCGGAATTAAAGTGATTTTTTTTTTTGCAAGTGTCACTCAAAAACTGTTTCACTCCATCGCCATGTCTTCATTTTTTTTTTTTTTTTTTTATGATTTCTGTCTATTCCACTGCTGCACCCAAGGGAATGCCCAAGTTCAACAGAGTTGTCTCACCTCGGTGCAGGGTTCCAGCTGTCAGCAGCTTTTGATCACTGGCTGAAACAATTCACCGTCTCGCAGTCGTGACTTTCTTCTGAAGCGTGCCAGGATTTGATTGGCGTGCGCTCAGCTTTGCAGGGAGACGCCACAGTGAAATACACTCGGGAGAATTTGGACACGGCATCGGAGGGCAGGGTTCCGTTCATTCCCATTACTTGCTCAGCCGAGCGTGAAACAAACACGGGATCTTTGAACGGGGTTTTCTTAAATAACCCACTTGGATCCTCAGTACTGCTGAGTGTCTCCTCTGCCTTTCAGTCAAACGTCAAGCAGGAAATAGAACATGTGTTTTGTATAGTCGTTACAAATATAATCAGACAAAATAAATCAAATTGTAATCAAACAAAATCCAGGGTCGTAACTCTCAAAATGTCTCTGTTACAATCGTGAAAATAAGGAGAGGAAACTGTAATTACACTGTTAGGCCGCTTTGTTGACTTTGCACAGGCTGGCTTTTGGTTGGGTTGTAGAAGACAACAAAATATAAGAGTTTCTGTGTATTTATTTTTTTTATTTACGGGCCAGTAAAAAATGATAAGAAATACTTGTTTCAACGATTCTGCTTTCAATTCCATTAATGTTTTTGGACTATTCCAGGCGCTAACCTTTAAACCTGTCCAAAAATATCAATCTGTATTAAACTGAAAATTTACACCTGTTAATCTTGGTTGTCCCTTTGTTTCCATCCTGCTCTTTCTTTATTTGACTCTCCAAACAATTCTTCTTTTTATTTATCTATTTCTCATCATTCTTCTTTTTATCTCTGGATAACACAATATCCCCCCTTCTTTTCAATATTTTCCTCTATCCAACAATTACCTACTTCAGTTCTACTTCTCTTCGTCGTCTTCATTCACTGAGAATTGCGCAGGTAAAATTTGAATCAGACGTGGGGCCAAATACCTGCTCTATCTTAAGTTAAAGAACGATCATTCATCTGAACAATTCTTTTTTTGTCAGACTTATTTTGAATAATTTTTAAGTTTTAAGTCCAGTTTCTTTTTAAATGGACACTACTACGCTATCTGAGTTTTCCAGCGCAAAGCTCAACGTCTGCCGGCTTATTTTGTCTCTACCATCTGTCATCCCTCGGAAAAACAGAAATTATATTTGACCAAATTACGTGCCGCTGCTCCTTGTTGCTCTCAGATATTTGCAGCGTTCTCTTTTCACTGTGCGTAGCCAGAACCGAGCGTTCCAGATAGATTGTCGGCCAAACTGGGTTTGCCACATCTTTGATTATTTTTACTGGATTTAGCAGAGAGAGATTGTGGAAAGGTTGGAAATCTCACCTGCTGCCGTCTTTAAATTACAGCTCCCACAATTTATTTGCGTAGCGATCAAAGCGTCTGGTTGCACTGGTGGACACAGAGCTGAGCGGGTATTAGAGTGGATCAGGAACAGAAATATTGATTATTGAAGGCCAAGGGAAGTCATGTGTATTCGGAAGGTTTTCTTTGGAGGGAGGCATGGCAGGAGGGTTAAAGGGCCCATATATATAGTTTGCTATTTCTTTCTATGCTTCCAAATTCACCATTGGTTTCTTCATTTATATTCCTATTTATGTTCCTATCCTGTCAGTGAACTCTACAGAAATGACAATGGTTGATCCTTTACATTATTTTTTGGTCCATCTTTTAGAAATGAGGTGCAAAACACAAAAAAATGTTCCCTTTGTGATGTCACAAAGTGCACTAATACATCATCGATACCACTTCCAGGTCAGTGGTAACACCCACAAACATGTCTTTATCCACCCTTTGAGACCAACACGGGCACCTTGTTTATGTCCCTTTTCCACTCTTTCAATTTTTTGCTGGCAGCTCAAGCCGAGCACTTAGCAGGCGGCTGCAAACACATGGCTAAATATACTGTTTTTGGAGTTCTATAAAGCTTTCGCCGAAGCAGCTTCTCCTTGTGGGGAATGAAAAATAAATATCTTAAAAATGCTTTAATGTGGGTGTTTTCAAAATGCATACATTTCTGACTTAAAGGAAAAATTATTATTATTATTTTTTTTTTTGGTAAAGCTCCACATCTATACAACTGTTTTAATTTCAAATCTTAAAAAGGTCATCATCATTTGACTTATAAGTGGACAAAATGAAATATATTTCCATCTATATGTAAGCGAGACTCACTTGTCTTGCTTGGATTTGCCAGATATTTTCCACGTATTTTCACATCGAGAAACAACACTCCTTTACTAGACGTATGGCGCTATTCAGTGTTGTCACTGTACCTGCTTACTGACTTCCTGTTGACGGTGTGCTGCTGCTGTGTTGTTGTGCAGACCCGGCCTCAGACGGCTCCTCTCTGGAGGCCCAGATGAGGCTAAAGCGAGCGCGGCTCGCCGAGGACCTGAATGAGAAGTTGGCTCTCAGGCCGGGGCCCCTGGAGCTGGTCCAAAAGAATATCATTCCCCTAGACTCTGCCATCGCAATGTCAGGTATCAGCAAGACGAACAGGGCGGACGGAGCACCCCTAACACCTGCCGCATCTGAAGCAGCTGAGTGTGTGTGACAGTGTGTAGTAGTGGTAGTAGCATCAGTTTGTTCCTAAAGAGGAGAGCATGCTTCCCTCCTGACTGTGTGTCAACAAACCACTGGGTTTTTTTTTTGTCAAACAAGCATGGAGTCACGTAATGTCAACACAGTTGCACCTTTTTTTCTGTGTGGCTCTCAACATGTTAACAAATTATATGGTAGGGATGACACAAAACTGCATTTTCCAGTTAATAACTGCTCTATATATATACAGTATATATATATATCATCATCATCATCATCATCATCAGCTAATAATGTTTAGTTTAATTTCCAATAGAGGGCAAAAAAAAAAAATACACTATAAATAAACCACTCAAGTTCCATTGTCACATATCCGTATAAGAGTAGATATTGTCCTCAACATATATTTTTTGTCATCCATTGACTTTAGCAGACCTCCCAGGTGACGCTGTGGCTTGAGCGACTTGAGGTTACGCTGCTCAGTTGCGTCATAACGAGTCGTGACCCTCCAGTGTTCCCAAAACACGCGAGTCAAGCAACACATGCTAGTTGTCCGGGAAATTGTCTCTGTTTGTGCCTTTACTCGAGATTCTTCATCTTCCGTATACATTCCTTGACATCGGTTTAAATTGGGAAAAACAAACCAGTGACAAAATGGGCGTGGCTATAGTATTATTGTATAATACCGTGTAAAGAGGTCCTGTTTCTTTTGTGGAGGGAGTCGTGCTGTCAAAACAATATACCTGTTCAGATGTGACAACCCATTCCTTTGAATTGACCCTGCGTGATTGTCATCATTATTACATATTTTCATAATTTTCCCACATCTTCCAACAATAGCTCGCTTTCATTGTACAAGAAATAATCAACAAAATCTCAACCGCCTGCCTGACTTCTACTGCTTCTTGCTGTGATCACCTCCTCGGCCTGAGAATTAGCGGCTCCAGCACGTGGCACGCTATTCATATTTCTCGAGATCGGCGTGCTTATGATACAAAGTCTCTTCAAAAGTCTTCAAAAATCTTGATGTTGCCGCCGCCGTACGAAGTCCGGCGTCGGGCCGAGGAGAGGAGAGGCGCTTTTGGCAGATGTGTATTATGGAGTGAAGTGCTCCCCAGACCTCCACCTCCGCCACTGTTTGATTTAGGGAAACACACAAGATGCGCGCTGGGACTCGGCTACGATTTAGCGCCGCGTCCAGTCCGGCCTCGGCGCTCCACCCTCTGGCTTGTTTGTCTTTTCAGTGCTCAACGCGTTACTCGCTCTCTCTATATCATCCTTGTCAGCGCAACTCGTGGCTCTTTTTTTTCTCCCCTGCTCTTACATTTTTAGTGGTTCTTAGTTTGCCCCCCCATCCCTCCCGCCGCCCCGCCCCAACCTTCCTTGAGCACCCAGTAAACAAATTGTGTAAAGGAGCCGGCGGCCTGCCGCTGGTTTACACTACCTTCTGAGAGAGGAGGGGAGCGTTTATTGAGACGAACAGCAGCTGTATTTGGGCCCACCCTTTCCCCCCCGACTCCCCCCTTAGAAGTGGCGACATGTGTTTGAACCGCAGCGCCTCCTTTTGCGCTGTACCTGTCCTGTGTTTGTGCTACTCCCCCCTCCTCCCTGCAGGTCGTCGTCGTCTCTGCTTTGTTTCGGCTTTAACGGGCCTGTGAAGTCACCTTCAAAGCCCTGTGACAGAACTGGTCTGTTGCACTCCCCTCGCGCACAGCATTAACCCCTCACCCCGTGGCTCCTCATGCCTTCATGCAGCACTCCCCATGATCATTTAAACCAACAGCGCCGCCATCTAGGAAACTATGTGATCCCCCCTCGTGACAATCAACCAACACACTTGGACAGCGGAAGTGGACGCAACGCACAGAATTTCCTGCAATTATGGCGGCTCAATCTCACAGTGACAGGAGGCAGAGGAGAGGAGGGTGTGTGTGTGTGTGTGTGTGTGTGTGTGTGTGTGTGTGGGTTGGACCGGCTTTAAAATGAACAGGTGGAAGGAAATGGCTTTCAGGACAATCTTATGCAGTGTGTGTGTGTGTGTGTGTGTGTGTGTTTGTGTGTGTGTGTGTGTGTGTGTGTGTTCTAAGGTCATTGAGTTGCACAGTATTGGGACTGGTGTTGTGATTGAAACCAGGGTCTGTTCTTACCCTGTCACATGTTTAGATGCACAAGGACAATTTATAACACACACACACACACACACACACACACACACACACACACGCACACGCTGCGGGCTCTGCTAGATAGGCGCTCTCAGCTCCTCCAGTTGTGGCGGCGCTTGCTATCAGTGCGGCCAATCGGCGGCGGTGTGAGTCTCTCGCACACACAGCGTAACACCTTCGGGCTGAGTGTCGCACAAGGTGTCGGTGACAGACAAGTCAGTGTGTGTGTCACACACACAAACCGCCGGTCACGCAGGGGACACGGTGCACACGTGTTGTGTTCAGTCTGCATGCAAGCTGCAAAATTAATCACTTGAAGATCTAGATAGGAGATATTTCAAAAGAATGTATTGGCACTAAATAGGATAAATAACGTGTGTGTGTGTGTGTGTGTGTGTGTGCGTATTGGTTCCAGCTCAGCTGGTACTGTGCTTTGGCAGTTCAGTTTTTACACCTGCAAGTAGTAAAAAACATTTTCTGGCAGGTGATACATTCAAGCACGTAGCTATAATCTTATAATGACAATAATTTGTCATTTTGAGCTGTTTTTCCTCTTTCAAATTTGGGAAAAGTGGTGAGAAGAAGAAAGAACAGAGAACACCAAAGGTCAAAAATTACATCTTGGCCAACAGTAGCTGCTGCAGTGGTGTAGCGATCTGTTTTCCTGAGCTAAGTTATCGATAACTCATTTTTTGAACCTATTAACTGCTCGTCCTGACTTGTACCTGGTGATATAACCGTGTTCCCAAACCTCAGCAGTTACTCAGTGTTACCTTAAACTAAAATCATCACATAGAAAGTAGAAAGGCCCCCCACCCACCCACCCACCCACCACCACCTACCACCCACCACCCACCTACCACCCACCACCACCATATCTCCCTGTGCTCTTCCTGGCAGTGAACCATGGCAAGTTCCCCAAGCAGGACGACTCCTATGCGTTTGAGGAGGACAGCAGCAGCGAGAGCCTCTCTCCAGAGCAGCACCACAGCGACGAGTCCCAGGGCTCGGCCTGCCCTTCATCCGAGGCTGTCGGCAGCACCCCCTCCTCCTCCTCACCTGCACTCACCAGCCCACGGCAGGTAATTACTAAACTCCCCTCTGTACGCCATCAGACCAACAGGCTGTGCGGCCTCCGCTCTGGTCGTCGACCTCCTCTCGCTTCTTGACGCCTCTCCCACCGCTTTGATTCTTCTGCCCCCCTGTGGTGGCAAAGGAAACAGCACTATTGCCGCGTGAAAAGACCGTTGGAACTCAGTTGAACCCGGCGGGTGTGGAGGTGGGAGGATGTGGGGATGGGGGAATTCCTGCACGTGAGCCTCCAGCCCAAGCACCTTTCCCGCTTACCTCGCTGCGACGTCCAACTGCCGCCACCACTAACAGTCCCAAGATTCTGAATTCCTGCCAGAGGAGGAATGTTTATGTTACACCGGTGTCTCGCTCAGAGATGTTCTGATGTCATTTGAAAATTTCTGTTTAGACTTTTTCGGGATAATTTCACAAATAAAACATTTATAAACACACTTTATTTGAAGTTTCACTTCAAAACATTTCTCGTGAATGTTCCAAATCCCTGCTCAGTCCAAGCTTGGCAGTGGGCCTACACTGTATTTAATCCATGAAGGTGATAAAACATATATTAAGATCTGACTTGTAGAATCAAAGGCAAGTGTAGCAAAAGAGTACAAATACTTACCAATAAAAAACAAAATGTGTTTCCAAACTTTCTGTCCTCTTTAACCTTTGGTGGGTTGTCAAGCTCAGAAAGATGTCAGTGCTGAGACGCCTACGCGGTTGACACTAATGATGACAATTTATCATGGATGATGTTTATTGTTTGGTAAACACCTTGGAAATAGCCAGAGTAATGTAAATGGAAAGTCAATTAAAAGTGAATATATATAGTATATTTATATTTAGAACCCATCGTATTATGTAAAGTTTGTTTTTTGTGTTGCCATAATCCAAGCTTAATGTAACCACACAGGGAACACTCAATGTTCTATATTCACAAACAAGATATATTACGTTTTTAACCATTTCCAAATGGCTAGTACAGATACCAATAATAACTTATGAGGCATTGAAAAGACATAAAGATAGACACAATTTGTTGTTTTCTTTTGCAATTAGGCAAGTGCAAACCGAGACCCACCTGATCAAAACCAGGATGAAGGCCTCTCTGGTGCCAACAACAGCCTGTCAACGCCCCCGATACCTGTTCCTGCCATTGTCAAGGTGAGCACCAAGTGCTTCCATCTTCCCATCTGTTTCTGACATAGCTACTCCGTTTAATGTCCAGCTAAGATGGTATTGCTCAAGATATTTCACCCTCCTCCCTCTCAACAGTCCAAGACTTCCGACAAAAACCGTCACAAGAAACCCAAGGATGTGAAGCCGAAGGTGAAGAAGCTTAAGTATCACCAGTACATTCCTCCGGACCAGAAGGCAGAGAAATCTCCACCGCCCATGGACTCTGCCTATGCCCGACTCCTCCAGCAGCAGCAGCTCTTCTTACAGTTGCAGATCCTCAGCCAGCAGAAACATGCACATGCACAATCTCAGTCCCAGCAGTCCCAGCAGCACTCGCAAATCTCACAGACGCAAGTTCAGGCTCAGCAGAAGCAACCTTCTTTCAGCTACCAGCCTCACCCTCAGAACCAGCCCCAGAAGTGAGTCTCAGCAGAGGACAGACTGATAAGACGAGACAGACAAAAATTATTGTTTTGTCCAAATGGGTCAGAAATATTTTAAAGTAAAGTAAAATGTCTATTAAAAGTAAGAATTAGCTGACTGAAGTTATGATCCAAATTGCGTACTTCTATTTGTTCACTTATCACATCTCTGCTTTTGCGCCAAGAGTGTTAATAAATAACGGTGGGATTATCTAGGAAAAGGACTATTGTGCTGCGTTGTCGTGTTTGACTTATTATGCTAATCAAGTATCACCATCTTTACCCACTACAGAGGAGGCGGTGAGCAGTTATCAACCTGTAGCTCCAGTGGCCAGTCAAGTCAAGTCAATTGTAACTCCACCTCCCCAATCAAGAACACGTATCCCAATCAGAGCAGCATCTCTCCGATCAAGCCCGGGCCTTTGCCTGCTAATCTCGACGATTTGAAAGTAAGTTATAAAATTAACATTGTATTAAAGGTTTTGTTGAATTTTGACAATGCCTCTTCTTCTGCCTTTTCTGTTCTAGGTTTCGGAGCTTAGGCAGCACTTGCGTATCCGGGGCATGCCTGTCTCTGGCACCAAGACAGCCTTGATCGAGCGACTTCGTCCCTTCAAAGACTCAAACGCTGGCTCGTCTCCCTCGGGCTCCTCTGACATCACCACGGTGACCTTCCCAGTCACACCCACGGGGTCCCTGTCCTCCTACCAGTCGCCGTCATCCTCCAGCGCCGTGTCCCAAGGGGGCTATTACCATTATCCTAGCACTTCGTCTACCCCTCCCATCTCTCCAGCGTCCTCTGAGCTGTCCCTCAGCGGCTCGCTCCCAGACAGCTTCAGCGACGTGCCCATGTCTTCGCCGACGCAGTTCGCCTTGCAGCCATCTCCAGCCCAGCTCGGCATGGACGATGGCCTAGGCGGAGGCAGCATGGGCAGCCAGGGGCTAAGAGTCGGAGACGGTGGAGGCATGGATGGAGTGGACACTGAGAAGGACAAGATGTTGGTAGAGAAGCAGAAGGTGATTGAAGAGTTGACGTGGAAGCTGCATCAGGAGCAGAGACAGGTGGGTCACCAGCACTTCCAAGGAAATCTGCCGTCTGAGACTTCATTGCACCAAATGTTGTACACAAAGTATTGTTTTGACCACTTTTAGGTTGAGGAGTTGAAGATGCAGCTTCACAAGAGGAAACGCTGCTACGGTGCAACACAGGGGCCCATCCCTCCTCCTCCTCCTCCTCCATCTCACCACCTAATGCATCACCAGCAGACCCCAGCCATGATGGGCCAACACTTCTTTGGGGTTACCATCAAGCAGGAACCCATGTCCATGTCCTCCAGCTGCCCACTGTCCTCCCCAAAGCAAATGAAGAGCTCCTCTGGAGGCTGCATGGACGATATGGTTCACTGTGGTGCCTCCCACACCAATATGGGTGGGCCCACTGGGCCACAGTGTATGGAAACTGCCCCGCCCTCTGGTAGCCCCTCCACAATGTCGGCCTTCCTCAGCCCACAGTGCTCACCGAAAGACTCTTCCATTGGAAAGCCTGCTAGCAGCCCCCAGCCTTCGTCTCCCAATAGCCAGTACCTGTTGTCACCTCCACTGGGAAGAGATGGCTGTCCCCGCCCCCACGGCCAAATCACTAACAGAGCATGCACCATGCTGCAGGTATGACGTACAGTAATACGTAGACCGTTATTTTACTGCATACGAAGTGGACAAAGGAGCAACAGATTTTACAGATCTGACAGATGCCCCCTGTTTATCGTCTCTGTCATTATCTTGAAGCCTTGGGGACAGCTGTCGCTTCTTAGTTTGGTGGAAACTCTTTCTTTTAGAAAGTGAAAACGTTTCCTTGAGCTCAGATCTTAGAGGTCCAACTATCATGTATTGTCATCCACGTAACTGTAACTGAAAATTATTTTTGTTTTTGTTTGTTTTCCAAATGCAGCAAAAGAATGGAGGCCTGGCAGTAAACTGTTCTTACCCTCCTGACCAAAGAGGCCTTCAGGGAGTCTTTCCAAACTCAGGCGACTGTGGCCATGGTGGAACAGCAAAGTCTGACA
Source organism: Nelusetta ayraudi (assembly GCF_046127955.1). NCBI lineage: Eukaryota > Metazoa > Chordata > Actinopteri > Tetraodontiformes > Monacanthidae > Nelusetta > Nelusetta ayraudi. Next base: position 3,733,525 of record NW_027466092.1, read on the forward strand.
ACCCAAACATGCAGCCAAAGGTAAACTTACAGTCACCGTAAAGATATGTCATGGTCACATCCACACCTCACACTCCATCTGTATCACCCCACATTCATGTTTGTCTCTTTTCTATTAATTTGTGTGAGTTTGTCTCTGATATGATTGTCTGTTTAGAGGCTCACCAATCTGTGAATCAGAATCACTTCTTTCCATCACTTATTCCTTCAAATGTTTTGCAAGGTCACAACACCAACCAGTTTCTCATACTAAAATTGTCATGGTAGCTTCGACATCATTTGCGCAAGAGGGCTGTATTCTGGTATAATTCTCACCCTAAATTTGGGGTACGCTCTTTACAAACTCCCTTACTTTAAATGGTGGGCTAATGTCACTTTTCACCTATTTCTCATATAGATGTCAGTATTGCCCTCTCCTCGCAACGTTGGCCAAAAGGGCCAGGTCTCTCCCACTGCCGTCAGTAGCTCAGATTCAGATGCATCCGACTTAAGACAGCCCCCATGCTATGAGGATGCAGTCAAGCAGGTAAACTTAGATTCATGATAAAAACTCAATCGTAAATGGCTGGCCAGAGATTTGGCTAAACCCTGCCGTCTTTGCACTGTCCTTATCTTCTTGCCTGTGTTTTGTCTCCATCAGTCCGTCCCATCTCTTGCACCTATTTGTCATCCATTCATTAACTGTACTAATGACCTCTTTGCCAAGTCTCAAGCACTTCATTTATGTTTTGGTTTTGGTTTTTTTTAGTTGTACAAACATTGTAGAGGAAATGTTCATACAAGTAATATTTACATTGAGTTATTTGGAAAGAAAGAGCAATTTACCATTGAGATATTCTTTAAACTGTTAGATATCAATTGCATTTGTCTCCCATTGTCCCAATGTAATATTGGTGAGAAGCAACTCTTTACGCTGAGCTTTGCTGAAGAGAATGTTGAAACGCTCCAGAAAAGATGTAACTGTGCTGCACCACACAGCACAAACCACTGAAAACTAACACACGTCATCTTTGACCAAGTTCAAAGCTGGTTCTCTTCCAAATGTTGCAGACTAGTGAGTTTGCCTGCAGTACTTGTTGTTGAAGCAAGCTTGCTTTAGCAGTGCTCGGTTCTGAAAGTTTCTGTTTACTTAATTGCTTGCACACTTTTCGTGAAGTGCCCTCTAAAGGTCCAGTGTGTAACATTTGCTGATATCTACTGGCATATTATTTCAGTTAGATAAAGTCACTAACTATATATTACATGCTACACAAGGTGTAGGATTCAAGGACAAGGCATCTTTTTGCATTACCACATCTATGTCGACGACTTGTATAGGAGATTTTAGCCTGCTGGTGTAAAGATGTAAGAGCAACTGGGGCAGGAACAGGAATTAACAATTAACATAGTTTGAAATTGCTCTCTTACCTGTAGATGCTGTTAAGTCTTACACACTGGACCTTTCATATATGATACATCGTAAGATAGGAAACAAAAAATTTGGTGAAAAACAGTTGTCTTCTTGCTGTTTTTGCAGCAACTGACCAGAAGCCAGCAGATGGATGAACTCTTGGATGTACTAATAGAGAGTGGAGGTAAGCTAACACTCCTGGTATAAACCTAACACAGCTACATGTACATGACAGTGAATCCTTTAAAATAAGCACATACAGTAAGTCCCACAGTATCTTGGTGTTAAAATCAGCCATGGCTAGTGGTGCCAGAGCCAAAACCTGGTGTGACCCTCCTCCTCTTCTCTTTCTCTTTAAGAGATGCCAGCAAACGCCAGAGAAGAGAGGGAGAGGTCCTCTGTAACCAAAGTTGTGCCTCACATTACTGTGTCCCCAGGGTGCCCCGGACTCCTCGTCCCGCGCTTCCACAGACACTACGAGCACCTGCCCCCACCTCAGCTCCCTTACGACCACTTGGCCAATCCTATCACCGAGAGCCACCTGGAGACTCTGCTGGGAAGTCCGCACGGCCGCGGAGGCGAGGTGGTGTCCCTCCTGAAAATGGCTGCGGAGGACAGGGGACAGGAAGACGAAGGGAACAGGGACAGCGAGGAGTACGGCAGCCCGCACGGCCTCCACCGCCACCACCACCACCAACACCACCACCAACACCCCCAGCAAGACAAACTTTTGACCAACAGAGATCTCATGGACACCCCTCTGTCACCCATCAGCACCAAGGTTACCCCTGTCCCCGAGGTGCTGGGGATGGTCAGCATGGCTTTCAGCGAGACACCGTGGGAGACGATGGAGTGGTTGGACCTGACGCCACCCAGCTCGGCCACAGCGTTCAACGTCCCTCCACCCAGCGGGCCCAGCATCTTTAACACAGAGTTCCTAGATGTTACAGACATTAACTTGAACTCTGCCATGGATCTTCACCTGGACCACTGGTGAGGAGCCTGAGCGCCAGCAGTGCCAGCTGCTGCTAGTCGCTGACTTGCATCGGTTGTGCAACGTATCAGCTGAGGCTATGCCAACGAACTATTGAGTTTTACACAGTTATTGTTTCAGACAAAGTGCCAAATGTGGCCTCTGTTTCCACTACAGACACAGGGACCCTCAAGTAGACCATTAGCTTGCCTTAAGAAATTATCGGCTCAACTCACAGCTCACCTCCAGAGTCAATATCATATTCTTCGTGTCCTTCACTGAAGTGCAGTTCTGATGTTTTTGTTGTTTCAGAATCCAAAGACCAGGTGCTTTTTGACACGACTTTTGTCCCTTTTGGACAAAGACGCGCACAACTGCCAAAACAATTCTGTGGACTCATGCAGGATCCTCTCGGTAAAACATAAACATGACTGTAGCGCTTTCAAAAAAAGAGAGAACACTCTATGTGATATCAGTGTTACACACCTCAACTTGAAGACGCGTTTGACAATAGTCTGTTTTCTGAGTTTATGTTTGTATTACTGGAAATACAGAGGAATTACAAGGTGAATTGGATTGCTTATGATGGCCATTTTGTAAATATCCAAACTATCTCTGCTGACGAGGTGAGTTGCATATTTTGTCAGTGGAAGACTTCACAAACCACATATCCAGCGTATCATGTAATCACCTCAGAAATTGATGTAAATATGACCAAAAAAAAATTCACTTTGCACCTCTAAGTAAATACACATTCACCAGTTTGCTTGAGCTTAGGTTTTGTTTGTAGAAACAGTTCTCATTCCTTTAAATTACCATTTGTTTAATTTGAGTTTCTTTTCCACCATTTGGCTTATGCTATCGAGGAAAACTTGTATCTGAAAAATGATTGGTCTTACCAGATTTAATTGACAAACTGTGCCTTATACTTGTACCTATCTTTTACTCCTTTAAAATGTACTATTTTTCCATGAAATCTTTTGAGATATTTTAACCAGAACGCTCCGACCGAAGTCTGTTTTTTATAGTGTTGCAAAAAGTCAACGACCAATGCTGATGAAAAGTACAACTTCATCTCTTTTTTTTTTTCTTTTTGTTTTGTTAAATAACAAAAGTCCCCCTTCTATTTCAAGGCCAATCAGTTATTTATTTGCGTTTTATTATATTTATACTTAGTCCTGTATATAAACTGACATTCCTGTATGACTGATCGGGGCTCTTTCGGGACTTTACCGTAAAAACTCCAGTGCTGCCATTTTGACTGCCGGCAATTCTTTGTGAACCTTAAAAATGTGACAAAACATGAAGGAACCACTTTTTTTTTAAAAAAAAAAAGACATACTTTAAAAAACATACAACTTTTTGACTTTAAAGGGTCAAATAAACCATTATCCATTATTAGCACTTGTGAATAAAAAAAAAATGTAATATATTCAGATCTGTACTGTGAACGATGCATGTTAACACAGCATAACCCGGCTAAGTCTCACCTTTGATACATTAAGATGATGATTTCCTGATCAAAACACTTTTTTTACAGCAGGATTTTGTGTATTTTACACGAGGAAAAGCCTTAAGGGAGCAGAAAGGTAAAGCCACTGATGCCACTTCATAAAAAATTCCTTGTGGCAGCTTTTCCAACCTATATTTTGTAAAGAATTAACTATATACGATAGTTCCTGAGCTTCATCGGTGATGGCAGTTAAAATAATTCCCCTCACACTAAAAACTGTAGCTTTTAGTTTCATGTCTTACAAGTTGGCTAATTTCCCTTTTATACACACACTATGTTAAAGTCAAGAAAGGTTGCTTAGAGCGTCGATAAAGGCATGACCAAGAATAGATCACAATATAGAATACAATATATAAAACCTACAGTGCCTTACAGTTTCAATAATACTCTTGCTTCAGCCTCTAAGTTACTAGCCAGACTTCATTTGGGAGGTTTCTCGAGACTTGCATTAAGGTTGACATGTTTGTAATGAATGAAAAAAAAAAAAAAACCAATGCCCCCAAAACACCAAATTGTTTACCTTGATTGTATTTGCGACTTCCTTCATTTTTATTTATGTCTTCTGTAAACCTGAGTCTCACTTTGTGTTCTGTTTAGACCAAATATCTTCTTTATTCCTACTATTGAAGTGTTTGCACTTGTTAAGCGGGGTCTAATGCTTATGCTAGAATATGAAGTACTCCCCTCCCCCGAGGTATATTTCACCTTCTGTCCTCTACGAATATCTACTGGCACTCTTATCTTGCAGGGTTTTTGTTTTGTTTTTGACTCTCATCCCTGACAGTGAACTGAAAAGCACATCTGACAGAAGCTTCTATGTTGCTTGGCCACCGACTTGCTTAACTGAATATTAGAACGAAAACAGTATTTCCATGCATCCCTGTATACTACAGAGCAATAAATTTGTCACAGCAAATCCACTCAGCTGCTTTGTTTCCTTCACGTCACAAGAAGCACACAAACACACACGCCTTTTTCAACGGTAACTTTATTGTAACCTTTGACAAAGATACAATATAATATTCATCGCCCTTAATAATATCTTAGACTCTAATATGAACATTCTAGTAAATTGCAATTTATACAACATGTACCCTGGAGATTCATGTTCACCAGTGGCAAGCTATAGCTTTGTGGAAACGGATTCCACGCCAGAAGAGCAGATCTGCAAAGCACCTTGTCTGTCATGTAACACGAGACACTGGGCCTCCTGTTTTTTGGGGGCGTTTGCACTGCAGAGAGGTGGACAGAGAGGAGCTGACAGTAACTTTGCATTTATACCATAAAGAAATGATGTTTGGTCATCATTAACTTGGTAATTCGTTCTGCTCCTCAAATAAACACCCAACTTAATCAAACGTTCTAGGACTTTGATTTGAGGGTGAACATTTCCCATCAGAGGTGGCATCTGTGACAGGAAGTGTGGGACTATGAAGGCATTGACACAGTCATCCACCGTGAGTCAATTGCAACAGAAGAAACCTAGCCAAACTAGCGTTACAATTTCTGGAGAGACGCGTATGTTTGGAAAACATTTTTTAAAGCTTAAAACAGGAGTAAAGCTAAAAAAAAAAAAAAAAATACGATTGTTTAAAAAAAAAAAAAAAAAAGTCTCAATTTGACAAGACGAAAAACACTGTTGAAAACGGTCTACCCATGCGGTTTCACGTTAAGGTGAACAAGTAGAAGCAACAGTATTTGTCTGGCACAAACGTGTGACAAAGACCAGAGCGGTTTTTAAACACTGTGTTATGCCACGTTGTCTAACATTCAAGTTCGCCGAGTTAAAGGTTTAGGTGGATCATTTTCCGATTCAGATTAACGGACGAGATACAATACAAGACGATGTCGCTCTCGACAGTGTAGCGCTCTTTAAAGGCCGGCATCCGTACATCACTCCCATGAGGAAGTGGCTCAAGGTTTCTCCCTCAAGTGACGGTAAAATTTTTTTTTTTTTTTTTTTTTTTTAAATCTGTGTTTACTTGACATACCAAGATCTGCTATACTGCGACAGGAGTCTGAGCAAAGGTGAGCAACTGGGAAAAATTGGTATTCAAAAAAAAAAAAAAAAGAAAAAGAACGAAAAAAAGAAACTCCAAAACCACAAGGACATGCCGAGTCGCAGGGTAACATGCTGTGTGTGGGAAGACCGTCGGGATGAAAGATGTGCTACTGGCACACTTTGCTAGGAGTCACGTCCTCTCCTGACAGTCGTGTGTTTGTTGAGAAGTTAGCAGCATTCGTGGGTTTTTGTCTGACAGGAAACCCTTGCCAGGGCTTAAAAAAAAAAGAAAAAGAAAAAAAAAAAAAAAGGTAGGGGGGGGAATATGCAATTCCTGCTCTATGCCTCTGTGTGGCAGCGTGGTGGATCTGTGATCAGTGTGGATGAGCAGTTCAACTGTACAGTGCTTTGACAGGCTGCTGAGGAGCATCAGGACTCGGGCTGAGATGTGCACCCGTTCCCCCCCTCACTGTTCCATTCAATCACCTCTCTTTTCAGGAATGAGCCTCAACTGTGAAGCAGGACCCACCAGGAACAGCAAGTTAGATGTCATTTATATATATATTTATATATATATAAACTCACACATATAAATTTACATCAGAGGACACAACGTCCTGAAGCAACTTTACATCAGGCAAACGTAGCACTGAAATCGCCCCCATCTGTACCGACTGTTGAGATTACCATCCTCTGAGTCACAGAGCTGAGCACCAGTTCATAATAGATATTAAATCACTGATGTTCTCTGAAGTCCAGAGGATCATTTAACAGCAAATCCCCAGATCCATCTGTGAACCAAATTCATGAAGTCACGTGAATATTGATGGATTTCCACCAAAAGGAGCCTCCCTGCCTAGCGTATTGCAGTTGTAACCGTTACAAAAAAGCTTTAGGGCCTGATTTACTAAGATCCCAAACAGAGGACGCCAAATTGCAGGCGCACACTTATGGGTTGCGTGTGTGGTTGGCTGTTGGTGTGGCCAACGTTTTGCGCAAAGTTAATACCAGTCTTTCAAAGGTGCTAAATAAAAACACAAAAATATCAATAACCATTTGCATCCATCATTATTGTCCCCGTGAGAGTTGCAACGCTCATTGGGCGAGATCAGCTTCGTCATTAGTTGGCCTGTGAAATGATGTTTGCGTCCGTTTTTCCGCACGCAAACCTTTATTAAATAAGTGTTTCATACTGTTTATACTGTATGCCGTCCGTGGCAGACGAAACCCATGGTAACTTTAAGCCATTTAAGCTTAGACAGAGGGAAAAAAAACATCCTTTTCTGCGTGAAGTTGTCTTTCTCTAGCGAGCTAGGTAGCTAGCTAGCGTGCTAAACCTCAGACAAATAGAGAAATCCATGGACTTTTATTTGCACAGAATCTTTTTTTTTTGTGTGCAATAAATGGTCTTTTTAAAAACTGAGAACAGAGGTCTTGTTCTTAATCTTTCAACTTCAGAACAAATCACCACAAGTGCCTATCCTTTGATAAGCCAGTTCCTTTGTTGAGCTCAAGAGGCAATAGACTTTCAAGAAGCGGCACACACGGGGCGCTACGATGGGACGTGAGAACGCCTCAATGACATTTCAAGACAAACTCTCGCAGATTGCATATTGGAAAAAAATAAAAAAAAAAGAGTAAAGCCACGCTACCGATTTCATGAGATTTTTCAAAAAGAGATCACATTCGCATATTCATGAACTGTGAGCGAAGGAGTCCACCACAAACGTGTTTGTGTGAGAGGGGGAGAGAGAGAGAGGGGGGAGGGACAGAGGCAGTAGATGAACTAAAAGAAGACATGTAGTGTACTCTACATGTCAACAGTATAGAAGTGACCACACATATGCATACACAGTCCCCATTCGTCCAGTAGGTGGCGATTTTGTTTGTTCTTAGTGCCTTTTTTTTTCTCAAACAATGTATTTGGTAAATTCTGTATTTACTATATAGTTACTTTTTGATTCTATTGAATATGGAGTTGGGAGGCAAACAGTTTTGTTTTGCAGTATATATATATATATATATATATATATATATATATATATATATATATATATATATATATATATATATATATATATACATATATATATACATATATATATACATATATATATACATATATATATATATATGTATACGATTTTTTTTTTTTGAAATCATTGCACCTGGCAATTCAAACTCCACTGTTCTTTGGAACAAGAGGGAAGAAAGAGATGACTCTACACAACTCTGAGGGCTAAGGTGTCAGGCATTGCATCAGAAAGCTTTGTTCTGCTCTCCCACCGCAGCAGCAACATCAGTCCACGTACATGGGGGAGACGGGGGAGGCGGGGATCTGATCCAGGATGCGGCACACGTAACTGGCGACGTCCACAAAGCGCTCCTCGTACATCAGAATGAAGGGATCTCTCTGAGGGAAGGACACAGGGAGCCTCAGGTAAAAGTCTGGCCAACTTCAAGTCGCACATTCATCACAGCAAGGCTAGAATGAGTCTCCATCATTGATGCTTTCAAGGTCCAGTGTGTAATACTTGGCTTGATTTATGATTTTTATATTGGTAAACACCTAATATGCTGCTATTCAATGCATTAGCGAAAGCGTATAATCGTAGTGCAATAAAAGAAATTTGTTTTTCCTACCCTATATAAGAATATACATATAACATAGGTCTTGCTCCCAATTAGCTGCCATTTTGCACCGCCGTAGTACTAAGGAAGCCTGGTGTGGACAATCCAGCCCGCCTAACAGTGCGTTTCATAATTAGGGTGAACAATCATGTCTTCAAATAAGAGATATTCAGTTTTGGTTGCACAGGCCAAGCTGGGGGGGGGGGGGTTGAAAGACACTGCAATCTGAAATGTGACCACTTGATGTCGCCGTTTCTTCTTGAAAATCTCCAAATATTTCACACTTAACCTTTAAACCCACAGCGACGAGTTGGATTGATGTGTTGTTTTTTTTCTCTTAAGTAGTTTTGTCCCATTTTCTACGGAGACTCTTGTGAGTTTAACACAATTGACTCAAAATTAAAGCCAATAAAAACCAAACATGCTCTTGCATGGAATGCACCATCATTTCATACAAATAATTCAACCAAATAAACTTACCAGGAGCTCCCTGTACTTTGGCCTTTTTGATTCGTCCTTTGTAAGGCTGGACACAAAACAAAAAGGGACACGACAATGGTTCCATTAGCCAAGGAAAAAAAAAAAAAAAAAAAAAAACTCACCTGGATTCAGTTACAATTTCTTCCGGTACAGCCAACAGGTGCAGCCACTGCGCGTACAGGACAGGAATGCCGCTTACCATAAGTTAACAAAGTTGATGAACATGGGCGAGAACTGCCTGTCCTCGGAGTTGCTGAGCTGCGGAGGTTCGCCTTTCACCACTTGCGTCAGCTGATCGAAAACGCTGTTCCACTTGGGGTAGGGAAACTTCCCCGTGGCCAGCTCGTACTGGAAACGAGCACAGCAGAAGAGGAGTTATCAATCTTTTTCTTCCGCCGCCGTCGCTAAGAGCGGAGGCGGTGGAAATGAGCACTTTGTAGCGCCGGCACTTGAAGAGGATCTCACCAGGGTGATTCCCAAGCTCCACACATCCGAGCGCACGTCATAGCCTTGTCTGGAAGCACTGGGGTCTATCCTCTCAGGCTGGAACACACAAGAGTATTTACTCAGGTTAGCAGGAGTCCAGTTGTGGAGCGGCCAGGAACGTCGAGTGCCTCTATTGACCTCCCCTGCGAGTCACATCTATGGCTCTGCCTTAGAATCCAAGATATTCTAGGATATTTGCTTGTTTACTGTGAAGAGTGACTGATTGAATATGAGGAAAATAGATTTTGTTGATGAAAATAATTGCAGTTGCGCATCTCAAGATCCACGGGGGCCAGAATTTGAACAATACACCGGTGTCACAAGCAGATCTCCAAAGTCCCCCATGCATTCACTTTATTACATTGAAATGATGAAGGTTCCCTGCGTTCCATCTCTGGTTTTCATATTACTGGCGTTATTCATTTGACTTGCTCCTGACAATATCATGAGTTACCTGAATCTTACAAGCCTGCTAATTCTTCCCAGAACCAGGTTCATAACAAAGGCAAACTGGCCTATTTCCAGTGAGAGCCCTGCAGTTCAGGATCTCTATTGTTTAAAGGGAGTGGGCAACATTTCCACGCAAAATTCTCCATCTCCTTTAAAAATCACATCTCAAAACTGACTTTCACATCAAGGCATTGTTATTGTTGTACAAAGCTTTGATTCTAATCAATGTTGAGTCGCAGTTCCACTTTTATTGATACATTTCAGTCTTATATCTATTTTATCTTCCATCTATCCATTTTCAACATATGCAAAGCAACTGCATCACACACTTTAGCAGTGTAATGGTTATCTGCAGTTATGTTAACACACTTGGAATAAAAATAAAGTGAAGACGGATCGAACAAATTCCAGGAGCTGGAAACTTTCTTACTTTTTTTTTTTTTTTCAAATCAAATCCACCCTCATTTACCTTCACACAGCTACAGCAATGTTGTGATGTGGTTATATGATGTACAGAGGATAAAGTCAGCTAATCAAAATGAAAATTCATTGGCAAATATGTCATATTTTGGTAACAGAAGGCACGTTTCAGGTAACTGTACAAGACTGAACCTGGCTCATTCTCTCTATAAAATATTAAAGGTCGAGCGGCATTACGACCGTTTCTACGTCTTCGCGGTGGCTCTGCTCGGCAACTGCCGTGATGCATTTGTTTGTGAATGGGTCGGAAGAACGCAACACTTTTTCTGTGACATTTCCAAGTGGTTATTATTTGGGTCCGGTTTAGACGAGAACAAAAAGGTCTCTCCCCTGTGTTTACACGAACAACCAAGTGCGCTGCAGTGTGCGTGCCATGCCGGCAGCCTGCACTGTAATGACATACCATGGGAGCAGAGCGGAACCTAACAAACACCGAGCGCCTGCGCACAAGACGGTCCGTGGCAAACAAGCCCGCACCTTAACTCTTCATGTGCCACGACACATGTACATTTTGAAGATAAGCCATCGCAGCACAGCTCGCAAAATTCACCATTGATTCCCGCAGTCCCCCAAAGAGCTCATTGGCAAAGTGAGGACTATTTCACCCCAGTGTTCACAGACTCAGAGCTGCTCAGAAGCTGGTGTTGTCCCAAGACTTCACTTCTGGCACCCGTTTTCAAACTTTCACAAATTCACGGCCAGCGCGTCATATAAAAGAAAGGCCACACTGCAAATAAAGTCACGTTTAACGCGACCACATCTCTTCATGCGTCCCGCACAGTGGCGGCTACAGCTGTTTCCAAGAGAGGAAGCTCATTTTTCGGCCTCAACGTACAAGTTGTCCATTAAATTGTATTCATTTCTATGTCTACTGTCTGTCATGATGTGCAGCTTGCGAGCTGTTGCCAATCCAGCCTATAGCATGAATGAGCAAACGAGCTAACAAGCAACTATATTATATTCAAACCATAATAAACACGAGTGTTCCAGCGAACTGTCAATCAAAAAGGGATTCTGACTATCCAATCATAACATGGAATCCCAGGTCCAGGTTCACGCCCTCCTCCACTGGCTGAGCCTGCGGAGGCAGGACGAAACGCAGTATTTACCCAAAGACTGTCCAGTTTGACTGCAGTGAAAAACAAAACACTCGTCAATTAAAAGTCCATTGAAGCTCGACTTCAATGGACTTCAATGGACAGAACGGAAACACGAGAGGAAAATCTCGCCGGAGATCAGTTACTGTTCTGAATGAACTCAGCTCAGAGTTGAACACATTCTTATGTATCTTAAACAATGGGATTTAAACACAGCAGCACATAATGTATATGAGCAAGTCAATTTCTTTTGACATTCTAGGTGAGGCTGAGCTTCCCTTGCAGTCTCAGGGCATGTTTCCACTAGCGCCCCTCAACTCAGCTCGGCTCGGCTTCCTGGTTTCGGAGCTGGTGGCCACAGTTCAGCAAAACAGTGGCTGGAGAATTTTTTTTAAAAAAATGCCGAGCGACTATCGAAGCATCAAGGACCACAACAGTCAGAGTGGAACAAACAGAAAAAATGTTGGAGGTTTGTTCAGCCTCATGGATGCGATAGACCACCGGCCCGGTGGGCAACGGGAGGGAGATGGGCTCAACTCGTCCGGTGGACGACGAGAGGAAAGTCGGCCACGGCAATGTTTGAAAACATGTATGAGGACTGCGAGTGCATTGTGACCTCAGGCGACTTTAGTTTTAAGGCTATTTGCCCCTGGTGCCGCATGCATTATTTCTGACTGCTTACCGCCATGTAAGGCCTGCATCCTGCATCCCTGGTCTTGGCTATGGAGTCCACCAGCTGGCCGCTGATGCCAAAGTCACACAACTTGATGTTGCCCCGTCGGTCCATTAGAATGTTGGAAGGTTTGATGTCTGCAATCAGAGACCAGATGATACCGAGTGACGGACTGAAGCTATAATATGGCCGATGATTCCCAACTCAGAAACGTACCTCTGTGAATTATTTTCAAGTTTTCTTTTAAGTGGTTCAGTGCTTTAACCGTCTGTTGGGGACACAATGGGAAAAAAGGTCACTTCTGATTCAAGAATCACAAAATCAAATTGAAAGAACAAAGCAAAGTACTCACCGCTAATGTTATTTTTCCTAATATCTCCTCTGGAATGACGTCATCTAATACACAGTACACATATTTGTAGAATTTGTCTAATGAGGTAGCCATGAGCTCCATGCAAATCCAGCAGTCACCCTGAAAGAGAGGCGGAAGTTTTTCCAGCTGTCCGCCATGATAACAACCACTGGGAGGCGGTGTGAAAACCCAGTTCTGTCTGACCTCTCTGAAGAGGGCGCCGTAGAACTGGACGATGTAGGGACAGTCGCTGCTCCTCATCACCACGTCCAGATCCATCAGCAGCTGCTTCTGCTCCTTCTCGTCCACGGTGGAGCGAATCCTCTGAAGCAACCAGGGGCACGAACGTAGATCAGAGATCAAGGCAATATTTTAGTGACAAAGAGCCCACACGAAGCATTTGAGACAGGGAGGGAAAAAGGTAGGAAGGTGATTGGCAGAATCTTCCATGATCACATTCAAGTAGACTCATCACAATGGTTAGAGGCCTCTTACCCATGCAAAGGGTGAGCTGCACGTCACTGTCCGGTGTTTTAAAGGTCCCGTGTGTAAATTTTGGCGTGATATATGATTCTTAGACTGGTAAAAGCTTAATATACTGACCATAAATACACTAACGAAAGTGTATACTCACAGTACAATAAAAGTAATTTGGGTTTCCTACCCTGAGAACGGTTGTCAAACATATAGGAATATACATAGAGCAAGGGTCTGGCTCCCAGTTAGCTGCCATCGCATTCATTAAGGAAGCCTGCCTGGCGGTGCCCTCAATACGAAACACACTGGCAGGCCTTAAAAAAAAATTAAATTAAATTATCCCAGAAACCACAATTTTTTTCACAATGGTGACTGACGGGTTGGGATGAGTTGAACTTTCTCAATTCATCGGGTTTTTCTGCCTTCCACATTGAATCGGCTGGCAAGTGCTCGTATCCTCAGATGAACTGAGAATTCAAATTAAGATCCCAAGGTTGAGGTCGCATGTTTTCCTTCGTCACTCGTCATGAGAAACTACGATCAGGCCATTGGTGTGTGTGTGTGTGTGTGTGTGTGTGTGTGTGTGTGTGTGTGTGTGTGTGTGTGTGTGTGTGTGTGTGTGTGTTGGTAAGGGTGGTGTGGTCTCTATCAGCAGGTCACCTTCACAGCCATGATCTGGCCAGTGGGCTTGTGGACCATGTTGTTGACGGAGCCATACGCTCCGCGGCCGATCTCCCCGAGGTCTCTCAGATCTTCTGCGGTGAAGTCGCAGTGCTGCTCCGGGGAGATCTTTAGCTTCCCCGATGACTCGATGCTGTGTGTCCGCAGACGCTCTCTGACGTGGAAGAGAAAGTAGGTTCAAATGAATCAATAAATGAAAAACAAGGAGCGAGTGAATGAGAGGTCAAAGCGAGTGGAAGGAAGTTGAGCAAAAGGAACGTGAAATATTGATGAATGTATGCGTGTTAAATTTTTTATCAGCAGTTTCCTCATCTGAAACATTAACAGCAGCAATGTAGCAGCGTCATAATGTAAAGGAAACTTTACAGTTGGCTTGTATCAGCGGTTCTCAACTGCTGGAGTCTCAGGACCCACATTTTTTCCTTATCACGAAAACCCAGATTTATTCCACAGCACTCAAATTTATTCCTCAAAAATAAAAGCACTAACTCACTTTCTATTATGTATTGCAAATAAATGATTGAAATTATTCAATTGTATGTCCTGCAAAATAAATGACCAACATTTCCTCTATAAATACATATATTTAAAAAAAAAAAAAAGAGGGGGTGGGTGAGTGGGGGTGGGGGACGCTGCCCACAAAGTGGCGACCCAATCAAAACAGCTTCGCGGCCCACCAGTTGAGGAACGCTGGCTTATACGATACCTCCTGGATGGCTGCATAATCTTCAGAAGAAGAACGGTAGCTGTAAATTGGGCCAGATTTGCATGTGGACACTATTCACATAGTGAACAAAGACAAAGCTACTTAGACACAACAACCTACAATTACAACTGATATTATTTTTAAGTGGCGCTTGAGCTTTGTTTGCGCTCAGTGCCACAAACACATTGCTGAGCTTGATAATGAGGCTGCCAGCATTGCTGCTGAGCTACATTTCAAAGAACACTTGTTTTTTGCTTCTTATAACAAGTACGCACACGCACAAAGTAAAGCACCGGCATTTTAGTCGGCATTTAATGACAGTACATGGATCGAACAGGTTGTGACATGCCAAGACATTCAGAGATGTTCAAAAGCAGGATACACACAAAGATAAGCGTGCACTTTTTGCCTCGGCTTTCCCACTTTCTGACCAAGGATGGCAGACGCCAGATGATGTTAAATCTCATAAGAATATCCCATAAAATGAGTCTGAGGCCTGTTAGTAGTCCATTTGTCTCGATACTCAGCTCGGAAAAGGGCCATGGCCGACGAATTGTGAATATTAAACTTCAAAAACGTGTGTGGGGAAAGCCAAAAACAGGTCATGTCTCTGAATTGTGCTGTGGAACAGAATGTAGCCAAATCAAGGAAGCAGGTGTAAATAGAAAAAACAAGCATGGCCACCACACAAAGTGTGATAAAAACTGTTCAATGGCTGATTTTTTTTTTTTTTTTTTCATCTTTGTGTGTTAAAAAGATCTTTTAAGATTTCTAAAATCTTTGTGTGCACTCCGCTTAAGAGGACTGCCATCATACAAAGGCTGCTACTGTTGTCATCAAGTGTGGACCAAACTGCTTTGGCGCACATTAAGGCCATATACTTATTTAATCTGCTGCTGCTGATGGTCAGAGTAGGTCATTTTGAATGGTGAAACCAACTACACTCCAAACCGTTTCAGCGTAAATGAACATTTCATAATTTGAGTGCCGCACAAAAAAGAAGAAGGAACAAAGCAACAATAACAAGACAGGATGGAAGACTCACATGTGAGGATTCTGGAAAGAAGGAGGTGTCGGATTAAGCGGCAGCCTAGAGGTTGGTTTCACTGTAGGATTGGCGAAATTCAGCTTCAGAGCTTTACGTTTACCTGAGGACACAAAGAGATAAACAGATCCAGATCCCCCCGACGACATGCACGCCACGCTGGGCTTCACCAGCCGGTGCAAACAGAAGATGCACAGACTGTGTGATTTAACACTCGTCGTACTTTTGACAAACTTGAGATGAGCCTCCTTACATGTATGGAATAAGCCGTGTAGAGAAAGACATGCCCACATTTTGACCCAAGCAGAGTATGACATCATCATAATGTCGATTTAGAAATTTGGCTGAGCAGTTGGAATAGAAGAAAAGCAGTAGCGGCATCAATGAGACCGAAAAGCTCCTCTCAAGATTGGAGAAAGCACAGAATGCATTCTGAACACAAGCAAAGTGGGCACATGTACAAGAGTTCCCAATATTCAGGTCGTGCACCAGCTACTTTAGCTGTATTGAACACCATGCTATTGAACAATATGCTTTCATGGCAATACAATAAAGCCAAATGGAGCCTGGATGCTGGACACTAATATTAAGAATACCTGTTCAAAATATTTTGTGAAGAAACTGAAGAGTGAAGACTATGCAATTCACATCTGGACAGTTCCAGAGACCCAACGCTTAAACAGCATTTGACTCCAATTGAAAAATGAAGCAAGACAGAGCTGTCTTTATCAGTGTGCAGGTTATATTCTATGTGTCAAAGTAAATGAAGGCCTATTACGCGAAGCTAGGTGCTTTGTTTAAGTGTTGGGTCATCTTTACCATGCCCTGATGAACCAATAAGTCCCAGTGCAAATGAACCTTATTTGGCCATAACTGAATTGGAGACAATAGCAGGGAACAGTGGACAGACTTCCCAACTACCAGAGGACCACACAGGCTGTTTCAGTAGTGTCCAGTGGCTTCCTTTCACCAAGTCCATCCAATCCAATGGAAGAAAACAAAGATGCACCGGGGACCACAGCAAGAGCTCCGAACAAGCTGTTGGCCAGTGGTCGATGGCTCATCAAAAGTTAGCAGGGAAAAGAGCCCACTCGACACTACTGAGGTAGAATCCACGAAGATTAGAGGTCAGTGTGCTTTGAGTGCAAGTCTATTGCTTACTTTGGCAAACTCCAGACAGGCTTATCTGTAACCCTGAAGTGAAGGAAAAACACATTTTACTACATTTTCTCGAAGCCCATTTAGTTGCGAGGGAGTTCGAGAATCAAGAGCGCTGTCACAGCATGAGGCTAATGCTGGAGGTAGAGGAGTGGGAAGGTTATCTCACATGTGCTTGAGGAGTTCCAGTTTAGTGCACAACCATGCAGCTGTATGTGAAATGTAACACAGGTTGATATCATTCAGGTCTAGTGTTGTTTAGTTAGCAATAGCCAAATTTCAGTCATTAAAAATGCTTATGGTTTTCCTTCTGCTGCTTTATGCTAACAACAACACTGTGCGGTGAAAAAGTAGCTAATGTTCTGTCACGCCAAGTCCTTGCTGCAAACGCCAATTAATCACTGACCTTTTGTATGCCACCGTTGTGGATTTGGAAACTATTTACTCGGTATTCAGCCATGTTCCACCTGTCAACACCACTTCAATCAGCGTTTCATAGGTTTTCAGACTGATTTGTTTTATGTTGTTATGTTCAATCTGTACGAACAATAACTATTGGGGCAGACTGAAATGATATGTTTCAGCTAAAAACTGTCAAATCAAATAATAAAAGCAACATTTATAATTGTTGACTTAACAATTATAAATGTTTGGGTTCCTTATGAAAACTGAAAGAGGTGCTCAACATAAAGTTATTTGAACTTTGCACCCACTGAGCACAAAATTACTGAATTTCAGTCACTTTTGGGACAACATACAAACAAAATGGGAATCCATAATAATGTGTGAGGCCACTTAGCAAAGCTTTGAATGCAACAGTCTGAAAACCACTCACCTACATTAACCTATAGTTACTGCATGATCCCGTAGGGCAGTCAAGATTAATCTCAATTCTCTATTTGAAACATTTTTGTTTTGTTTGTTAACAAAAAGTGCCATGTTCTGTCTGCGAATCACGAGTGGCAGATTGTTTTCACACTGTCATAACTTGCAAGGTCTTGTAAGAAGTGGTGGTCAAAGGAAGTGGGACCTACTGGTGGAACAAAACTGAAAACGTCTTGACCTCTGCCAGGCACCAGCAAAGCAGGCGCTCCATACTGGGCATTGAGAGTTTTGATGCCACATTAGTGTTCTGGGGTAATAGAAACTCCTGATGGAGTGGATTGATGCAGTGTCTCGTCGAATGGAGGTCTGTCTACTGTGTCTACACAAAATATATATGCAGTATGGAAAGTAAATGAGAACATGCAGAAAACATTGGGTGGATAAAATGTAGGGTTTTTATGTAGAATATTAATGAAGGTATGGCACAAACAGAAATCAAACAGATCAACAAAGAGATGTAAATAGGGATCGTGTGTGGGAAATACATTGGAATCATGTAAAAAAAAAAAAAAAAAAAAAAAAAAGAATAAATATATACAATTGATGCTCTCCCACCCACCCCCCATAGAAGACTGAGACCTAGCAAAAATAACACGGGTACCTGTTTCATTTTGACATCTCCAGCAGGTGTTGGTTTCTGTAAGGTTTAAATAAAACATTTGATACTAGACATCTGCCACAGGGAAAGGAAATGCAACTCAAAAACCTGCTGCTCACTGTATATCATCTGACTGCACTGCACTGCACTGCACAGCTGTCCATTCAGGTTAGGACTGTGTGGAAATGCCTTCGATTTCCAGCTAACAGCTAACCCCTCAAACATCCCAAAGTGAAAACGCGGACCTTTGTTGAAAAAAGAAAAGAAAAGAAAAGAAAAGCTCTGCGACATTTTCCAAGTTATATAGACTTCATATTTGAAAACGAAGTGAAGGTGCGACACATTTTCATGAGTGACTGAGAGTTTTGTTTCTGAATAAGCTAGCAGTTCATGCCTCTGACCTGCTACGTAGCTAGCAGTGCTTTGCAAGCATTTCGGGGGAAACCAGCCCAATACATCACGCAAAGAACGTTTCAGGCAATAAGCATTGCCGTTAGAACTTACATTTTTTCAAAAAGTATATCAACGTCCGATAATGGGTTTAGAGTAAAGATTTTGTGGATGCCAGGTTGTGTCTCCATCAGTTTTTACGCTAAAGCAGTGCTGTTTATTAACACATGTATTTAAGGCAAGTTTTTGGTCACGGTTGTCTTGTTTGCGGCTTTATTTGATACCATCACGTTAAATTATACAAATGAAATCCCGTCACAAGTCAACGAAGCAAGATCTCCCTAGTGATCGCAGTCGAACTGTCCGGTTAATGAAACGTTTTAAATAACATGTATACATGTATGAAAAATGTCCATTACACTATTTCTGAACGATGTCCCCTTTTTCCTCAGACTGGTTATTTCAAACATTGGCCTGGCAGGAGAGAAACACTTGAGTGTAGGCCTTGGGGATATTTGTAGCAACCTGGTGCTAATAATGTCGCGCATAAAGTTATCGAACGCATCTTTACTGAACTGTCTGGAGAATTAGAGTTTTATTTTGGTTTCAGACGAAAGGAAGAAAACAATTCAATATGCCACGACTGATGCGTGTCAGCTGCGAAACAGATGCGACTTCATCGCTGCTAACTTTGGTAGCCGTGCAGTTTGAAGGGACGATCTCAAGCTAGACGGATTACTCCAGGGAAATTGCGGAAACTACGTAATTTACCCTTCAAAATAAAAGCACACAGATGATTAACCGCCATTATAAAATTAGCTTAAGCAGGCCATACTTCGTCAAGAGTTCGATGTTCCTGTTCATCTGTACATGTTGTATACATATTTAGTGAAGCGCATTGTTTGGCTTTTCTACGCGAAATGTTCAATTGGTTGCGTCATATTGCAAAAGCACCTTACACTAGAGAGTTTAAAAAAATAAAAATATATATTGTTTTAAAAAAAAAATCAAGGGGACAATTATTCAATATAAAGGCGGATAAGACGCATCTCACTGGCATGTGGACTTCTTCCATCGTACGTTCTTACCGGAAAGAATTCGCAACTGTGTCTACCTTGACTACAGGTTTTCTGGTTCTGGGAAGCTACGCGCTACCTTTTCCTACTAAGCCCTGTGTCCTCAAATCAGGCGGAAAACAGGCGGAAAAGTGGCTACGGTCGCCTACCTTGCATGCTGCTGCTTTGAGTCTGCTGGTGAAAATGGTGCGACGTGGATCCTCCGATGCTGCTGCTACTGCTCTTGCTGGAGCTCGTAGAGTTGCTGTCAGGACTGGGAGTCGCCATTGTTGTGTTGGGAATCAGGCGGCGGCGGCGGCAGTAGCAGCAGCAGCACTCCGGCTGCAGTGCAGAGAGAGTGAAACTTCGCCCTCTCGGCGTGCAGACGGGACACTGCGCCGTCCAAAGGCAGCGGCCAGGTCCCTCGGCATCCACCGACTGAACGAGGAAAAGAAATCATTTAATAAATGATTTAAAAGAAAATCACGGCCATGCTGCGAAAGCCTGCTCATTTCCAACATGCGAAACACCGTGCTATGCATGGTTAAGATCATATTTATTCCTATATTGAACTCCTTTTTTTTTTTTTTAACGTTTTATGGTGTTGTTGAATATTAGTCATTCAATTTTAAAGAAATTAAATAATAAACCATCAACTTGTCCACCGTAACCTTGCTGGTTATTTTGAGCTAAAAGATTTATATTGTGGGTTGCGAAGTTTCTCTATGTTAATGTGTCATGTCAACATTTTGAATTTGCCGTTATTTATTTATTTGAAAAAATAAACCATTCAAAGTCGTTAATTTGAAAGTGTCTCTTTCTCAGAGTAGAACATATTTTCAAAGGTGGAGCCTACACAGGTGATGGATAACCACCATTCAACTAGGAAACCGTGGCATTAAAGTGGACGAATTCAATGGTCATTTCCTTACCGCCAACACGTAATTGAAACAAAAGCTCCAATAACAGTGACGAGTGTGTATATATGACAACAAAAATGCCAATATTCCAAATAACTTGTCATTTTTTGTTTAGGCATCATCTCAGAAATTGTAATGTCAAAATGTACACAGCATGATGAAATGAACCAGAACATTTAGTAGCTGGTTCATGGATCAGTCACTGCTATTGTACTTGATTTTTCTGGTAAATCTCACCCTGTTATGCAATGAGGAAGGAAACAGAGCTGGAGGCGTGCGTTGAAATGTTTGTGCTCCGTTGGATTGCCTGTTTCTATCTAGTATTATTTCTATCTAGTAAGTAGCCATGTAATCACAAAGATCAAGTCACAGGAGATTTTAATATCCTTCCCAAGATGTAAGACTGTATGACATCTGACATGAATCAAAAACACTGACATAAAACATTAGTTACAACTAAATTCCACTGTTCAGCAGCATAACATGATCAACATAACCACTTTTGTGCAAAAATTAACAGCGATTTGAAACAAATCGTGCTTTAAAAAAAAAAAAAGAAGTACAAGCAAATACATGATTGAATTATGAGGCGCTATCCTTGTTTGATGAAGCGCATTGATATATTTTTTTTAAGTGTTTAAGTGTTTTCAGCAGAGTCGTTTTTACCTAGACTTTTGAAATACTCATACCTGACTGTTTAGTGATAAAAGTCGCTTCCTACGCCAGTGGGCGAATAACATTCAATACAGTACAATAGATGCGGGTATTTCATCAGTTTGCAGGATGCGCGGAGGATCCTGCACAGTGGTAAATTTTTGGTACAGTGACGTGAAAAACTGTTGTCCCTTTGTTTCTTCTCTGCAACTCTCCCTTTTGTCTGTGCAGAAAAAGGGGAACCTCTCTGTTGTCTGACATATTGCACTGCTGTCTTTCTACAGTATCCCACAAAGGAACAAACAAACAGGAAAAACAATAAGGAGGTATTCAGTTTTCATGCAATGTGCAACAAAATCCTTATTCGACATTTCAAAAATATGCCTTAAACTCCACCGTATTCTAAAAATAATTTGGTAACACTAGGTCACTCTGCCGTACGATCTGGATCGCTTTGGCGACGTGGAAACAGAAGCACTCGGTCTGGAATCCTCCCGTTCCCTTTCAGCACCATCCTGTCGTCGTACACGGCCACCGTACCAAAGGCGTTGCTGTCGGGCGGCGTTTCAATCACGCCCTCTAGCGTCACATGGTGAACACCGGTCTCCTGATCCAGGTGGTAACCTCCTTCGTGGTCATGTCCAGACATGTAACACACCACGCTGCTGTGTGAACGGATTATGGTCAGGAGCTGGTCAAAATTCCAAACCAGGCAGTTAGGATCTGTGCTGTCTGGGTGAACTGGGAGGTGACCTGGGCAATAATGGGGGGGGGGGGGGGGGGGGGGGGGAGTATGTGAACATAAGAAAATGTATGTAAATAAAAATGATTATCCAAAAACCTTTGCCTCTCTAACCAAATATAGGAAATATAAAGCTCTGTGAGATAACAACGTTTTATACTTCTGAAAGATCTGCCAATCTCATGAGTCCCCCTTATTACAAAATCTACAAACTTTGTCTTTTATATTTTGTCAACTTTATAACATCCATTTACTTATTTACTTTCTAGTAGTGCTTCAGGGTGGCAGGGAGGCCAGAGAACCATCCCTGCTGTCTTCGGGCAAAGGCAGAGTTACATCATATTAGCTTAGGGATACACAGGAGGAACATTTGCCACATGCAGATGCTCTGCAGGTACTGGGGCTTCCTCCAAAACTCCAAAGACACACACATTAGGCAACTACTGTAATGAACTGCAGATTTGTTCAGGGTGTTGACTGCCTTTGGCCGAAGGCAGTCAACACCTTACCCCTGGGTAAGCGCTGAGCGAAAATGGATGTTGAAACAGGGTGATTATATCAAGCAATTTTGACAGGTAAACATAGCAACCATTAACCATTTAGCTTTAGCCAATCTAAATCAGCTAAGCTTTGAACTCCCTCACCACTGGGTTAACATCACCCAAGAAAGTCGATTAAAGTCCCACCTACCCCGTATTTTTAGTCTCAGGTTGATGGTTGTGTTTATTTCCACAAAGCTAATCTTGATCCCTCTAAAAATAAGATTTTGAGCAAAGATTTAAGTTTAAAGAAAGGCGTTACCATCCTTAAGAGCACAGGGAGTAAAACAAACACAGAAATCACCCTATTGGCAACCAAAAAGTCAAACTGAAAGTTTAAAAACAGAAAGATTTCAATAACACAGAGACTTCTCTATTTCATCTATCGCTTTAAAACAGGAAATTGTAGTAAAACTGAGTGTAAATTAAAGGCAGCATCAAACTGAAAGCAAAAGTAATTGTGTAGCACTGTATTCATTTTTGACACCCACAGGCTTGGATTACTTACTGCTCTCTCAGGTTTGATCAGATTGAGACAGGAGTATGTGGCAAGAGCATGACTCTCTTTCTCTTAATGTCATCTCTAAAAGACTTAATCTTCCTATGTTTATGAACAAAACAAAACAAAAACAAAGAACAGGAACTGTTTAAGTTTTGTTCAAACTGTGCACTTTAGATGAGTTCCAGTGAACGAGGAGGGGGCTGCAGCTCCTGTGTCTTTCTGTGTGAGGAATGTTGCCGAGGTAGTTTTTGTTTGACAGGTTCACTGACGAGTTGAAATGGCTTCCTGCAAGTCTTGCAAATAATACATTTGTATGGGCATTATTACCAGTTGTTAAATTCCTGTTCATGTAGACTTATGATTGACACATCATAAGTCTACACATGTGGATGTGTAGTGTGCAGCTGGCCCAACCAGAATCTTGTTACACTATAGATAGACTACTGTATATTACCGTTGATTGAAATGTTTTTGTATCTGCAAGACGAGCATGGCTTTTTTTTCTCCATACTAATTAGTGAAAAATAGGGGACAGGAGTGTTCTCACTTTACTCTCACATTCATTTATGTTGTTAGAAATGCACTGAATATTGCCAGTGGTAAAACAAACACTACAGACACAACATAACTTTTCAGTGAACAGTGCGCTTTGTTCTAGTCTTCAAATATGTATTGTTGACAGGTTTTCAGGATAGACAGCAGAGGGCAGAGGTCGGAAACAAAGTGCTTTTTACTCACAGACAATTGTGACCCTTTCACCTCTGGCATCGGCCAAAGACAGAAGAGAATCCAGCCAGTCCAGCTGTTCTTTACTGAAGGCTCCATTAAACTTGACAAATCTCCGCTGCAAGCCCACACCTGTTGGCAACCACAGCACAAAATAAAACATTCAATGTTCAAACAAGAGTTCATGATGCTGGTGTGTGAAGTGTTGATGAAAAAGCCAAGATTGATTTTGCACAAGGTTGCTGGGTAGGTAGCCAAATCTTGGCAGTGCTGTAACCGGCTAACATGGCGCGCCATATCTTTAGTAGGGGTGCTACTCAGAGAGAAAACTAGGTTATGAAGTCCGTGCAACCAGGCTGGAACCAGGGAAGAAAATTGTCAGTTGTGATGTGAGCTAGGAGCCTCTTTGTGAATAACCAGGATGGATCAGAACCGAGGACATCGGACATCATGTTGCTAGATGTTTGGAAGATGAGGGGAAGAAATGGGTCGAAGGATGCTGACATTGCTGAGGGTTTTAATCGGAGGACTAAAGGGAAAACCAAAGAGGGGATGTGCGGATGTATTAAGAGTGGACACGGAGCTAGTCGGTGTGAGAGACTAGGATGCAGGTGTCTCTGAAGGAACACATGGTGGTCAAACAACACAGCCGAAAGGAAAGCGGTGTGTGACTACTAGGCTACAATACCCGCTGGTTGGTTCAGGTCCTCGTTGTCATTGTGCTGTCTCAACAGAAGCATCGCCTCCTTGTACTGCTCGGAGGACTCCTCTCTGCCCAGCGCACTCAGGTCGTAGGCGTCCAGGACAATGAACGAGAAGCCGGGGTGCGGGCTGAAGTGGTAGGCGTAGATGTCGGTGCCGCTCTCGGACAGGCTGCGCTCGGCGTCCGGTCTGCTGTTGAGCGCGGAGCTCAGCAGCCGAGTCCTGCTGAAGTTGTAGAACTCGTGGTTCCCCCACACATGGTGCACCTCCGCGGGACTCGAGCTCAGCTCCCTCAGCACCACCTCCAGCGCCCGCTCGGAGGCTTCGTGGCGCCGGTTGAAGCCGTCTATGATGTCGCCCAGCTGCAGGACGAAGTCTGGTTTGACAGCCGCTTCGGCCCAACTCTTGAGCGCCTGTCTCAGGAGCAGGACGCTGGTCCGGTAGTAGCGCTTCCGTGTCCGTAGGAAGTTGTGTCCGTCGTCGATGTCGGCGTACTGGACGTCGGCGATCACGCCGAAGCTAAACAGCGGCGCTTGTCGAGGACAGTCGGACATTGTCGGCGAGGACCGAGGTCTCGAATGTGTGGTGGTCCGCCTGCGTCCACTGCGTTTGTTAATGTTTGGCCACGCAACGGCACCGGAGGTTACCGGCGATATTGGTTTCCCAGCCTGCAGCGCGGCTTTACGGAGCTATACGAAGGCAGGAAGTGGGGAAACTCAGTACATGTATCTGACTTTATCAGACAGGCATTCGGCTCAGATAATGGCACCTACCAGGAACAGAAAACGTGCTTCCAAAACCGACGTCAAATCAAAAACGACTGTGAAGTGAAGAGGTAGCATTGTTTTGATCGCTCTAAAAGGAGGCTCTGTTTACCTCACTGCCCCCTAGTGTTCACGATGGACCTTACACCATGGTAGGAAAACACCGTATCCGCCCGACAGTCCCGTATATCGATAGCGTGTCTGTCATACATCAGTGTTTGCAACTTTCTTTGAGCCACGGTATATTTTTACATTGAAGAAATCCCATGACACACCAACAAAACACGAAACAAAACACTTTTTTAGCCTAATAATGATAATATAGTCGCTTATTTTAATGTATAATTAATATGTAAATAATTTGCATACATATTTTATTTCTTTTTATTCTCTTTGCACTGTGCATGCTTGTTTCACTATGCAAAGTTCATCAATGTGGGATAAATCAAGGCATTCTTATTATTTGTTCTTGTTCGTTATATGTACACAAAGCTGCTATACCGTAAGGAAAATAGACTCACATTCCCTCAAATGCAAAGTCACTCCACAATGGAATGTTATTTATTTTTTTGACCAATTTAGTTGGTCACTTCCAGCTCCTTACAACTTAGTGCTGGAAAGTTACATTTAAACTTTTTTGGCCTTCTTGATAGATTAATTGCCCATTTCAATTTAAAAAAAAAAAACATGCAGCAGTTTGGACAGATCACAACTGATCCTGATCCTCTTCTGGGTCATTCAATGAAAATCCTTCTTCCATAACTGCAAGAAGACGCACACAAAGAAAAAAGGTAAATAATACAGATTAATTAGTCACGTAAGAGTTTAACAGTTTTTACCTTTTCAATTTACCAAAAAACATTTTTTTTTAGCTTCACTCTCTTTCTCATATATACTGTACATACATATATATATATATATACCTTATATATATATATATATATATATATATATATATATATATATATATATATATATATATATATATATATATATACATATATATGTACACACACACACACACACACACACACACACACACACACATATATAATGTACATGTATATTTCTTACATAACAGTTGAAGAGTTCTGTCCTTTTGAGCCAGTTACCTGAATTGTCTCTTTCTGGACTCCATTGTGTTTTACCAGTGATATTCTTGGGAACCCAGTGGACGGTGTTGCTAGAGACCAAAGGGATTGTTTCTCCATCCATTCCGTCCTAAAAAAATATGAATTTTAAATTAATATTGGAATCATTGGCAAATGAAAAAAAAAATTCCAAAATTGTATACACGTCCATCAACTGATTCCTACACAACATTAACGTGGAAGAGTAATGTATTTGTTACAGTTGTGAACAGAGCAATGCCAGTACAATTGCCATGAAAAATAAAATATTTAACCCATAATAACTAACCCGCAGAGAGATAGATCAAAGCTTAATCCAACTATCTATTTCATTCAGTTAATGTGAAAACACAAAAGCAGATACCAAAATGATAAGTATGACTACACTTCACCAGTAAGAAATACCACAAATTACATCCATATTTTCTAACATTCCTTCTGTTTGTATTGTTTCTCAACAGAATGCATCATTTAACTTTTCTTCTTAGACTTGCTGGCTGGAGTTTTATTCAAGAGTGTCCATGTTTTCATTTGGAAAAAGAATAATTTCCAAAGAACACTGTGGTATCAAGAGATAAAAACGAGAGTTACCTCTTCTGTATTGACGAATTCACCATGTAACTCACAGCCAATTCCAAAAATGTACTTCCCTGGACCTTGTGGCTGAAAATAATTCAAGAGGAGTTCATGATAGTGACGATGTTAAACAAACAATATTCTATTTTCAAGGAAACTCCCTTCATCTATTGACACTTAGGGTGTTGTTATAGTTGTTACAGAAAGTAATTATGAATGTAAAAACTGAGGGATAATTTTATTCAGGATTGTCAAAAGTTTTCTTAAAGTCAGAAATGCCTCTGTTAGAGCTTAAAATGCAAGATGGGGTCATTTTTCAGGCAAAGGGTCGACTCTTTGTGAATTAAGTCAAAAATAATTATTCATCCAGACATATAAAGTGTGATATAGCATAGCACAGCTGAAATTTTATTTCAATATAATAGCATCTTCTCAGATGAAGTTCAGAGTTCTTACCTAGCTAAAACTATCAGGATTGTTACACTTTCATAAACAACCAATTTTTCCATGCAATATTCAACCTAATGGTAGCTGGGATATGCACCAGCAAACCCCCAGGACCCTGAGTGCAGAAGAAAGGTGGTATAGAAAATGGATGGATTAATTCAAACCTACTTTGTTGCTGACAAAGTTGCCCTTGAAAAAGTGTTCTTGGTGGATGTACATTCCACTGGACTCCATCCTGCCATATTCCCATGTGCCTTTGTATTTTGAGCCAGTCTCCTGGTAAGTGTAAGTACCCTGGCCATGCCTGGCAATCAAGTTACATGAAGTAGTTTACTTGGATATAATATACGTGGAAATGTGAGTGCTGCAGACATTATCTAAGTGCACACTCTAAAATTGTTCATGTACCTCATATGTTTGAGCCACTCTCCATCATAGGTGTCTCCATTTGGATAAGTGTAGATGCCATGACCCTCTCTCACATCCTCAACCCAGGACCCTGACACACAGACAGATCGTACACTTAAAAAAAGGACTTCAAGGACGCTAAAAAGTTCAAGCTTGTCTTGATTAATATCACACCTTCATATCTTGATCCATCTGGATAGTAGAAGGTGCCCCGACCATGTTTCATGTTCTGGTAGTAGCTTCCCACATATCTTGACTTATTCTTAAAACGATATGTGCCCTAAAAGAAACACATTTAAAGAGGAAAGAATATAAAAACGTGTAATAATAATAAAATCATGTTTTCTTTGATTTGATGGCTGTCATTCCAGATTGTCCTCACACTTTGTTTTAAGTGTTTTATCCTGACATGGCAGGCCTGATCTGTATTATATTAAAATATTTATTTTTTTGCACTGCGTTTTTTTGGCAACATTTTTTATAATTAGTGTACAATAAGTGTACAGTGTGCATATCACTGTTGTTTATTTATAAGGTTGTGTCCTTGGGCAAGAAAGACGCTTAACCCTAAATTGCTCCCAATGGGGCTTGGGAGCGCATTGCATGGCAGCAGCCACCCATTGGTGTATGAATGTGTGCATGAATGGGTGAATGAGAGGCCTTTGCAAAGCGCTTTGGGGTACCGTAAAGGTGCTGGAAAAGCGCTATATAAGTGCAGTCCATTTACCATTTACCATAAATCATTACTACTGCTGCTGTTTACCTCTCCATGTCGATTCCCATGCTTGTACTGTCCCTCATAACTGTCTCCATTTGGGAAAATAGCTTTACCGGCTCCATGTCTCTCTCCTGCCTCATTTCTGTCGCCCTCGTACTCCTGCAGCAGCCACACACAATACACTAGTATCCAAATTCAAATTCCTACAAACAGGTGAGAATAAAATCTTAACCCAAATTAAATGTTCACACACTTACCCCAAGTGTGCGGGGCTTGTCATCAACCCCCTCAGACTCTGAATCCGACATTGTTCAGCTGCAATGTCTGACTTGAGGGAAATTCAGCTCATCTGAATTTTTTTGTTTATCAACTTCTGTCAGGAGAGATGGAAGCAGCTAAGATCTTTGACTTTAATTGCAGAATAGTGACTTAAATACCAGGGTGCACACTGTATTCTAAAATCAAACTTCAGCATGAAAGTAAGTTTGGTTTCTCCTGGTAAATGTATTATATCTAGCGGCAAAAATGCAAACTGATGACATAATTGAAATAATCTAATATAGAAATGGTGTCTCTATAACGCTGCACACTTAGATGTCGGGAATGTGCTCTGCTAGACGAAGATAAACGAACAAAGCAGCAGCCAGAACAGAATATTAAAAAAACAACAAAAAACACATATTTAAATATTACACAGTTTCATAGTGAGCACAGCTTACTTAAAAAAATAAAATAAAATAAAATTTAAAAACCCGCTAGAGCAGTGCGTTTTTTGAGGACAGACTTAACAAAAAACAAAACACAAAAAAACAGTACTAAAAATGTTTTTCAACACATTGTTTGGTTTGTTGACTTTGTCCGTGTCATTTCATGCTTGAAATACAGTATGTGCACGGCCAACTCAGTAAACGTCACGCCCACTACAGTTCTCTACTGCTTCTGTGTCTGTTATCAACAGAGGACAGAGAAGAGCATGTGACCGCTGGACAGAAAAACCCTACACTTTCAGACACTTTTCAACTTAAAGTCGCTAGTTTTGTCTCTAGGCGCTAAGTCCTAAATGGGGTCTGAAAAGTTGCTGAATGCTGCGACAAAGTCAAAGGGAAGTTCCAGCAGCCGCGGCACTATTGACACATAGCTACAGCACTTCCGGCACCGAGAAGCAGCATCAGAGTGCCACGTGAGATGCCGCAACTCGCATCTCTGTCATTGTCCCTTTTGTACAATGACAAAAGGGACAAAGACAAAATGTACATTTATATTTGTATTTATTATTTATTTATTCCTCTTTATATTAATTATTCATTTATTTTTAATTTTGGCATTCCTGTGATTCCATAGACACCATCTGAGGATTTAATTAAGTTGATTTATTTGAATATCTTTTCAGTCTGTATATATTCGTCTTTGGTGTCAGTTGGTCGTTTGAATTGATTTTCTTTCGTCATTGTTTGTCATCACGACGATGACAAGTCTTCCTTAGAGTCTACTGCCGCCTGCCACTTACTGGTGTTGAATGCAACATTTGTGAGAGACGGCAAGCCTATGCCTTCCGTGTCCCCGGATAAATGTGTTTTACTGTTTTATGTTTTTGTTTTTTGTTTATTAAAAAAAAAACATTTCAGTAGGCCTTAAAATTCCTTGTTTAATACTGTTGACTTGTTTCAATTCCCTGTCCAAGCTGAGAAAATGAAGATGACGAGTCGTTCACTTGAATCATGAAATCTTTATTTTTAGACAATATCCACACAACTCAAGTCCACACAAAGCACTAAACAGTAAAAGTTTCATTCAACAGATGTTGCAAATTTAAAGACTGATAAGAAGCACCAGATATACAAGTCATTTACATGCTTGACTTTAATGAATGACCAACAGCGGTCACAATAAAAAAAAAGTTAAAATAAAGAAAACAGAGTAATTAACGCATCTATGTATGTACATATATACTGTATATACGTATATATATTGATATGAAAAGTTTCAGCAATCATGTGTAATATGTGGCGCAAACACACCAATGAATTCTCTGAAGTGGCACTAAACTCAAACAGATCAGAACATCAAACATCAACCAGTTCAAAAGCTACTTTTACAAAACATTTTAGGGTCGACCTTCCCTCTGACTCCCTCTGTTTACGACCTGTTTCTGCTAATGATGATGTCATTGTCTAAATGTAAATGTATAAGCACCAGATATATAAGTCATTTACCTGCTTGACTTTAATGAACTGATCGCAGTCACAATAGCAGTAATAGCAATAGCAGTCACAATAAAAAAAAAAGTTAAAATAAAGAAAGAAAAGACTAATTAACACATCTATGTGTATATATATATATATACATGATATATGGAATATAGACTTATGGCATATTTCATTAGTTATTTACTCACTATTGTCACACTGAACCCAACAACCAGAATCAAAAGACAAAATTCTCTCAGAATATTTAAATCCATTAATCCGATTCTTGACGAACGGATCAACAGTCAGAAGGTTCATCAGATAGATCAGTTCTTGAAAGGTCAAAGATCAATAAAGGTGATAAAACAATAAAGTGAAAACAGACCTCAGCTGTGTTTCCACAATAGTAAATTTGTAATCGGGACTAATGACACATTATTAATATGTGGGATGAATCGGCTGCAGAAGAAGAAAAACAATGTCGCACAAACACAAACTATAACAGCAGCCACGATGCAGCCAAACATCCGGTCAACAACAATCATCAGGTACACAAACAGGAAGTGGCATCCACACCCCAACCCCCGTGTTTGACTGACAGCTGTAGACACTCCGCAATAAACCTGAACACATAAGACGAATCAAAGCTGAGAATTCAGCTCAGAGTCTCTCAGATGAATTCAGTCACACTTTCATCAACTCAGCTGAAAAGCCTGAAAAAACATAAAGCCCAACATGTAGCGGCTGAGTGAAGGAAGTCTGGACTCTGTGGAGGAGCTGGAGGATGTTTCCACAAACGCTGTAAAAGGACAGAAGACCTGCGCTGTGGTCCAGGTACACTCCCACTCTGGAGGACTGAGAACCTGAGACATCAGTGCTGATGTTGTTGTGATGAAACTCATATCCACGTGAGTGACAATGTAAACTCCAGGATTTGTCATTGTATCCAAATCCACTTTCGTCTGACTCTCCTGCTCTGCTGATGTTCTTGTAGGCCACTGCTACATCAACCAGATCCCCTCTTCTCTCCACCTCCCAGTAGCATCGTCCAGTCAGACTTTCTCGACTCAGAACCTGCCTCCAGTAAGTGAATCTGTCTGGATGATCACAATAAGACTGAACGTTTTCCATACATGTCACTTTTCTGTTCTGCTCAGATAATAACAGATGTTTGTGTGCTGTGTTTGGATCCAGAGTGATTTGACATGAATACCTGAGGAAGTCATTTCTTCTCCTGTGTTCGAGGAAGTCATTTCTTCTCCTGGGTTCGAGGAAGTAATTTCTTCTCCTGGGTTCTGGTTCTGGTTCTGGTTCTGGCAGTAGAACATCAACGTTGCTCACTGTCAATGAGATTTTTGTCTGAGACTCCATCAGAACTTCATATAATTCATCTCTGAGTTCAGACACAGCTTCTGCAACATCCTCAAAGTATCTCAGAGGACGGATCTCCAGGTTGGGGGAGTCTGAAGACAGACTGAGTGCTGGCAGTGAGTAGAACCTGTGGAGAAACTGGTTGTGGTCCAGTGTGTGTGGGATCTTCTCCAGCTCAGCGTCTCTCCTCTTCAGCTCCATCATCTCCTGCTCCAGCTTCTTCTGAAGCTGGTTGACTCGACTCACTGCTGCCCCCTGTGTGGATCTGACCTGCTGCTGCACCTCAGAGCATATTTTCTCCAGCAGACAGATTATCTGGATGAAGACGTCCTCACCGTCATTCACTGTTTTATCAGCAGATCCGTTGATGGACTCCACCTCCTTCTGAAGCTCCTTCAGGCCCTCCTCTGTGTGCCTGATCTTCTGCTGGATCTTCTGCCTTCTCTCCTCCAGCTCTCTCTGCCCCTCAGTCCTCTGTGCTGCTGCTGACACTGTGTCATGACCCTTATGTTCTTCCACAGAGCATGAACCACAAATGATCTGCTGATCAGTGCGGCAAAATATCTTCCTCACCTCTCCATGACAAGGGCAGATGTTTTCGTGGAGCTGCTGGATGGGTTCCACCAGCTTGTGCTTCTTAAATGTTGAAGACTGACGATGATCCTGGAGGTGAGAGTCACAGTAGGAGGCCTGACAGACCAGACAGGACTTGAGGGCCTTACGTTTCCTCCCAGTGCAGACATCACAGGACACATCTTCAGCTCCAGCACAGCAGTAATCAGCAGGAGCATCTTGGAGTCCAGTCTTCTCCAGGGTCTCTACTAGAGTTTCTACCGAGGTGTTCATCTTGAGGACAGGCCTTGGTGTGAAGGTCCTCCGACTCTGTATCCCAGTGTTGTTGGAGACACTTCCTGCAGTAGCTGTGTCCACAGAGAGTAGCCACCGGATCCTTCAGAAGCTTCAGACGGAGGCAACAAGAGAGGGTTTCTGGGTCCAGCTGAGCTGCTCACTGAGCCTCAGAGAGCCACTGACTGACTGTCTGACTGAGTTCCACTTACTGAGAAACAAAACCAAGTTTTACTTGAAGGGGAGGAAACGACGAGACCGGGCTCTGACTGGCTGCAGGGAGCACAGGAGAGGAGGGGCTTCCCATCTCCTCACTCTTCCCTGGAAAAGGAGTGTCAGTGTGTGTGTGTGTGTGTGTGTGTGTGCATGTGATGACACCGCAAAAGTGGGGAAAAAAATACTTGTTGTGCAACACAAAGAGGCTCACAGGAACCCGGGGGCGAGATTTTTTTTTCCCTAGGAGGAAATAGGGATAACTTTAAGACTTATTGATGCTTTTTCCATTTTAATTATTTATCAAGGCCTTGATATGCTTTGGCTGTTTGATAATGGGCGACACGGTGGCGCAGTGGTTAGCGCTGCCGCCTTACAGCAAGAAGGTCATGGGTTTGATTCCGGGGCCCGGGCCTTTGACCTTTCTGTGTGGAGTTTGCATGTTCTCCCTGTGTCTGCGTGGGTTCTCTCCAGGTTCTCTGGCTTCCTCCGACAGTCCAAAAATATGCATGTGAGGTCAATTGAACACTCTAAATTGTCCGTAGGTGTGCATGTGAGTGTGAATGGTTGTTTGTTTCTATGTGGCCCTGCGATGAACTGGCGACTTGTCCAGGGTGTCACCCTGCCTTCGCCCTAAGACAGCTGGGATAGGCTCCAGCAGACCCCCGTGACCCTGAGCTCAGGAAGAAGCGGGTATAGAAGATGAATGAATGAATGTTTGATAATGATAACAAATAATTATAATCAGGTGCGTTAGATTGTAGAGAAATCGAAAACATGCAGGAGAGTAGATCTCCAGAAGAGGGCTGGTGACCACTGAGTTAGAGCATTGCTTATGTTGGCTTTTATTACACACATGCCATCAATTAGCTGAGACTGTGTCTCCCTCACCCAGCAGCAAACCATCTGGTTAAAGGCATCCAAACCTG
Organism: Nelusetta ayraudi; assembly: GCF_046127955.1. NCBI lineage: Eukaryota > Metazoa > Chordata > Actinopteri > Tetraodontiformes > Monacanthidae > Nelusetta > Nelusetta ayraudi. Next base: position 3,767,419 of record NW_027466092.1, read on the forward strand.
TATAATCACAGTCAGCCCCTGGGAGGAAGCCCTTAAATGCTAGTATTGCTTAGTGCTACATGTCCATAGCCAGACACGATACTGCCCCTTTAAATAAAAAACGGTAGAGAAGGTTTTGGTGGCCCAACACAAAGTCGAACAGAAGACCTGCTGTTATACCTGCAATTTAGTTGTATGAGGTCAAACAAAGAAAAGATAAAAAGTTGAAAAAATGTTAAGTTGGGTTTGGGTTATTACTGTTGCAGTATTCACGTTTCTGATTATACATTTTGAGCACCTCTGTTATGCCAGCAGGGGGCGTTGTTTTCTTTTTTGTGTAAACTCTATGAACAGCATGAATAGCAGCTGTAGTTGTTAGGCAAAGGTCAGATGAGCAGGTGAACCAACAACTCAAAATTCAGCCTTATGGGCCCGAGCAGACAGAAACAGTTGAGTGACAGAAAATGCTAACACTAAAAATAAAAATAAATATATTGGTGAGCACATTCTTCTGAATAACCTTTGATGCAACAATAACCAAAACATATAATTTGCTTCATTTTTATTTCTCAAAAATATGCAGAACTTGTTTGATCAGATAGGTTGATTCTCTTTCTCCTCCTCGATGGCAGCTGCTTCATTTTCTTCAGCTGCCAAGAAGACACACACACACACACACACACACACACACACACACACACACACACACACACACACACACACACACAAATCACATTTGCAGGCCTTGTATGGATACGACATTTTTATTCTAATTCATAAAAAAAGTAGTATAGTAGTTAGTATGGGATAATATATCCATTGTTTCTTTTGGTTGTGTAAATCTAATACTTTCACATTTGTTATGGTCATTAGTCTTTCTGAGATTTGCCTTTTTTAATATTTGAATCTATTTTTACTTCTCTTTGGTGATAACTAACAAGTCATACATGTGTGAAGGATTACTGACTGTCTTTGTTAAGTCGTTTACCTGAAGGCACTTTATCAGGAGTCTGTTTAATTGTAGCAGCAATACTCTCTGGAACCCAGGGTGGGGTATAGGTAGAATTAAACTGCCTGCCTTCCTCTTCAGCTCTCTCCTGTAAAGAATAATGCTACATGGTCACATCTTCTCTCACGTCCAATTTTTGGTAAAGAGAGACAATTATCACATAAAACAGAACTGTCGTTTTCAAGACCAGCTGACACTGAAACAACAAGGTGTTGTCAATATTGTGTCAATTTTCTAAAGTTATTTTTCATTTCAGACTTCAGTGGACCAGCTGATTAGCAAATCAAGCAAAGAAACACATGCAGTCATTTGGCTCAAAATTGCTAGCCATGCCCCTGGTAACAATATCATTGTTATTATTTGTGTTTGCTGAGTTTACCTGTTCTGATGAGTGATGCTGACCACGCAGCTCGCACCCAATATCAAATTCATACCTCCCGGGGCCCTGTGGCTGCAAGACAAAAAATGTAAAGGCAGAGAATGCGCAAACATTTTCGTTTGTTTGTTTTAGATTATACTGTTTGTACTGGAGATGTGAGATATCCTGTATACCAGTGTTTCTCAAATGGTGGGTCTTGACCCAAAGGTGTATCACAGAGCTGTTGTGATTGGGTCAAGGGTTCTTGGCCAATTCAATAATCTCAATAATTTATTTACTAGACATGATAGAAAGTGGGCTTGCGTTTTTATTTTTAAGGGATACATTTGAGTGCTGTGGAATAAACTTGGGTTGTGACCTCATTATAAGGAAAGAAATATGGCTCCTGAGACTCCACCTGTTGAGAACCACTGGTGTATACCATTTAAAACACAAAAACCTAGGTTTAATTGCAAGTACATTTTAACTTGCTAGTATTTTCCCACAGTACTCATGAGTCATAACAATTCAAGATACTGTCTCGCTGTTGCAAAAGTAGCTGTTTCATGTAAACTGTAATATTGTATAGTTTCAAAAGACTTTGAAATTGGGTAATTTGACTTTATATCACAATATAACAAAAATACATTTAAAAGCTGGTATGAGGGAAAAAAAACGGTATAATATATTTTGTGTAAATGTAATTACTTTAGTTATTAGAATAGTTTTAAAAGATTCTCCCTCTCTGTGTCAATGTTGGTCTCATTTACTACACAAATGAGTAGTATATAAGTAGTTTGAAAAACATTTCAGTATTGAAATGAATAAATTGTTTCGTCTTTTTCCTTAAACTTACACTATTGTTGACGAAGTTGCCCTTATATCTGTGGTTGGTGAATATATACTCTCCAGCAGACTCAATATCTCCATTTGCCCATGTGCCCTTGTACTTTGTGCCCGTTGAGTGGTAGTGGTACACTCCCTGCCCGTGCCTAGAAACCAAGCAAATGGAGAGATTAAAACATTCTCAGGTTCAAATCAAGTTTGGACAAAATATTTAAAAATGCCAGGAATGATGTAATGTGGAAAAAAAAAAACAACTTTTGAGAACAGGATTTGTGTGGAACCAGCTGAAGGAACATGACATACACCAAAAACTATGTACCTCATATGTTTGAGCCACTCTCCATTGTAAGTGTCCCCATTAGGGTAAGTGTAGATGCCATGACCTTCTCTCATGTCCTCAACCCAGGACCCTGACAAAAAAAAAAAAAAAAAAAAAAAAAAAAAAGATCTTATACTGATAATAGCCTGAAATGAGATGCTTGATTTGATGATTTTAAAAATATCAAAACATGACTTGGTTTATATTTTACCTTCATATCTTGAGCCATCTGGATAGTAGAAGGTGCCCCGACCGTGTTTCATGTTCTGGTAGTAGCTTCCCACGTATCTTGACTTATTCTTGAAACGGTATGTTCCCTATTTGATATATGAACAAAAACAAAAACAAAAAAACAAGCAACAAATAAGAAGGTGCTTTCTTCATAAAAAAAAAAAATAATAATAATAATAATAATACATAGATAAAAGATACTAAATTGGTTGCATAGCCTAACTTTGTGTTAGGCTATGTGTTACACTTATGTGACACTTATGTGTTTTTTGTCCTGTTCCAGTTAACACACACACACACACACACACACACACACACACTTATTCATAATATTGAGTATAATAAGTTATAATTTTAAAGTCACCTCGCCGTGTCTTTTGCCGTGTTCATACTGCCCCTGGTAGATGTCCCCTTTGGGGAAAACATTTTTACCGACTCCGTGTCTCTCCCCTGCTTCATTTCTGTCCCCCTCGTACTCCTGCAGCAGTCAGCACACAGCAGTAGGGATGAAGGCTTTTGAGCAACACATTCTTTAAATTTAGATAACACGCCAACTCCTCCTCAGCATAAAGACAACCTTAGCTATCTGCCATGTATGTGAGTGTCACGAACTGCTTATTTATGTCGTGTCTTACTCCGAGCGTGTTGCCTTCCCCTTTAGATCCCTCCGACTCTGTGTCTGACATGGTGAGCCAGTCTATCCTGCTGGTAAGTGCGAAATAGCGATTAAAAGTGCTCAGTGGAAGAAAAAAAACAACAACGAAATAAAACATAAAATCTGGCCGACACTCAGCCTGCTCAGTGCTCATGTGTTGCCTTACCGGTCGCCGTGGCAACCATCCACCCATTCGTCACATGAGACCAATTTGCTGTCGGCCAGAAACTCCGGCGCGTCCTTCCGGCCAGACAGAGCACCTCAACACAAGCTAGCCTGCTAGCGCCTGGCAGCAGTTTGGCTGCACGTTTGAAGAGAGTTTTCACAGTGAGCAGCAGTCTTCGGTGAACTTTACTGATTGATGTTAAACGAGGAATTTTAATATTCAATACTCTGTACGTTTGTTAACGTCCTTATAACACAGATTTAATATTATTATTGAAACTAATATTGTAGGTGGACGCACCTGTTTCCTCATAGACTGATTGGACTCACAGTGAAATAACTGGTACTTGCGCTGGAAGCTAAAGGCTATACTCGGTTTTCTCATGGTATATTAATTAATTAATTAATTAATGTGTGGTTGGGGCAGGGTGGTGTTGGGGAATAAGAAGAGGACAGACACAAGCGTTTTAAAAAAAGAAACAATCAAAAAAATATAAAATTATTAGATTTGACCCGTGTGTGTGTGTGTGCGCGCGCGCTTTTTCTTTTTAGTGGCCCTGCGATAAACTGCCGACCTGTCCAGGGTGTCACCCCACGACAGCTGGGAGAGGCTCCAGCAGACCCCTGCAGCCCTGAGTGCAGGAAAGTGGGTATAGAACAGGGGTGGGCCAAATTTTCGTGGGCCACAATAAGTTCTAAAATTTGACAGAGGGGCCGGACCAGGAGCAGATAGATGGAGTGTTATGGTGACCCACCTCATAGGAGAAAAGAACATATATGGGATACATTAAAAAAACAAAAAAACAAACAAACATGCTTTAACGTTAATTGAAAATGAACAAAACTGTTACGACAAAATATGAACCCCCATTAGCTCTTTATTAAAATTACTCATAAAACACTGAAAAAATGAACGAAATACAGCTATTTTATGACTTACTTACTATTTATATAATTTCTTCAAGTTCGTTTGGCTGGATTAAAAAACTTAACGAGCCGCATATGGTCCCCGAGCCCTAGTTTGCCCATGCCTGGTGTTGAAGATAGATGGGGATGGATTTGACCTTGATGTGTGGCAAGGGGCATTTTCTTGTTGCAACAGCCAGTTTCAGGCAGCAGGCCTTTGCCTTATATGATAGACACTATGTAATATATTAAATGCAATGTATGGAAAATAGCATATCAAGAGGCTTATTTTTAGTAAGTGCTCATTAGAAGAAAACAATATGTATGGATTTAGGTCATAATTACAAAATTGCTAACATTACACTTCAGCCAGGGCATGCGTGTAACATGCAAGAAAACAACATATTTGCCATAAGGTTGGTGTACAGTGTAAAAAATATTATATATTTATATTTTAACGTTTTCCCCTAGTTGGGCTCCATAGGACCTTAATTGGTTAAAATTATCATTTTTGCCATAGCGCCTATACCTTACTTTGCCATTGCCAAGGCTTGCTCGGTGTACAAAATGCAATGTCGAAGGACCCTAATCTGGCTCCCTTTGAAGCAATTGGAGTGCACTGTTTTGTACTTTTTATTTGGCAAAATGAGTGTGCTTTCCTGAGTTTTGGTTAAATGCAATGTTTAAAATAAATTTCTATGTATAATGTTTCCTCTCTTCTGTTGTTGCTTTCGGGTCTTATTGATTAAATCTGGATCCGTATTAGCAATTCTGACAGTTGTTAATAAAACAATATCAAAATATATGCATGACAGATAATGGACCATGTGACCTCTGCTTAGCAGCCCTTTATTTAGACAACTTGAACTTGACTTGACATTAACTCATAAGCCATGAGATTTTTCCATCTGTTGCATCAAAGATTAAAAGGCACTCTGGTCTCAATCCGCTGCATTCACTTTGGCTTTCGGATGAGGCCACGGTCAAAACGGCTGAAGCAGCTATTTAATCAGCAGAAACATACATGCCAGTTAAAAGAGGCAAATGGAAGGCAGTTTGAGACTGCAGCGATAATCCCCATTGCATCATTGTCCTCTCAAAGTGTCCCTTCGAGGACAGTCCCTAAGAATATCTCACTCTCGATTAATTGCCTAATGTGGCCCATATTTAAGATGCAGGGTGTGTCAGTTGTAAATTTAATAGCTGTTTGTTCGTGATTTAACACCTTTCTTAACAGTTTACACCTGTTTGATCACCCTATTATGACCTGTGTATGGCAATGAGTGACTCATCGATCTTACATCTCAAAACCTGTTTCACTGTCTATGTTTTAATATCTTCACCAATCTGTCAGTGTTACCAAACTTGAAGAGAGACATCACACATTTTATAACTTATGATGTGCAACCGCCAGCGGGTGCTCTTAAATCATATTCACTTAACATTATGGAAACCATTTTAGCACAATGCCGTTCAAAAGGAGCCCACATACATCTTTATTTTGTTAGTACTTATACACGTCACAGGTGGATCAGAGAGCGTCCAGGGAGTTGGCGCCTTTGCCTCACTGCCCCGCTGTGTTCCTCTGTGATGAGATGCTGCAGGAGGAGAGAGAGGACTAAATATCACTAGACACAACCATTAGTCACTTTAATCTCTAAAGCCGTCCCAGGAAGACCCCGTGAGAATTTCTATTGAGGGATTCATCAGCTATGCTTTTATTTAGAAGCCTGACATAGCTGGCGTTTTGAGGCAAATTTGAAAACATACACATATCCTCTGAGGTTCATAAGCCTGGGGACATTTGTACTGCCTGTCAACACCGGAACATTCACCCTTAAACACAATTCACAGCTGCTGATTGTGATGAAGTAGTGAGTAAATCAAACCTTTCTCTTGGTCTTGGGAAGGCATCTTATTTAATGCTGAAATGTAGGCTTTTATATATGTAAAAAAAAAAGTTCTTGCCATAACAAAAAGTGTAAGACAACATAACTAATTAGAACAATTTCATTATGAGATAATTGCTTTATATTTAGCTTTTTTTAATAATTTTTTTGAGTTACTTCTATGAAGTGCAAATTGATTACCAAGCACAAAAAACCTTTTGTATAATCTGTTTCTAGGATTTAAAGAATAAATCGATGAAAAGTTATTTTGCCCTGACAGACTCATACGCATTATTGTTACCAAGCTTGTGTTGCTGTTTAAGACTGACTGTTTATTGTTCACTTAAGCTGCTTTGCTGCTTGGGTGAGATGCATCCTGGGTGCTGATTGGCTCTAATCTTCTGAAAGATGACGATGTTAAACAAACACTGCGGCGGCCTCTGCCTGCTTGGAGACATTCGAGTGTCGACGAGAGCAGTTGATCTGCAGAGGTCACCCTCCTTTGGCATTCATTCTTTTCTTGAGCTGCAGTTGCCCCTCGCCTCAGATTTATAACAAAAGCTCAGTGACATCTCCATGATATCACATGCCAAACTAATCACTTCTCTCCACCCACATTCATCAGAGGGCTTTGACCTAAATATAGGTGTTTGCTCTGTCTCGGAAGGCACCATGAGGGACCATATAAAAGCAGTAAGGGTCAACGCTATCCACATTCTTCAACTGGGACTCGTGCTGGTAAGGAAAGGCTTCTGTTTCATTGTTGTGTGGATGTAATTGACTGTTAGCTCTAATTGACTGTATCTCTTTCAACTTTTTTTTGAGTCTATTTGAGTTACAACCTAGGCCAGTCATTGGAGTTATTATCTGTACTAACTCTCAAGTTTGAATCTTTCAGCCCCCCCGGGGAGTGTTGCAGACATGAGTTCGGATGCTGAGATGGCAGTGTTTGGGGAGGCCGCCCCCTACCTGAGAAGACCTGAGCGGGAGAGAATCGAAGCCCAAAATAGGCCATTTGACGCCAAGACTGCAATGTTTGCGACCGATCCAAAAGAACTGTTTGTGAAAGGGACTCTGCAGAGCAAGAACGGCGGCAAAGCCACAGTGAAAACCATTTCTGGGCAGGTGCGATATCTTGTCAAATGCCCACACACGCTCTCTCTGCTGTTCTGATGAGGCTGAGGTGGGAACTCTTGTCTCACAGGTTGTGACAGTGAAGGATGACGAAGTCTTCCCCATGAACCCACCCAAGTACGACAAGATCGAGGACATGGCCATGATGACCCACCTCAACGAAGCCGCCGTGCTGTATAACCTCAAAGAGCGTTATGCAGCATGGATGATCTATGTGAGTATACAAAACATTACCTGCAACTGAGGTTGGTCCCAAAATGGAGGGAACAAAATGTACAACGTAGACCAACAATAAAGCTGCAAAAGCAGCTGTAGGCTACAGCCAATCCAAAGAAATATCCAATGTCAATAAAAGCTGCTTATAAATGCTTAACATTTCATAATATCAAACAGCTCTCAAGTCTAATCTATTAAAAATGTAATAACACGTTGAAATGGAGTAACAGACTCTGTAGTGTTGGATGTTGCAGTGTTACAGCTTGTTTCTCTTTATGATACCAAAGATAAAATCAAGTCCCACCAAAACCATATTGGTCTTCAAATTATAGTTCATTCCACAAGATGCAGTTGACTAGGAACCGAAGAATTGCAGAAGAGAACAATTGAAAAAGAGATTGTCACCTGATATTTTATGTAACTTCATTCAAATGTGTTTTCTTTTCACCTAATTTATGAATTACAGAAATCAATAGACAAGAAAATTACACTTAAATGAAACGGAAATGGTGAAATGTCTCTTCATCCTCATTGTGCTGATTTTACCTTAAACAATGTGAAGACTTCTTCAAGTTCAAAACACATTGTTGACTGAAACGTCAGTGTTTCTTTAAATGTTTTTCAGACATATTCTGGGCTGTTCTGTGTCACTGTAAACCCTTACAAGTGGCTTCCAGTCTACAACCAAGAGGTGGTGGTGGCCTACAGGGGCAAAAAGCGCCAGGAGGCCCCACCGCACATCTTCTCCATCTCTGATAATGCCTATCAGTTCATGCTTACTGGTAAAGTGAAATATTCCATGTGTAAGGTTCCCATGCACTTTATAGTGGCTTTCTAACTTCAGATCTGTGTTATTTGTTGTAGATCGGGAAAATCAGTCCATCCTCATCACGTAAGCTGCATGTTGATACACATCTTCTTTTGGATACATTTCATTAAAAGGATTCATTAAAAAAAAAAAAAAATCGTCATTATTTTTTTTTGTGTTGTTCCTCAGTGGAGAATCTGGTGCAGGGAAAACTGTCAACACCAAGAGAGTCATTCAGTACTTTGCGACAATCGCAGGATCTGCGGACAGGAAAAAAGATGCTGCTGCCTCCGGAAAGCTACATGTACTTTTCTAACAAATGAGCACTCTTTCACCAGCTAGTCCACTAACATCCTCATTTCATTGATTGGTAACCAAATAATTTATTTTCTCAGGGGAATCTGGAGGACCAAATCATATCTGCTAACCCGCTGCTTGAGGCTTTTGGAAATGCCAAAACTGTCAGAAATGACAATTCTTCACGTTTTGTGAGTAATGGCATAAAGTTTCTGCTGAAGCACAACTGATTTGTCATCATGCACACCAGATTAATCGCTGTTGGGGTTATTTCTCTTCTTAGGGCAAATTCATAAGAATCCATTTTGGCACCACAGGGAAATTGTCCTCTGCAGATATTGAAACTTGTGAGTCAGCAACCGAAACCTGATGATATATTTATTAGTTGAATGCGTTCACTCAAACTCTTCTGGTTTTCTTTCACAGACTTGTTGGAAAAATCCAGAGTAACGTTTCAACTGTCGGCAGAGAGGAGTTACCACATTTTCTATCAGATCATGTCCAACAAGAAGCCAGAACTGATAGGTAAGTTGCTCAACTTTAGCAGAAAGCGCATGGTCTTGAAAATAATTTCATTGTGATGTCACAGTGGGCACTTATATAGAACCTTAAAATAAATGATTTGCTAATCATTTCATTTGACAGCAAGTTAATTTGTGTTCAGAGTAGATCAAATTTGTCAGAGTTTTAAATGAAATGTTTTTTTTTTCTATGCAGAGACTCTCCTAATCACCACCAACCCCTTCGACTTCCCGTTCGTCAGCCAGGGGGAGATCTCGGTGGCCAGTATTGATGACAGTGAGGAGCTGATGGCCACGGATGTGAGTTGCACTGATTTTCTAAATCTGTCACCGCCAGCCTCCCGCTGGTCCTCACGCCTGCCTTGCGTTACCGTGCTTTCAGAGTGCCATTGAGACTCTTGGCTTCAGCGGAGATGAGAGGATTGGCATCTACAAGCTAACAGGTGCTGTGATGCATTATGGAAACATGAAGTTCAAGCAGAAGCAGAGAGAGGAGCAAGCAGAGCCAGATGGCACAGAGGGTGACTGTCATTTGTTCTGTTTAACTTGATCTTTTAAAATGTGGCTATATTTCTTATGATTATGGTAATCTTTTATTGGATTCTTTTCTTACTCTTACCAACTTCCACTTTATTCTCTGTTTCAATTAGTGGCTGACAAAGCAGCTTACCTGATGGGGTTTAACTCTGCGGACCTGCTTAAGGCTCTGTGTTACCCCAGAGTGAAGGTTGGGAATGAGTATGTGACCAAGGGACAGACTGTTCAGCAGGTACACATGTTGTTTCTAGGAGCATTTCATCTCATCAACAGCACTTTAGAACAGCAATAGATAATTCCAGAAGTAGTTCAGTCAAGTTTTTTTTTTATTATGTATACTCTTAAGTACATGGGTGGACAAAATTATGAGGACACCTGACGGATCTGAAAACAATGAGTCTTTTTTGCCTCCAAAGCATATTTTTATTCCGGAATCTTCAGAAGGCTGATTGTCAACTTCCAGTCAAGTTGAGTCAAGTAGAGTCTAAATAATCTCATCTTCTAATTATGGATAAATTCCTTCATGGCAACAAAATCTTAGTAGGAAATAGTAACTAAACATGTCAAATACATGTTCTGGAGTTGCAGCAAGTAGCAATGTAACTATGTGCACTGATGCTTTTGAAGGACCTCTGCCCCAGTTTCACCAATAAATTAAGATATTTTAATTTTTTTTTTCCAAACTAGATTTATCATTAATTAAAAAAATGGTTTAATGACGTTTGTATTTATTTGTATGAATTAGTTTAATTATTTTTTTCAAAGTCTAGTAACCAGTTAAACTGTCACTGGGCCTTAAAACTGTGCAGGTCTACAATTCCATTGGTGCTTTGGCCAAATCGGTCTATGAGAAGATGTTTATGTGGATGGTGCTTCGCATAAATCAGATGTTGGACACCAAGCAGCCCCGGCAGTTCTTCATTGGAGTCCTGGACATTGCTGGATTTGAAATCTTTGATGTAAGTTTGCAAAGCTTAGGTTTTGGAACACGCAACAACACCATTGACTGTTCTCCTCAAAATGGTTTGTGTTGCAGTTCAACAGCCTGGAGCAGCTGTGTATCAACTTCACAAATGAGAAACTGCAACAGTTTTTCAACCATCACATGTTTGTGTTGGAGCAAGAGGAATACAAGAAGGAAGGCATCGAGTGGGAGTTCATTGACTTTGGGATGGACTTGGCTGCCTGTATAGAGCTCATCGAAAAGGTAAGTTCATAAGAAAACATACAAAGTCCCAGTGCAGCCTTTCCTGCTCACAACAAATTTTTCTCAACCACAGTGTGGAACAGGTTTTTTTTTTTTTGATATTTTATATATTTAAATAGACTGAAACCAGTATTTACATTATTTATTTATAAAATATTTATTTTTGTATTTATTCTGTGTTCTTCTGAAATACCCAAGAAGTCAACAGCCCATAGTGCATACTTGGTAATAACTTGGTAATAACTGTCCAATAGCAGTTTTTTACAATGTCACATCTGATGGTTTTTGTTTTTACCAGCCAATGGGAATCCTTTCCATCCTTGAAGAGGAGTGCATGTTTCCTAAGGCATCAGACACTACCTTCAAAAACAAGCTGTACGACCAGCACCTGGGTAAATCCAGCAATTTCCAAAAGCCCAAGCTTGTCAAAGGCAAAGCGGAGGCTCACTTCTCGCTCGTGCACTACGCCGGCACTGTGGACTACAGCATCGCGGGCTGGTTGGATAAAAACAAAGACCCGCTGAATGATACAGTGGTGCAACTCTACCAGAAAGCCAGCCTCAAACTGCTGGCTTTTCTGTACTCCACTTATTCTGCAGCTGATGGTAAGAGGAGAAACATTTAGTAAGTCATTACCATTTGTTGTTATTATTATTACCATTATTTGTCATAACAGTAGCATCGTGCTTTTCTTCCTGCATAGACGGAACTACTAAGAAAGCAGCAAAGAAGAAGGGCTCCTCCTTTCAGACTGTGTCGGCTCTCTTTCGGGTAGTGATACCCAAATAATTGTCTGTGAATGTTGATACACAACCATGACAATACAATGGCTTGTGTAACAATGTTACTTTTTTCTGATAGGAGAACCTTGGCAAGTTAATGACAAATCTCAGGAGCACTCATCCTCATTTTGTCAGGTGTCTGATTCCAAATGAAACCAAGACTCCAGGTTTGCCCAGTCAGAATGTATGGCACGAAATACACTGTGTTTCAGAGGTTTCGATCGTAAGAGGTTTGTCTCTGTGCTGATGTTTAGGCATCATGGAGCACCATCTGGTTATCCACCAGCTCCGTTGTAACGGTGTGCTGGAAGGAATCAGGATCTGTAGGAAGGGTTTCCCCAGTAGAATCCTGTATGGGGACTTCAAGCAGAGGTAAGATGCAAACATCAGGGTTTAGTGGTGTTTGTTTTACTCAGTAACTTGATTCTAGTGTTGTAGTCATCAAGATTTGTCTTGATTTCAGTTTTACATGGTGTTGACCTTCGATTCTAACATTGTTTTGGATCTTGGTCTCGGCGTGATCTGTGAGCATGGTCACAGTCTTGGTATTGTCTTCATCCTGAGACCCTCTGTGTCCCATCTGTGTCCCATCTAAAACGTAGGTACAAAGTACTGAATGCAAGCGTGATACCAGAAGGACAATTCATCGACAACAAGAAGGCAGCGGAGAAACTCTTGGGATCCATTGATGTGGATCACACACAGTATAGGTTTGGGCACACCAAGGTAATCAATTCCTAGAGTGACTATATCCTCTGTGTGTTTAAAATAGTTTGCTTTAGAGATTTTGTGACATCTGGTTTTCCAAAAAGATTAAACGAGTCTGTGAATGCATGCTACTACATACTAAATTTTGAATGCCTTGAAGAAGCAGAAGAAGAGATGAGATTTTTTTTTCTTTGAGCAAATTTTCCTTTAAGTTTGTTTCTTAAAATTGTATTTACATTTAAATGACAAAAGGCTTTAAAATTAAAGAGTATTTGTAATAAAAAAAAAAAAACCTTCATACTGTACTTCCTGCTTCCCAAAGGTGTTCTTTAAAGCTGGCCTCTTGGGTCTGCTGGAGGAGATGAGAGATGAAAGACTGGCCTCACTCATCACCATCACTCAGGCTTTATGCCGTGGCTTCCTGAGAAGGAAAGAGTTCCAGAAAATGATGGAGCGGAGGTAATCGATCGACCTACTCGACTTGGTTATCAGTGCAAGAAACACACCAGAAACTAATCAAAGCATCACTCTCTTCAGAGAGTCCATTTACATTGTGCAGTACAACATTCGCTCCTTCATGAATGTGAAACACTGGCCGTGGATGAAGCTCTACTTCAAGATCAAGCCACTCTTGAGGAGTGCTGAGACTGAGAAGGAGATGGCCAACATGAAAGTGGAGTTTGCTAAGTGTAAGGAGGATTTGGCCAAATCTGAGTCCAAGAGAAAGGAGCTGGAAGCCAAAATGGTTTCTCTGCTTCAGGAGAAGAATGACTTGTGTCTTCAGATTCACTCTGTAAGTAAATACATTTTTGCAACAACGTGTTTCTGAGTCGTTGTCAGATTTGTATGCATGCATGAACACATGATGAACCCTCTGGATGGAGAATAATGCCAGATAAAAGTGAATACATCTTTTGACATAGGATCAAATAGACTCGTATCTTTCCCTGTTTCCTTTTTATCAAACAGGAAGGTGAGAGTCTGGCAGACGCAGAGGAAAGGTGTGAAGGGCTCATTAAAAGCAAGATTATGCTCGAGGCCAAAACCAAAGAGCTGAGTGAGAGACTGGAGGATGAGGAGGAGATAAATGCCGAGCTTACAGCAAGGAAGCGGAAGCTGGAAGACGAGTGCTCTGAGCTAAAGAAGGACATAGACGACTTGGAGCTCACTCTGACTAAAGTGGAGAAGGAGAAACACGCCACTGAAAACAAGGTGCGTATCTTTCATACTGCCCAATCCCAACACCGACACTGAAATGAACCGTTGGTAACAGGTTACATTTTGATATAAATGCAGGTGAAGAATCTGACCGAGGAGATGTCCACCCTTGATGATACCATCGCCAAACTGTCCAAGGAGAAGTTGGCTTTGCATGATGCCCACCAGCAGACACTGGAGGATCTGCAAGCAGAGGAAGACAAAGTCAATACCCTGACTAAAGCCAAGATCAAGCTGGAGCAGCAAACGGATGATGTAAGTGCTTCAAGATAATCTGTAAAACACTGAAAGCAACATTTTGGGTGCAATTTAAAGCAGTCCGTGTAGATGTAGATTCATAAGTGGTATTTTGAGTATTCTGTTTTCCAAGCTGTTTTATCAAGCAGATGATGAAATAGAAAATGAAAGTTTTTGGTTCTGTCTGTACATCCCCCTGTACGATTCCTAAATGGATGGATGGATGGATGGATGATGGATTGGTTGTGTTAGTTAGCCTGGCTTACTAGCAAAGCTACAGCTGTTCGTCAAGTTACTATAGACTGATTGCTGTGGCTTGTAAATTTCCCAGCACAGTACATTCCTCATCAGTCTATGTCTCCACTGCAAGTGCAGAGACCACGTAGAATTGCAAAGAAACAGACTACAGGTACATTGATGGGTGGGGTAAAAGGACGCTAAAACACTGCCAAAAAAAGAGAGAAAAAAAAATCAGAAATCAAAATCAGCTAATTCCCAATGATAATAGAAAATTAACTAGTATATATCTAAAGATTGTGGATTCAAGAATGGAATTTATGAAGCACCTAAGAAACCAAAAAAACAAGCAAAAGTTGTCACCAGCAGAACATGTAATGAAATTGTCTTTTTTTTTTTTTTTTTTGTATGTATACTTCAGCTTGAAGGATCCCTGGAGCAAGAAAAGAAACTCCGGCTGGATGTTGAAAGGGCCAAACGCAAGCTCGAAGGAGATCTAAAGCTAGCACAAGAATCCATAATGGATTTGGAGAACGACAAGCAGCAGCTGGAGGAACGTCTGAAAAAGTAAGCATTGGCTGAACCGTCTAAGTGTTGGTTGGGTTATTCTGTAACTATTACATGGTTTGTCTTTGCATGACAGGAAGGACTTTGAATTCAGCCAGCTCCTGTCCAAAATCGAGGATGAGCAGAATGTGTCTGCACAGTCTCAGAAGAAGATCAAGGAGCTTCAGGTATGTTAAACTCAAGTCAAACTTGGAACCCTGTAGGAAGTGAACGACACGGGTTGTTTCTTTGATGCTGCTTCATCCAGGCCCGCATCGAGGAGCTGGATGAGGAGATAGAAGTGGAGCGGGTGGCCAGAGCCAAGGTGGAGAAGCAGAGATCCGACCTCTCCAGGGAACTAGAGGAGATCAGCGAGAGGCTGGAGGAGGCGGGCGGAGCCACCACCGCTCAGGTCGAGATGAACAAGAAGCGCGAGGCAGAGTTCCTGAAACTGAGACGCGACCTGGAGGAGTCGACGCTCCACCACGAGGCCGTCGCCGCGGCGCTGCGGAAGAGGCACGCCGACAGTGTGGCTGAGCTGGGGGAGCAGATCGACAACCTCCAGCGAGTCAAGCAGAAGCTGGAGAAGGAGAAGAGCGAATACAAAATGGAGGTCGATGATCTGTCAAGCAACATAGAGGTCATGGTTAAATCAAAGGTAGGCTAAAGGCGAAGGGTTTGCATATGCAAAGCATGTCTGCAGCCTAGACACAAATATTCATCAACTATCTTTTTTTTTTTTAATCTGTAGATTAATTATGAGAAGCTCTGTCACTCTCTGGAGGACCAGCTGAGTGATTTCAAGACGAAACAGGAAGAAAACTCTCGCCTCATCAGTGAAATAAATGCTCAAAGAGCCAAGCTTCTGAATGAAAATGGTGCGTCACGGTGGTTTATCTGGTTTAAATAACTGACAGACACCAAGACTTACTGTTGTCTGACTTTGCTTTCTCGAACAGGCGAGGTTTCCCGCCTTCTTGAGGAGAAAGAAGCGGTTCTCTCTCATGTGCAGAGAGCCAAGCTGGCATTCTCTCAGCAAGCTGAGGAACTGAAGAGGCAGGTTGAGGAGGAGACAAAGGTTTGCCACAGTACAGCACACGATGTTCAGACAATAGTGAATCAGTGAAGGGGACTTAGGCTACACATGGATTAAAACAGTAGTTAGAATACTTTGACTTATCCAATTATATGTATTTTGATGGAGGGTCTGAGAATATTCCAATTCATATAATCGTCACATAGTGTCAGTGCATCCATACTGCTTGTACGGTGTCATCCAAGTTTCTAGCTTGTCTTGAAGTAGCTATGCTTATGTTAATGTTGCCATGTGTTGGTAGCCAAAGTATTCAGTGTAGCTTTCTGAACAGGAGCCGTGTTCGCGCTAGCTTCAGTTAGTACGACAAGGTTTGGTTGTCTATTCATGTTGGTCAAAGTATGTATTATTATACTTTTCCTTCATTTTGACTTCCAATGGAGGGTGAAGGTAGCTCTTTCTCTCAGAAAATCTAGGATCTAGGATGTTTTGTTTTTGGTTTTCTGAAAACCCAAATCACAGGAAGCTAAACCGCCTTCTTGAATAGGGTCTAATCTGCCAATATCCTTTGTTTACATAGTATTTTGTTATCCTTAGTTTACATAGTATTTTCTTATTGCTTTAACCAAGAGAGAACAACTGAGATTACAACACTTTCTGTAAAGAGAGTCCAGGCGAAAAGAGGCAGAAGCAGCATGTGTATATAATTTCAGACGGCATGTACAAAGAGGAAGGCAATACAATTATACGCTATCTACGAGGAGATTAGCTTTATAGATGTCATTCCTGGTTTTTTACCTTTTCTGTTAAAAAGTTGGCACAATAATAAATGCCTGCTTTATTTTATTTTATTTTATTTATTTATTTTAATGTTTTTAAGCCTTAAGAGCTATAACTCAACCCCCTCTCTTTATTAGTCCAAGAACGCCCTCGCCCATGCTCTCCAGTCTGCCCGCCACGACTGCGATCTGCTGAGGGAGCAGTATGAGGAGGAGCAGGAGGCCAAGGCTGAGCTCCAGAGAGCCATGTCCAAGGCCAACGGTGAGGTGGCCCAGTGGAGAACCAAGTACGAGACGGATGCCATCCAGCGCACGGACGAACTTGAGGAGGCCAAGTAAGACTTCACTCAAACACATAGCACAGAAAGAGACGACTAAAGACCAAGACGTCGAGTCGTGACTCACATGGAGTTGTTGCATCCAGGAAGAAACTTGCTCAACGCCTGCAGGAGTCCGAGGAGGCCAATGAGGCCATAAATTCCAAGTGCTCGTCTTTGGAGAAGACGAAGCAGAGACTGCAGGGAGAGGTGGAGGACCTCATGGCTGATGTGGAAAGAGCTAATGCTCAAGCAGCCAGCCTGGATAAAAAGCAGAAGAGTTTCGATAAGGTTAGGTGACAATATCGTACGCTAATATGGAAAAGTATTTTGTGGAAGACGTCACCGCACCTCATGAACCTCCTGTACATGAATTCATGTCTTCCTTAGATCCTTTCTGAGTGGAGGCAAAAATATGAGGAGAATCAAGCTGAGCTGGATGGGTCGCAGAAAGAGTCTCGATCTCTCAGCACTGAGCTCTTCAAAATAAAGAACTCTTATGAGGAGGCCGTGGAGCACCTGGAGATACTCAAACGGGAGAATAAAAACCTGCAACGTGCGTATATTTCTGTCACAAGCTTAAACAAAGTTAATCATTGGCTATGTAGATGATATAGGATATAAATTGTATCACTTGTGCATTCTTCTTGGCTCGATTAAAAGATTTTATTCTAGTTTTGATATTTTATTTTGTCCACTTAATAATAATGTGCTTATTTTTATATGTCCAGAGGAAATCTCTGATTTGACCGAACAGCTCGGGGAGAATGGTAAAGCCATCCACGAGCTGGAGAAGACTAAAAAACAAACTGAGACGGAGAAGACAGAAATTCAGACTGCGTTGGAGGAAGCTGAGGTCATTAAGATTAATACCTCCTCACTCCATGGCAGGTTTTGAATTGAAATGATGCATTCCGATGTATTCCTCTTTGCATGTGTGCATCAGGCCTCTCTGGAACATGAGGAGTCCAAAATCCTCCGTGTCCAGCTGGAGCTCACTCAGGTCAAAGGAGAGGTTGATCGCAGGCTGGCAGAGAAGGACGAGGAGCTCGAGCAGATGAAGCGGAACCACCAGCGCATTGTGGAAACAATGCAGTCCGCCTTGGATTCTGAAACACGCAGCAAAAATGACGCCATGAGAATCCGAAAGAAGATGGAGACCGACCTCAATGAGATGGAGATCCAGCTCAGCCACTCCAACCGGCAGGCGACTGAAACCCAGAAGCAGCTCAGGAACATCCAAGCGCACCTTAAAGTAAAACACCGGCCGTGGGAGAAATCGCATTTTGAATGTACCTGAAATCCTCCTGATTCAACCCCCACGCTCTCCGCAGGAACAGACCCTTCACCTGGATGAAGCACTGCGCAGCCAGGAGGACTTGAAGGAGCAGGTGGCCATGTTGGAGCGCCGGGGCTGCTTGATGCAGGCAGAAGTGGAGGAGCTCAGGGTGGCTGTGGAGCAGGCCGAGAGAGGCCGCAAGCTAGCTGAGCAGGAACTCGCCGATGCCTGTGAGAGAGTGGGGCTACTGCACTCCCAGGTCAGCTTCTATCTATCTATCTATCTATCTATCTATCTATCTATCTATCTATCTATCTATCTTTTATTTTCTATATTCAATTGAGAATGAGTTTTCATTTACAATCAGGACCTGTCCAACAGGCGTGAGCTGAAAGGCTTGCACTTAAATAAAGGTTATCTATAACTAAACTGGAAGGCACAGAAGAAGATAATCTATTTGATTAATTTCCTCTCCAAAACACAATCTGGTTGGTTGTGAAGATTATTTTGCCAAATTTTCTTGTGGTGTGAGTTGGCTATAGTTGGATAGATGTGAAGCATGAGGAAGAATATTTTTTATTGGTTACCTATACATTACAAGTTAATAATTCTTAATTATTTAATATCATCTAAGCAGAGTTTTTAAAAACTCTTGTACCATAGTATTGTTTTTGTGGAGTTATGGGTGAAAAACAATGCAAGAGGCAGTAGTTAAGAGTGGAAAGAGTTGAAAAAAATCTAATGTGTGAGTTTCCTATAATTAAAGCTTATTCACAGACTATTCATCATCCCACTTCTTCAGAACACAAGTCTGCTCAACTCCAAGAGGAAGCTGGATGCAGATGTCACCCACCTGCAGTCGGAGGTCGAGGATGCCATCCAAGAGGCTCGCAATGCAGAGGAAAAGGCAAAGAAGGCAATCACTGATGTAAATATCTTATTATTTCCCTTTCTTCCTCATTTTTCCTGTATTTTTATGTCTAGCAAGAAGTCTCAAAGCCGGGTGTCTGTCATCCGAGCTCTGGTATGGAAAATTTAATGACAGGGTTTAAATTGCTGCTTTGGTACAGGCAGCAATGATGGCAGAGGAGCTGAAGAAGGAACAGGACACCAGCAGTCACCTGGAGAGGATGAAGAAGAACCTGGAGGGCTCTGTCAAGGATCTGCAGAACCGGCTGGACGAGGCTGAGAGCCTGGCTCTGAGGGGCGGCAAGAAGCAGCTGCAGAAGCTGGAGGCTCGGGTATCCTCACCTCACCTCCCTCATTTCAGTCGAGATAAGAACAAAGTGAGAACCGAGGCTGAGGTGAAGCCGTCTCTTGCAGGTGCGCGAGCTGGAAGGGGAACTGGAGAGCGAGCAGAAAAGGGGCGCCGAAGCCATTAAGGGAATCCGTAAATACGAGAGGAGGGTGAAGGAGCTCACCTACCAGACGGAGGAGGACAAGAAGACCGTCCTGAGGCTGCAGGACCTGGTGGACAAGCTGCAGCTCAAAGTCAAGGCCTACAAACGGCAGAATGAAGAAGCTGTAAGAACGCTTCTGACTTCCTTAAAGATGGAAATGCAGAAATGGGAGTGATTGGAACTCATCTTTTCATCTTTGGCGACAGGAGGAGCAGGCTAGTACTCATCTGGCCAAGCTGAGGAAGGTGCAGCACGAGCTGGAGGAGGCGCAGGAGCGCGCAGACACTGCTGAATCCCAAGTCAGCAAGTTGAGATCCAAGAGCAGAGAGTATGGAAAGGTAACACTGAGTTCATTTCATTTTTGTTCTTAATTATACAGTGTCCTTGAACGCCGCAGAAGGGCAGCTTGAAAAATAAATAAATAAATAAATGAATCATCATCATCATCATCATCATCATCATCATCATCATCATCATCATCACTTACTTGCATTCAATCAAAACTATGTTTTTCTATTCTGAAGCACATCTCTTTCCTTTCTGCCATTTGGGTTTGTGTTTGTTTAATAAATGTTTAGTTTGCTTTCACTTTTTTAAACATTGAATTTAAGACGAGATGCGAGATACAGTTTAGGAAAAACTAAATTGTTAGTGTATGTGTTTCAGATTGTATATTTAACTGCTTCCCTTTCTCTTTCTTTCCTTCAGGCTGCTGAATGCGAGTAGACAATGCCGTCATTTAGAGGACCTGAATTGTTAGCATGAGTAGAAACCTTCAAGCATTTTATTTTGCTGTGCAACTGTAGATGAATAAAGTGGTGTGAAGCATCAACTTCATCTCGTTCTTTCACCGCTTACCGTCAAGCTAAACCCGGCTACCTCCCTAAACCCCAACACAAATCAACAAAAGCGAGTGTTTATCATGTTTCTTATCATATTAGCAGGTAACTATATGTTTTGCCGCGCTAATTTGCCGGTCACCATTACTCTTACAGATATGTTTTACATATGGGGCCTTTTCCCAACTGTGCTTGTGTCTAATTTGAGCATTTGTTAGCAGAGCTCAAGGCAGATCCCTGCAGAGTGCCTGCTAACGTTCAGCACCTAAGTTAAAAAAAGGTGTCTCCTAAATTGTCACTCGTCCGCACACAGCCTCTAAAGCTAGCGTGAGCCAGAGGATTAGACGTGATTTGACAAGCATCATCAAAGAAGCACACATGGAATGACGAGCAGGGCTGCCGAAGATTGTTTTCAGATGAAGCACGAGTGGAGCTGCCACTCTATACTTAAACCTACTTGTTGAGCTTCACGAGACAACAATGATCTCCGGTTGTTTGCTTTTGTTCCTCTGTTAGGGACTCCATCAATACAGGAATTTGATTTGTCTAAGACGGGGATTTGGCCTTTAAGTCTGGCATTAAAGTGTTTCAATCAGGGGAGACAGAATTCAGAGTCTTTTGTGATAAGGCCGCGTTGTGACACAGAGGATTTTGAGAGGAATCAGTGTTTGTTCTATAAGTATCCCTATTTAATTCCTGTCTTGACTGAGCCCCTTTTGCGTGAAGACTAACGTGCTCTCCGTGACTGCTGCTCCCCTCAGTGTAAAGCAGTGTATACCACCACAGTGTGGAAGACCAGTGTGAAGTAGACATGTATGCTTGGATCAACTAAAATGGATTTTGGATAGATAGTGGTGTGAAAGCAGTGATGCAGAGTGGAATCTGTCTGTGCCTGGATAAGAGATGAGGGGAGAAGAGTTCTGATTACGGCACACTCAAATGAAAACTAATAATAGCAGCATACCATCATGTATACAACCACTGGAAAAAAATTGGTGTAATTATGATTGTCAAGCTCTACTTTGACCAAAATGTTTGGTTCCTGTATCCAACATTTATATATATATATATTAAAAAAAACAAAGTGAACTAATGTAGCTAACATGTGTTAGCAGCTCCTGGGTTTATATTTTCAACATAATGATGTAAATAGATCCAGAGCCCTTCCAGAGACAAGTGACTTATAATGTGCTGTTTTGTCCTCCACACCCCAAAAAACAAAGTGCACTAAAGTCAAGTTCAATAGAAGCAAAATACTGAAAGAATAAAAAAATTCTCAAAGAAGCTGTTATTGTAACTGTAACAAATAAAAATAAATAAATGGGAAGTTTACCATCTGGATCTAATCTCAGCGATGGATCTATGTTTAATTTCTCCACTGAACTGGTGCAGTCTGATGATTAAAGTTCCTTTTTTTTCTTGGTTGCTTTGTCTTCGCATTCACGGCTCTGTAATGGTCATTGAGGAGTAGTAGACAAAGCAGTGACAGAGACTATGACCCAGCAGTGGATGCCTGGCCTCTGTCATTGATAAGTAGCCCTCTGTGAGATCTATATGATCCAAATCTTCAATACGTATAAAAGAAAATTGAAGTGCATTATACCTGGGTGTGTTTTATAATCAAATAAAGACCTTTGAAATGAAATTCCAGAATTGAACCAATATAATGATCTGTCATGTCAAAGAATAAATCATGAAGTTTCCAAAAAAAAACTGTTAATATGCATTTCCCCCCTTTAAACAATATGTTGCTATGTGTTTTACCAGCAAGAGCCACTAGAGGGCTTCCTTTATCAATAGAAGAAACAAATGAGGAGCCATCGACGTCTCTCTCTCTCCCCCTCCCTCTCTCTCTCTCTCTCTCTCTCTCTCTCTCTCTCTCTCTCTCTCTCTCTCTCTCTTAAATGGGACAAACAATAATTGATTCGTCATGATCAGATAACTTGTGCTCTTCTCAGTCAGAAGATCGCACACATGCAAAGACTTGCGGTACTGAAACCAAACATCCCACAGCAGATGTTTGAGCGCGAGCGAGGCAGCGTTATTACAGAGAGTCTCACTCAAATACTGACACTTAGCTCCTTTGTCTCCCTTCACCAAGTGTCGCATTTACGTTTCATTCCCCCCATCGAGTTTGTCACGGGGGCAACTCCACAACAAGTTAAAAGGTCGACACAAGGGTCTACTGTTAAGAGAGAATTTTAATTGCGGCAACTGTTAGGAGGAAGCTAAAGGCAGAGCGGGAGGCTGTAAGCAGATGGCCAGAATTCTGTTTTCGGAGACTTATTACTGTTACTCATTCCTTCAAAAATAACTAATGGTGGGAGGCTGCTCGGCCAGAGTCTGGGGTGAAATATAAACACTTCAAACAATTCTGCTACTCCGTCTATTTTTAGCCATGACCTTTTAATTTGAAAGAACAAATATATACGTATACTAGCATAGATTCTCTGCTCCAACGAAATAAGCATGATTTGTGTATGTTTTTCCAAAGTTCACACGCTGTTCATCTCTGTCCACACTCTGCTTCTTGTTAGGTTAAGAATGAGCACAAATCAACAAGGATTAAGACACATGACGGGTAAATTAAAAAAAAAAAAAAAAAAAAAAAAAAAAATCCGCGATGTGTAGTGTTATATTGACGAGGCTTGACAACCGAGCTTCGTTGCGTACATCATTTACTGACTCACGTGCATCAACTTTCAGTCAAATCAGAGCCACCAACACTTCCGTATATCCACATCAATAACTACGGGTACCTGTAGAGGCACAAACACTTAATACATTACAAGTAGTGGATGAACGTGGCCTCCAGCCCCTTTTCTCATCATAGTGCCCCAGTAAACTACTTCTTAATTTTATTTTTTAATCTTAACATTTAAACCAAGTTTAACGGTGCAGGAAGTGATTGGTTAACGTGCCACCCACAGTTGAATACAAACCCACTAACAACCCATTTCAAACAGTAATGCTAGAGAAAGACAGTCAAAGTGCAAATTATAGTTGTAGACCTTGAGATTTTGCTGCTGTTGCCTGCCAGTCATGGCAGTAGCAACTTGTGACATACAAAAACAAAACTCATATAATAAAAATAATACATCTTGCCACAAGAGGGCGCAAAAGGTACTGAATACATGTGTAAATGTAGGTAATTCACGATATTCTGACTGGGGCCCTCTATTGACAGAAGCCTGTGCAGTAAAAAAAACAATGCTGGTGTTCATACAAAACACAAGGCATTTTCTAGTAAGCAAGGACTTGTTATTTCCAGCATGGCTTCCCTTTCTGGAGGAACAGTTGTGCATGTGCTCAGGCCTCTGTAGTAGAGACGTTGCATTCATCGAAACCCTTGAGGTGGAAACTTTTTGGAGGGCTCATCAAACCTTTAGGGAAAGATGTGCCGATCCACAGGCGTGGAGCCCTGGTGAGCGAAAATGAAAGATGTGCTCCAAGAGGACCAAGGAGCCGGTGTGAGCTCTGGCAACTTCAAGCCTGCCTCCAGTCACGGGGAGGTGCTCACACCACACTCATGGCGAGTGCCCTGGGAGTGAGAGGCCCTCACCTTGGCAACCTCTTCAGCGGGAAGCCCAGGACAGCCTCCAGCAGCCGCATGCCAAAGACACAGTGGTGGCACATAGCTCCAAGTTGGAATGCTGGCTGAGGGGGAGCCAGTGAAAGAATAGACCTTTGTCACTGCAGTCGTTACTGCTAAAAAGGCTTCCAGTGGTGTTCGGCTCATTCCAGACAGGTCCGGAAGATGTCAGATACTGATCGTGCGCTTGTGCTTAACTCGAAAAGCTCTGCAAATGGTACTTGAGCTTTATAAATTTGATAAAATATTTATTTCAGGACAGGTAACCTTTAGCCATGAACACCATGAGAAAGGACGATGGAGATGCTTGTTGGAAGGGTCGCAAAGGAAACTTTGCACACCCTTCCTTAGCTGCCAGCTCCAGTAGACAGGGTCTTGGAGCTGAAGCTTCTGAATCACAAACTGTGAATCTGGTCTGCGCACAGTGGATGGTGGCAAGTAGGAGAGCGACCTACGGTGCAACGACTCTTAAGTCTGCTGTGTAAAGCGCAGCTTCTCTCCCACTGATGGCAGAACTGTCTCAGATATACAAAGCTGCCTGTTGATAAAGTTATTGTCTAAGTTACAATGCACACACTTGTTTCGTTATAAATAATGTTATGCATTTTTGATTTACTGTTTTGTTTTATTTACTTGAAACAAGGAGGAATGTTGGAAAGCTTCGCTGAAGTGAAAGAAAAATTGTTATGACTCAACCATAAAAGGCAAGAAAATGAGCAGGCGATTCGAGCTTTATGAATTTTCAAAGCTCAAGAACAATATCTCTTTCCAGGGGGCAGGCATTCAGGATAACTCATAGACCTTGATGATGGCAGTTTATCGTTGGAATAACTAATTCTCTCATTGTCTTTTTGTAATTTGTGGCCCCTTGTATCTTCTGCCATCTGAAATCCTGTGGCTCGATGAACGATCTCAGCGCCTTCCCGGCATTCATCAGCTGCTGAGACAAATCTTGTTGACAAAAAAAGGCAAAGAGGTAAAAAGTTGTGTCTTCTGCAGAAGTATTTTTTCTTTTTAGAGCACCAACGTCATACAAGTGTTGTACACACAGGGAGGTGTCTGAAAACGTGTTTAGTATCTTTTTCTTTTTTCTTTTTTCTTTTTTTTTAAAGTCCATGACTTGAATACAATGAAAAAGAAGAACACATAAAATCTGTCAAGGGTTAGTTCTATTGATTTTGATATAAAGGCTCTTTACAGCCACTGCAGTAAACCTGTGTGCCTCACCCGGGCTTGAGTCATTGCACATGGTGATATCTAGAGGCTAAAAATAAATAGATGTCCTAATACCTAGCAACAGAGCAAATGAGGAACTAAGACTTGGTGTTTTTGGAAAATTTCATAATGACAGAAAAACTCGAGTTTCAAGTTGCCTACTCTACAGAAACGTCCTTTCCTCCAGAACGTTCTTCCTAATTATGTTGCTCTTGCAGCATTTCGGTAAGGGATAAAAGGTCCTTCGGGTTGTGCTAATTACATAAATGAGCAGTTACCAAAACCACTGAACTGAATCAATACAGTAATGAAACCTCTTCATCTTTTAGTCACTGCTTCTACAAGCTCCTCTATAATTTATCAACAGTTGATAACTAAATTGATTGAAGAAAACATAGTGTCGCACACAATTTCCGGTGAGGCTTTTCAAACTAAACACCGAAGGAGCTTTAAAAGAGGACAAAGTAGCCAAAAACTGTTTTTAAGATGATGATGCTGGTGGTAACTCGTTGTTGCTCATTGCAGAATTTATTCTCAAACATTTTGGAATTGAAAATAACAAAAACAAACAACAAGAAAGAAACAAAAACAACAAACGAAACACATCGACTCCGGCTGCCTGTTTGCAAACAAAACTACCCGAAATAATATTTACAAATCACGTGACATGGATACATAAAGTAATAAAATACAAATTTATATCCCCTCTAGTTCGAAACGTCGCGAATCGTTCGTCTTCGCTTACGGTTTGTGCTTTTATTTTGAAGTCCGCAACGAGTTTTTGTTTCCGCTGTGCGCGTCACTTGCAACTTGATGCAGTAGTGGCCGCCCCTCGGGCTGAGAGCGGCGGCAAGCTGAGCGGCAGAGCGGCTAGGGTCGTCCTGACAGTCGGACAGAGTGCAGACGAGCAGCAGGAGGCAGAGCGGAGGGAAGCAGCGCCTGTTCCCGCAACTTTCCCGCAACTTTCACTTGCCGCGCTCCCCAACACGCGACAAGACTAACGAGTTCAACAGACGACAACAAAGCCCTTTCTTCATTCATTGAGACAAGTTCCGTTCGTCCTCGGGAGGTGTGTCGGGAGCTGTCAGCCGCCCCTCACCGTTCACCACCATGTCCGGATCCTACTACAAAACTCTGTACCCGTTCAGCGGCGAGCAGCACCAGCAGGGACTGACCTTCGAGGCCGGGGAGATCATCAGAGTGGTCCAGGCTCTGCCCGGAGGATGGTGGGAGGGCGAGAGGGATGGACACAGGGGGTGGTTCCCCTCCAGCTACGTCCAGGTCCTGGAGGTAAGAACCAAGAGTTCCTCCCTAGTCTAGTGATGATAATGATGATGATGATGATGATGACATAGTCACTGTTTTGTTTTGTTTTGTTTTGAGTGAGTCTACAGATTGGACTCACTTTATGTTATTGTTCTTGTTATTTTTAAATGTTTTAAACTACTTGTGTGTGTGATCAACTTTCAACTTGATGCCACAATAAGTGACTTGAGGGGGCAGTGGGGTGGAGATGAGGTTACGGAGCAGCAGCCACAACTTGAGCATAAAGGCAGCATTGACAGACACACTAATGAATCATTTTCTCGTGCTGCGCACAATATCACATTAACTCCAGCCTTCCCAGCAGCCTGGCTGAATTCTGGCTCAACAGCCACACACTTCCTCATTCCACACGCATTCCAGTCACACACACACACACACACACACACACTCAGGTCTCGTCTGTCTGTGAGTGTGTGTGCACAGGACATGTTACTCTCGGTCTGTCTGGTCAACCTCCCCCGAATCCTCCTCCTCCTCTTCCTCCTCGTCCTCCTCCTCCTCAGCAGCGCTTCACTTGCTCTGTCACTGGGTTCACACATTCAGCTGCAGCTGCAACAAACTTTTCACAGTATCTTTTTTTTAAGTCGTCATGGCTACAGGGGACAGACACAGTGCTGCGGTGGTCACTGCTGTCGCCTCGACGACAGAAGGTTGTGGGTTCGATTCCAGAGCCTCCCTCTGTGGTCTTCAGGCATGTTCTCCCTTGTTTCTGTGTGTGTGTGGGTTCCGTCCTGGTTCTCCAGTGTTTGCAACATGCACATTGGGGCTAGTTGGAAACACCGAATCAGACGCAATTGGTTGTGTGTCTCCGTGTGGCTCTCAGATGAACTGGTCCTGGGTGTCTTGGGGTGACAGGCTGCAGTACTCCCAAGACCCTGAGTGCAGGGGAGGCACTGAAAATGTAAGGTTTGATTGAAACACTTTGACTTTGTGGCACGGCCAGGGAGGCATCTCAGTGGGCTCCTCCTTGGAAGCTTGGTGCTGATGGCCAGATGTCTTTGCAGTGACACCACTGCTGCTAAATACGCTGAATGTGCGTATGAAACAGCGGTAAATGGTATATTGTTCACCTTGCAGTGCAGCTGGAATGCATTGGTTTTAAGTTTGAAATGTCATTATTTCTAATCTAAAGCATTTTAGTTCATGTTAAACTACAGTACCATATACTGTATGTGATTCTTACATTTTTGGTTTTACTGGTCATACGATCTATTTCATTCGTAAAAAAAACAAAAAAACAACCCAAAAATCATGAGATCATATGGAGGTAAGACTATGTAGAAAATGTAGTAAAGCGTTATGTTAAGTTAAAGTCATAACTTGACCAGTGAAATAACAGAGTCCATAAGGGATTTCTGCACTTTTTGGAACTAAGCTCCTCCTGCAGGAACAATTTGGAGGAGAAGCTGTTTTGAAAGTGTGACTTGGCACCAGCTGAAACCAGTAACGGACCAGTGACAAGTCCGTGTATTCTATGACCTTTAAGCCTCCTTCAAGCTGCAAAGTAAAAGATGGACTCTTTCTGAGAGGTTCAGTGAAAGGTTGGAGACCTTTTTTTATGAGAAAATATTGGCAGTGAATTTTGGCAGAATGTGGAGCCTTAAAGGTCATGGCCCCGTCTTAATTAAACTCTTCAGAAGTCAAACCCCTGGGAACCGCCGTCCCATTTTTTTTTTTTTTTTTTTTACCCACAGTCTTCATTTACATCATGTATTTGTTGCCTTTAGGAGTTGTTAGTGTGATGTCCAGTCATGACTTTTTTGAGTGGTCTGAAATACAGTCTACTCAGCTCTCCCAGTGTGATGTCAGTACTTTCTGTGTGGACGTGTGAAATGTATTGACTCTGTGAGGTTCATCACTGAGAGCATTCACCCCATCCGTTATCAAGACTGTTGAAAACTTACCTGCTGCACTGGTCACCTGTGTGGACATGCAGCTTCTGGCTGATGCGTCCTGCTGTGCACTGAATCTTGTTTCCTTAGGAAACAACAAAATGGCAAAAAATTGAAAAAAACAAACAAACACACACAGCATAGAGCACTTTTCAAACTGTTGTGTGCCTCATTTGTAAAAATAAATAAATAAATAAATATATATATATATATATATAAAAAAGAAAAAGTTCTGACCGGAACAAAAACAGCCCTCAAACTGAATGATCCAGTTGTTGAATTGTGGCATGTGGTTGTTGTTGGGAAGTTTGGGGAAGTTTCTCTGCCTGCAAGATATTTCTCAACCCACTCAACTAAACAACGGGATTTTGTCAATAAAGTCACTTGACTTTCGCAATACTGCATCTTTCTTTTGCGGCATCGTTTCTCTTTATTCTGTATCATTCCATTCATGCACTTCTGTCATCTGCTCTGAATCTGATCTTTGTCACCAATGATGGTCGTCTTGGGTTTTTTTCTCCGTTCAAACTGAAGCCTCACAGCTCTGGTGTTAGTTGTGACCTGACGCGCATTTTCATCCATCCATCCATTGTCTGCAGGTGTGCTGGAGACTAGATGCCTTTTAAGCCCTTTATTCTAACACCCCAAAGTCTTGAGGGATCTACTGAAAGCAGCACATCGAACCCTCTGTTTACGGCCTGCTGTTGAATGGCTCAGTTTTATTGGGCCTTTGTGTTTGGAGGTAGTTTATAGTGAAGTGGTCTCAGTCTCAGTCCCTGACGGCAGGCTGGCAGTGTTGCCACTCACCTTGGAGCGGCATCAGAGCCCTTTTTGACGCCAGAAAAGGCAGATTGTCCGAACTTTGTGAACTTTTATCAATTCCAGACTGTTTATTGACAGGCAAGGGGCAATCATGTGTATTGCTGATAAGAAAACATTGGTCAACCCTGACGTTAAACCAACAATGACTTCATTTCGCTGTGACAAATGAGTCTGTTTGCTTTCGCTTCCTTAACTGCAGGGCGTCGAACATATGACATCGCTGCGTATTAATCTGAAAGAAAGGCCCTGTGCGGTTTGTACAATGACTCGCTTCCACACTTGGCAACGCGGCCGTGTTTCACAAAACACTGACAGAAAGCTCGATAAAGTCCCGAGTCCTGCGGCTAGACTAAATTAGGCAACAGCAACATGCTTATCTGATGCTGCTCCTGGCTTATCACACCCACCGATTCTCCACAGTTTCGGGTAAAACCCAGGCGACTTGGCAGCGGCGGTGTTGTGGTTTCACATCTTGATTCCTACCACAAGCCATCGTTCTTGTCACTGCCCACTGTTTCCTTGCACTTGAGTGGAGGAACGGCCTGCGAACGGGAGCTGGAGGAGAGCGGAGTGACGGAGAGGCGACGGTGGGCGGAGGCCCAGCAGGGACATTCTGGGTGTGCTCCGCTCTTAGGACACTCTGAAGGTTTTTGGTTTTCTCAGCTAAGTTGTAAAATAAGACAAGTTCCACAATTTTTTTTTTTTTTTTTTTTTTTCCCCAATCTACTGAGGAAGTGACGCTTTTCATTTTACACCCCTGAGCCGTCACTGCACATCGCTGCTTCCTCCTTTTCAAACAGAAAAAAACACCAATAATAGTGCTGCCTGTAATCTTGACCCAACATCAGGAAATGGATGGACGTAATGCATCACCTTGCTATTGGGCGTAGCACTGCCTCCTAAACTAAAATGACAAAACAATGCTACCAATACCAATGAGATCTGAACAGACAGACTGCTGTGAGTGTGTGTGGAATGATTTGTGTGCTTTTGAGTACTGAGACATCTGATCGACATTGTCACTGTCTGTATGTTTTAACCAGCCGCTCACACACTCACATAAAAGGGAGCTGTTGTTACGTACGGTGTGATAGCTTGATTTTCCAAACAACACGGAATCCCGTTCATTTCTGAAAAGCAAAACAACGTACCTGGCCACCTTCAGCTTGTCATTACATTTCCTGGTAGTAGTGTCTCTGGCTGGCTCAGGGTTACTGATTAATGTGTACTTAATCAGAATATTAGTCACTAACTACGACTGGGGAGGATGGCTTCTGCCCTGCCTGTGGTGCTGTGACTTGATTCACCCCTTGACCTTGTTGTGAGTTCATTCTCAGGGGCAGTTTTTGGTTCTGGTTTACCAGGTTGCGTTTCTTTGTTCCCAGCGCTTGCTTTCTGACGCTTCTTTCCTCTTGGCACTCCTTATTTATTGTAATGTGCGAAGAACAATGTTTCAATGAAACAATGGAAATTAATCAGTCAATGATGAAACCATCAAACTTCAAAAAACATCAAACTGCAAACAGAAGATTTTCAACATGCCGAAAACAAAAAAATATGTCACCATTTTGTCCTTGTGGTCATTGTCAGGGACTCTCAGGCTGCTATACCATCATTTAGAATGGGTCATATGTTCAGGCTGGTGTGCACTGATCACCTTTGGTTTGGGGGGGGGGGGTTATAAAACTTGGCCCAGTAAACAATGCAGCTCTGTTTGGACCCTGTTGACATCTTCAGTATTGCGGCTTTGTTCTACAAACAGCTCCATTCTTTCAGGCATAATGAATCATTCAGAATGTTGCCGCCTGGTGCATCACCCAGCAGTAGACCGTTCCTCACTGACTGCCACTTGAGCTTCACATTTGGGCTGCACAACTTCTGATGGAATAGATGATGCATTTTCAATAAAATCCAGTCATATTTGTCAGACCAGAGTGGCCTAACGTGTTTTAGTTGTCCCAAGTGAATCAAATGTGTGTGTGTGTGTGTGTGTGTGTGTGTGTGTGTGTGTGTGTGTGTGTGTGTGTTTTTAGATGAAGTGATGATGTTGGTTGCTGTTGCTGACAGATTATCAGACAGAAGTCACTGAAAATGAATTCTCAGTAAGTATTTGTATTGCAGGAGAAGCGCAGTTCTTTGTTTAAAAGACACATTTCTAAGTGGTTGGATCTTCTATCTTAACTGCAATCCAAAAACAGAATGCAGGCTCTTTCCATAACGATACAGATTTTCCAAAAGACTATGTCAGCTGAAATGCGCCCAGAGAAGTATACCATTCACTGTGACTGACAGTGAATCAACAACAACAAAAAGATAAATATTTTGTAATAATCCTTTAGTTATCCATAGTTTCACTTTTTGTGTTGTCATAAAGTTATATTGGTAGTCTTGTGCGTGTCTCCTTCCACTCATGGTGTCACAATACAATCAGGGGGAAATTACAACATGTGTGCCTTATATGGTGGTATTAACTAGCGTAGCCACTGGTTGCCCCACCTTGCTTGTTTGACTTTTATCTGATGCAGACGTGACATGGTGGTGTTCATGGTGTTGTGCGCTTCATTTAGACTTTTCAGTGAAACACAATATCTCTTTTTAAACTTCCAGCAGTTTAAAGAGTAAAACTCTGAAACAGCATGTGTAGCTCTTTATTTACTGCATCCTGCATGTTTAAGGCACATTTCATTTTAAAGGGGCGCTTGCCAAAGGGTTTAAGGATGGACGTGTTCCATGGAATTCACTGACAGACGAGAGAATACATTTTTTGTGAAATTTCTTGAAATTGTGACCTTATGCTATTTCAAAATTGTCCTGTGTGAACGGTTTAACGCGGTCCTTCACCATTTCTGTGACACTGTACAGCATATCTGAAGTAATTCAGCTTTTCCACCAAAGTGTCAGCACGGTGATGAGAATGAGTCATATTGCCGCTTGGCTCATTAGTCCTTTGCTATGCACCTCATGAGAAGGATGTGAAAAGAGGGTGCTGAAAGGAAAACTGGGTTCAAGCCGTGGCTGAAACCGCCATCGATGACTCAGTTTCCGCCTGATGGCTGTGATGTCACTGGGCCACTCAAAAGAAGATATTGTCCCAAAACACACGAGAATGTCTAAACAGCTTTTGTCAGTGAGTGAGTCACAAATGATTCATTCACAAAACCTTTTCAATGAACCTGCTCGCTTTTTTTTTTTTTTTTAATGCCAGATGTGCTTGTGAGGGTTCTGAGCTGTCACTGCTGTTTCCAGAGGGACAGATGTTGACTTTCTGCAAAGCTCTTCGTCACCAAGTTACTCCAACCGTCTGTGTTTATGTAGAATTATATAGATAGACATTAGCCTCAACAGCCATTTTATTAGGTGAAATGTTAAACCACTTGTTAACACTAACAGCTAATCAAACCATTAGCCGGCGGCTGGTCTGAGTATTTCACAACTTGCTGATCTGCTGGGATTCACACTGACACAACCACCTCCAGGGTTTACGACGCGAGGATGTTTCCAAGATGAGAAAATATCCCGTGACCAGCACTCACCCTCGCTCTGTTCCGTGGCTAACACAATGGAAGCCTGTTGTGGCCTTTCACTCAAAGGTTCAGAAACAACACAACAGAACCCACGTTTATAGCCAAAATAACCCGTAAACAAGAGTCACATTGGAGTTGGCTTTGTGGGAGGTGTGTTAGGCAGTGCGTAAACTAACTACAGGAACGTTTATACACATCTGGGTACATTGCTACTGTAGACCTCCACTGTATTGGCACTGGATGAAATTATTTCACTCTGTGAAACTCCAGAATGGTTAATGTGGATATAAAATGCCACCAGTTATTGTTATTGGGGTGGGGTGGGGGTGGGGGCACTTCCTCTTCAAAACTGAAGCACCTTTTCAAGAGCTGGGAGTGCATTCATTTCTTACTTCCAGAAATGTATTTTTTTGTTGGTATGTGAGAAATGACCACACTTTTCATGTTAATCCAGTAAACAAACTCGTGATCAGTGATTTCCTCACTCCTGAAATGAGCATTGTTAATTATTATTAGTTAGTTGTTAAGTTTTATTTTTTTTAACATTTATTTTAAAACTGCGATTTTGTTTACCTCCATTCATATCCACTTTTTAATAATGATTAATCTTTTTGGTGTTTTTGTGCTGAAATTAAACAATGAAAGAAGACCCATGAGCATCTTGGCCTAAAACTGGCCAGTAGAAAGCTGAGTTTTTTTAAACAAAAAAAAAAGTAGTAGTGGTAGTAATAAAAAAGTATTGAAAAGTATTTCCGCATATTTTTCACATAGCAGGCAAAAGAAAGGAAGTACGCAGAAGCCCCTAAAGCCATGTTGGACCAGTGTGAAGGAGCTTAAATCACTGAGTTGAGGACACACAGGCTTCTAGCCCTAACAGGCTGGCTGAAGGACTGTTACGGCTGGTTCTCCACAGAGGAACACTTTATGTTCTTATAACAATTTAGGAATCCCGTTGAAGAGCTTAAATATCGACGCACAAGGCAGTTAATTTGTAATAGAGGCCCTGCAGCTGGGCCTGCAAAAGACCATCTGGAGGTAAACTCCCCCTGACTCTCATAGAAGGATGAAATGTATTAAGTGCAGCCATGTATGATATAGTTCACCTTTTTTCCACTCGAACTCTGGATTTTAGTCAGCCTTTCTTTGCACCATGCTTTGCTTCTCTTCAGTGTGAAATAACCTGTGCGACCAGGGGAGCTACTAGAAGCAATTAGCATTGAACTGTGAGTTATAGAGAAGCTCTCAGGCTCCTAATGCTTCTCCTGCTAGAGGTGTCAGCTGTGTTTATTATGAAATTGAAGAGCCTGCAGCAAGTACAGGGGGCTCGCGGAGGTCTGGATGGTGATTGAGGCTGGCATTAATCCCTGTCCAGGAAGGCTTGGGGGGCCAAACGGCTGCTGTGGAGCTCCCATCTCGCAGCCAGGTGCTTCCCTTGTTACGCTGGAAAATGAACACCAGCCGTCTCCTGCCAGCGTCATACCAAAACAGACTCGCGTGTTGTCATGGAACTGCTGGTGTTGAGCTGCAAAATGTGTCAGCACTCAAAAAACACCTTTCGAGCCACGCCGCGTTGTTTGCAGTGAGACCAAACTGTTGGTTTGAGGTTTCACACTTTCACACAGGAGGACGGCTTTGAAACCCAGAGTCAGACAGCGACAGCAACAGGAAAGAGCAGTGCTTAAAGCCCTTGACAACATGAGAAGGATATTTTAGGGGAAGGAGCAGTTTGAATATCTTTGACACTTGTGTGCATAGCTTGAATGGTACAGTCTATCTTCGAATAGGTGCATTTATGGCAATTGCAAACTTTGCTTGGTTTTCTATTTAGCTACAAAAGGCACTACCGTCACTGAACGTAGCAGCCCATTTGCCTACCTGTGAAACTACAAAACATGTATGGATTTGCCTTTGTGAAATACTGTCCTTATGGCATTTTATTCACACAAACACAGCCTGGCTGGTGAGGAAAGAATGTAAAAAGTAGTTTTTCCTTGATGTTGATATAAGGGGGCATGGAGTTGTGACATTTCTGGTCATTCAGCTCTCATGGATGTTGCAAGTTCTGAGGATAATGGAACACACCTTTATCCCTTCATATGTTGATCAGAGAAGCAGGGCTATATCTTCAGACTTGCATAGTCATTTTTTTAATCCCCTGTTTTTCTGCCTATGTTTATTTGAGAGTTGGGATCTGCTCAATGTTTCTGCCTTCTAATATAGACCAGACAGTTTGTCCTAGCAGCTCTCACCTCCGTGTTTGCTCTCAGCAGGGACAATTGGCTATAAGAGCATGGTCTAGACCTGCTCATCATGTAAAGTGCCCTGAGGAAACTCTGTTAGGATATAGCGCTAGATAGATAGAGTTTTTTGGATGACAAGCTTCTTCAGTCTTGAACATGTGCTTTAAGAGGCTCTAAATGTCCCAGGTATCACATCAACATTAGGTACTTTGCCTCTCAAGATGCAAATCCTTCAGTGATGCATGGTAGACGCTTTGGTATCCATAACCAGTTTGTTGAGCCTCACCTCAAAGTTTTTGAGGTCATACTCAAAGGGTTGCATCCCCACGTCCGGTCTAAGTAAGTGTTGCCTAGTTAAAAACTGGGTAAAATCACTCCTTTTGGCATTTTCTCACTCGGGCGGATGATGAGTGACGTAGAACAATTGCAGATTTTCAATCCTTGTTCTAATTCGTGTGGCTGACCCCTGTGGGTACAGCTTGTTCGCCTGGCTGAGACAAACAGATCCCTATCAGATGAGAGTCTGGCCGCGTTTCTTCACGAGAAAAAGACTGTGTGCAGTCGGCTTTACGCCGTCGTGACTCACGTTGATATACCCGGCAACTTGGCTTGTGCAAGTTTGCTTTACCGGCTGAGTGATACAGCTCAATGGCATTCCAACCTCTGGCAGGTTTCGGTGAAAAAACTGCACCAGTATTTGTGGAGATATGTGCCAGAGTGGAGAGCAGAGCGGCTGATTGATTCCCCGTCGTATCTGATCCTGTGAACAGAAGCGGCCGGGTCGAGATTAGACCTGCACACCGTCGTGCACGGAAGCACCATCCCACCTCCTTCACGACATTTGTCAGGCTGAAGCTGATGTATCTTTAGGCATGCGTTCGCTGCCTCAGCTGTTTGGCTTTCTGAAGTGTCTGCATGTGGGAATGTGGCTTTCTTTATGCTCCCACATCTGCCAAAGCCAAAACAATGTCTTCCAAATACAGATATGCTCCAAAGCCCCCATTGGCCTGCGTCCCTCCGCCTGCCTCGCCTCGCCTCGCCCTGCTCTCCGGCGAGGGCCGTTGCTGTTCTTTCACTCGGGCTCCTCCTAGTCCTCCCCTCGCTCAGCTTTGTCTCGCTGTATCTCAATACATCCCACTCTGCAACTCTAGCCAAGAGTTCGCGTTGCGGATCACCATGACTGTATTCTCGACAGCGACGGGCCCCTCAAGGTTTTACACAGAAGTTTGTGTCACTGTTTAAACCACCAGTGTCAGGCCTGTTCTGAAAACATAGCACAACTTTGAGTTGTGCTTCTGCTGCTTGGTGTCAGAATTAGTGATGGGGTGAACTAGGGCTGGGCGATTTTGGGGTACGCGGTGGTGGTGGAGGGGAGCAGGGCACTGCTGACAGCTCCTAAACGTCTGCACACAGCAATTCGTAGTCGTGACTAAAAGTTAACCTACGGCAAAGTACACAAAGTGGGTTCCTTTTTTTTTTTCATTCCGCAATTATTAACATTGAGGACAAACGTGGAAAGGGGACGTGATATTTTCACCTCCGATACACAGTGGGACACTTGCGACATTAGGCTACAACTCATCGTCAAAGCACGACTGGCTCACGTGACATTTCTCGTTAAATATGCTACAAAACGGAATAAGTGCATGTCGTACGCGACTTCATTAAAATAATTTACTAACATGTAGTTTTGACATCTGCTGTAGCTAGGACAACTACAGATATGAGTAAACAAAGGTAGCCAGTTAACATAGTCGTGAGTTAATCCGAAACACCGGTCTTTCGTCCTCATGTACAGCCCCCAAAGTAACACACTGCGCCCAGTCTGGCTTGTGGTGTTTGCTAGGTGTTGAAATAAGTTTGTCGTGGTACGCCTTCAGGCATACTTTGCAGCGGGGAGTGGTGGCGCACAGACCGGTAGCATGCGAGAGGAAATCGATTTTACGATCTTCTTGACGAAAAAGATTGATTTTGATTTTAAATCGATTAATTGCCCAGCCTTAGGGTGAACTGAATCACTTGAATTGCGACAGTAACTCGCTCAGTGGGTGATTGGTGGTGCGTCCGCTCTGAGGCTGGGAGGTTGTGGGTTTGATCCCAGGCTGGGTCATACCAAAGACTATAAACATGTTAACCATTGTCTCCCTGCTTGGCACTCAGTATTAGAGGTTGGGCAGTGATGTTTCCCAAGCATGGCACCGCTACTGCTCACCACTTACTCAGTGGATGGGTCAAACACAGAGGACAGATTTCACATCCTTCAAGATGTACCTTTAATTAAAAACAATGGTTGAAAAGATTAATTCACCAAATTGTTCAGCTCCCCAGAATTTCTCATCTGAAAGCCACAGCGCTTCAGTTTTAAAAATCTTGAATTTTGTCCCTAAACGTGGACAATTGTTGCTTGTTTTTATGCTGTTTAAGTTTTTCCTGTTGACCTACGGTTCTGCATTATTCTTTAACTGACTTTTTTTTAAAGAATCAGAATCAGTCATGGTCTTAGGACTGAGGTTCATTCAGTGACGAAATGACGTCCACCGAAGTCAGCATATTCGGTGAACGAGTCATTTAACGTGCACTTCTTTTCACTGGCAGGATCTAACTGAAGTGAGAAAATGAACAAATGGTTTCAGGAAGTGATTCAGTTCAATACGCTCGGCCATAACTTGCGGCCCTTCGAACGCAATGTTGGCGAGCGCTACGACACTTGTCAGAATGTTGCGACAAATCTTTTGCAGCTATGTTGTGATACAAGCTGAGACAAACTAGCCACATTTTTACTCGGGGCACTGGACAGGTCCACTGTAACAGTCGTCACCAGCTGCGTCAACAATTGCCGCAGTAATTCGCCACAGGGCGTCTTAAA
Source organism: Nelusetta ayraudi (assembly GCF_046127955.1). Classification (NCBI taxonomy): domain Eukaryota; kingdom Metazoa; phylum Chordata; class Actinopteri; order Tetraodontiformes; family Monacanthidae; genus Nelusetta; species Nelusetta ayraudi. The sequence goes on from NW_027466092.1 coordinate 3,805,348, forward strand.
GTACATAGAAAACGAAACTGGTTTCTTCACAGCTGCCTAAAGCGGGGACCATAGCAACAATGGCCAGCTATAAAATGTCTACTGCTGTGATTAACTGCCTTCTCCTTTTGTGCATATAAATATATGTACCTGTCACAGTTGATTGCTAGAGCAATCTTAGTGGAGCGACCTGCTTACTGACAAAAAAAAGAGAGATCAAAATAGAAACTTTAAGCGTGTTTTAATGCCCCGCCCTAAAAACAACAGTCATTTTATATGCCATTACAATTGAACAGTCATCTAGAACGCTTTGCTTCAGGTTTAGCAGGTGCCAATTCTTGACCTAACAGCAAGGGGTTATAATTAAGTCCTGACTGAGGACTCGCTGTGTACATTCAGCTGTGTGACAGTGCCGGCTGGGCAGCTGTGTCAAGCCTCGGCATTTGTGTGTCGACTTGCCAGCGATGACCTGGTGCCTTGCAGATACCACCATGTTGGCTCAGATCACGAAGATGGAGCGATTCGTGAGCGAATAATAGGAAACAGACACTTCCCCTGTCTGTTGCACCTATGCACCCTGCTTGCTCCTCGTGACATGATGAGTTGGAGCAGGAAATCGGGCTTTCAGTGTACAATCACCATGTAACTCACTCTACAACAGAGAGTGCGATGGAAAACTCTCTCCGCGGGTCTTCGCCTCAAAGTCTCTACACTTTGAGACGAAGACCCTCTCTCACTGCATTGCACTGCAGTTCAAAGACTTTGTGTCTGAGGCTGTGTGCTAGTCCACTGGTGGCTGTTTACCTCCGTCAGCTGCACTATGTATACAGCTGGATTCTGTTTGGTGGTGGGCTTCTCAAGAGGTGCATGCCTGCAATGCTACATCCAGTGTCTTAACAGTAAGGAACTAACTGGAATGTATCAAAGACACACTTACTTGTGCAAGGTATTTATTCCAGCAGACAGAACCTGATGGTAGCAAAAAGAAAGAAAGAAAGACAGAAAGAAAGAATCAGAAGTCTATGTTTATGGAAGCTACACATCCATTTGTCAGAGAGCCAGAAGAAAACAATTAGGAGTGTTGAAAGACAGATTAAGCTGATTGGACACGCCAGAGTTTTTCATTTGCATTTGAACCGTTTGCTAACACCGAGGCATTTCCTGTTGGTTGAGGCATGTGTGACCGTTGTTCAACTCAACTTTACAGTTACCAGCTACAATTAGGGAACAGCCACCAACGCTTATGCTCTGGCACTCTCATGTCTTCAAATAAGGAAATGTCCAGCCCTAATAAAACTGCAAGTTGGCATGGCTCACAAACTTTGCTGCAGCTTCCTATTCAGTCAGAGCGAAACCCTGAACCCTGAACCACAACCCAGCCGCTAGCCTTCTGCCTTCCGTGGTCAAAGTCTTCCTCTCAAGCTTTTGCACCTGTCAGCTTCACTGTGGACGTTTACAGACTGGATGGTTTTTAAATTTTAAGACCTTTTTTAAGAACTATGTAAAAAAAAAGTGCATGAAGTGCATTACAGTGCTGCCTTCATCATACCAGAAGTTGAAGTCATGCATTTTTGACATGTTTGGTGTAACTTCCGCATCACTGCGCTTCCCTCCAGAATGCCACAGACTTCAGAACACAACAGAAGCTTTCCCAACATTCCTGGTGACCCATACATGTGGGCTCAGCTCATTATCTGTGTGTGGCTCAGCAAGACGTTAGCTTGAAAGATAAATAACCTCGCGTGGAAAAGAGGAAAAGAGTTCCCGTGGCTTGGTTTGATGTCCTTTCACAGCGGATTCCGATGGTTAAACAAGTCTCCGCAAAGTGAAGAAAAAAAAAAAAAGTGCCAACAGAATGGCGGATGTTTGCGGTTTTAACATGTGCGGATACAATTGTGACTGTGAATAGTAGCTGTTGGTGTAACGCTGTCCTTTCAAAAATCTCTGAATGGGAACAGATGCCTTTTCCAGGAGGGAGCGGGACACAAACATTCTAAGGGCCTCTAAAGTTCATATTTTGCCTAAATATCAGTACATAAATATTACACGTCCCATCCCCCAAGGTCGTCTAAACACTACACACGCTCCCTTCAGTTGTCAAGCAGGATCTTTTTCTCCACATGGTTGGCAGCTTGTGTATCACCTCCTGCTCATCACCTTCTGCAACTTTTCCTCCTCTTTCCAGCTGGAGGCTGCTCTCACAGACCTTGACACCCCCCCCCCACACACACACACCCACAAAACTCAACTTTTCCCAAAACCCAGATGTTTCCCAGTGGTCGAGTTCAGCTCTTGTGCCTGCACGCACACACGCACACACGCACACACACACACACACACACACACACTGACATAAACATGGCATAAAAATGCAGCACGACATGGAAAAACGGAAACAGAAACACTTTTTCGCACCCACTTCTGAAAAGCACAATGCAAACCACACACACGCACGCACATGCACAGTTGGGAGTAGCTGAGTCACTCCAGCTCATGTGAGGTCTGCTAAGCTTCGGCCCTCTCCGGTATTCCAGTCTGTTGCAACCCTGGACCACTGATGGCTGCACACTGGTCCTCCTCCGCACTGCCACCGGGTGGGTGAGTGGCATTTCACAACGTGTACGTGTGTGTGTGTTTGTGTGTGTGTGATTTCAGACTGGGACAGTTGTGTGCGGGTGACTCACCTCTTCAGGATGGCAGCTTGTGCGTAGAAGTTGCTGTAGTTGTGAGCTCACTGTCGGAAATGGCGATGGCTCTTTCTGAGTTCACCGCTTCTCTGATGTCGTCCGACCACCAGCATCAGTTTTTCTGGCCTAGCATTCTTTGCTAGAGGTGTCCTGCGTTAGAGCTTCACCTGGAGCAGCAGAAATTATACAAGGCAGTTGTAATGCCGGTGAAGCGCCCGTGTCTGAGTTTACTACTACTACTCCAACAAAGACCAGCGATTTATTAAAAAAGAAAATCATTTTCCAAGGGAATTGGACAAATTATTCTTGGTTTTCCAGGCAGCCAGCCAGTGGCACTAAAATAGGAAGACCATGAGGTATTTTGTTTTTCCATAATAAGATATGTTGCACGTGTTTGGGGGTGTGTGGGAAAGTCCATGATTTGACCCCTACGCTTCCTCCCTCCCTCCCCCCGAATGAAAGAGGCTGGGATCTGGTCTTTAATACAATAAAGAGGGATACTTTCTATTTGTACATGTGTTTAAAAGTCAACCTATGAAAATGTAAGTGTTTATAATTTGTGAACATATGGTTCTTGTAGTGGCTTTATCAAACTAAAAACATATTTAAAAAAAAAAAAATCCTTTCAGGCCAGTAAACCCTATGGGTTGGAGATTTCACACACTGGGCCTGTATTCAGCGTGGACAAAGTGTAACTGAGGACCTGTCCAACACTGGCCTTCTGCTATCTGGTTGGCTAACAGATAGCTTGTGATAGGATTAGTTAGCATTAGCATTCACTTTTGCTCATGCTCGATGTTGTGTTTTTCTATACACAAAAGCACATTAAATATGGGCTGTTTTCCAGTATAAATGATATAATCGCTACTGTACTGCCTGCACCAGACATCAAACAAAGTTATTGACGAACAAGTTTATTTCACAATTGACACAATTGTAATAGTTGCTATCTGTTAAAGGTTGAGAGGTTGGGATATTTTGCTCTCCATTTAAGATTGCAGTATTTCTGACTTTTAAATTGATCTTTAGTAATCTTTATTTTTCTTCAAACTTATTGTTTTCCTTTCCATTTAACGCTAAGTCTGTTGAATTAGGAGACGTCATCAGGTTTTTTCTCAGCCTTCCGCAAACAATCGCTGGCGTGTAAAACCTGCTTTCATTACAGGAAGTCCTAAGAGTCAGTGGAATTGTATTAACACAGTGACCTCTGGGTCTCCTGATCCTTGAACCACCTTAAACACACTTGTCACGTTTAACCGAGCGAACACATTGGTACAATAGGGGCAGTGACTACTGTTTGCACTCTCACCTAATCTGTTGATCCTCTCGATGGTGGACAAGTAGCTCGTCATCCCTCAACTTCATCGCTGGTTAAAGTTTCAGCTTCAGTGAGTAGTTGCACAGTTAGACAGGTTCATGTTCGGTCATGTCATGTTGAGTCTATCCTGGAGAGGATCTGAAGTGTTTTTGTGACCTACAAACTTGCCGTTTGTCTTGGAATGGGGAAATCATGGAAAATATATTTTGGGGAAAATAGGTGCAATGGGAGGGTGACGCACGCCTGTGTTTCTGTCCTCCCTATGTCTGCGTGGGTCCTCTCACAGTGCAAAGATCAGCACATTAGGCTGTTAGTCATCTCTAAATCGTCTGATAGCGAGAAGTTCCCGAGGTGACGTCCATGAACTTGTCTCGAGACAGCTGTGAAAGGCTCCAGCAACCCTGATTGCAGGAAATTCGGTCTCAGGAAATGGATGAATACCATCAGAAATATATATATTTTTTGAATTTATCAGTCACAGCATTTCATGGTGACATTGCAATCAAATAAACTGTAGATTCATTTTTGGCTGGATGGCTGGATTACCTGACAGCATTTTAGGCCATGTTGGGAATTTTAGTGGAGCTCCCAGACAGTCAACCAGTCAGTATGGTTGCTTGGCGATTGGTTGCTTTGTGTCCTCTGCCAGGAGGCTTTCTGGGCAAGGCTGTGAATTTTGCCGCCCAAGGCAGTGCAGAGTTTACAGGGTTAGCCATGTGGACGGTGCATTATTTAATAGTACATATGCCGAGACAAACTGGCTGTGAGGTTTATGTGAGGTCTTCACTACCAAGGTGCTCCCATTCTGTGGATCCGTGGACGAATGAAGAGACAGAAACACCAAGGAGAACTGTTTAAATTGCAACACTGGAACCGAACCAGAAAAACAGTCTAATGTCTCATCGTGTCCAACATTTTTGCAGATCGTTCGTTAGTTTTTTTCTGACTACAAGCGGCCCACTCCCATCTGTCTTTGCCTGCCTCTCTGGGCCCTTTCTTCTCAGCTTAAAGACCAAAAAAAAAACAAAACAAAACAAAAAAAAAAACAGGTCTGCGGTATAATTTCACACACTAAACTGCAATTCTGAGGATAAACAAGAAAAAAAGTCAGTGTGAAGTCCCAGTGTCTTTTGTTACTGGCACACGTTAACGCTGACCTCACTTCTCAAGTCATTACAGCAGCTCGTCGTTTACACAAGCTCAGCTAGGGCTGCTTAGATTCACTGAAATTTCCCTTGTCAGTGCGTGCTTCATTTTAGAAGTGCCACATTTTACACACAGTCACATGTGACCAGTTAGGATTTGGAGGGGAATTGCAGGCTGAGTGTAATGTTTGACTCGATCCAGAATTTGTTTTAGACACAAGTGGAATTTGGTGCAATCACTTCTGCACTGCATATGGACACTTGTTTTCATATTGGATGTTGTTTGTGATTCTTGAATGATATGTATCAACAACGGAGAAACAACATGTAGCCTGACCTCGCGGGCCACATGTTCTACATTTAAAAGTTGGAACTCAAAGTGGTCAATTTTAAATAGAACAAAAAGCAGAGGGGCACTTTAGGTAAAACGTGATCTCTGTGTAGGTTCAGCAAAGTGAATGAATGAATAGAAATGTGTCGCAATAGCGGCACACCCTGAATCCACACAGGTGGAATTCCCTCATTCCAACAGCCTGAAATTCCTCAACGCGTTTTTCCGCTTTTGGCCTGAAGTGGTGAAGAACACAGTTTTGATTGCGTGTGCCGCAAACTCTGGTGAAAATTGCTATGACAAAAGGCCCATTTGTGCACCTCTCAATACCCTGTTGCAGCGCAAACATTTGGAGTTGGTTGATTGAGGTGCTTCATTGACAGGCCAGGTCGGTGTGATGGAAGCCCAGGTACAGCTGCACCTTTGCAAGGATCCACCGCCAGGCTCCCTCGCATCACGACAGCCATGATAAAAATGAATGCCTACGCGCTCCTCAAGGTCTTTGTTCTGTCTACAGACGCTTTAATTGCATTTTCGTCATCGTTGGCAGTTTTGTTTTTTCCATGTGAGAACACTTGTTATTACCCGTCAGAATGACTGACAGCTTTCAAATAAGTGGCAAAGTTCAGTCAGTGGCAGATTTTTTTTTTTTTGTGTGTGTGTGTGTGTGTGTGTATGTGTCCTCCCTTCAGTTTCTGTTTTCCATGTGATAAGTGAGGAAAAAAAAAAAAAATCACAGTCGGCAAAACTTAGAAATTTTAAAACTTTTCAACTCAATAACCATGTTGACTGAGGCTCTGGTGATGTTTTCTAACCAATTCAAAAGTCCTGCAGTTTCCCCCCAAGAGCAATGCAATTGAAATCTATTGTGGTCATAAAGTAAAATATGAGAAACAATGTGTCCATCCAAAGCCAACATGAACGTGGCTCCTGTCTATGAGACTACGATAGATATTTTGGAAGAAAAAGCAACACAGTAGCGACAAGAAGACCTTTCATGCTTTTCATCTATTGTTTGCCCGTTTGAATGTTCAATGATCAAAGTCAACACGTACTTGCAGTGTGTTAACACTGGAATTCCCTCTTTGGAACTTTCTAACAATTACGTTGGTTAGAAAATGTCACCACCAGAGTCTTGACACAATGGAGAAAAGGAAGTGTGTGACTGCTCCTTTAAAGAAAAGCCACAATGAAGCAACATTTTTCAACCACGACAACCATCGAGTTCCACCTCTTCACTTTTCCCATTGGTGACTGGTGTCTTTTGAAATGAAACCACACAAGAAGAGACTAGGAGCGTTCAAGCTGCCCAGTCTTACACATAAATGCAACATATACAAAACATGACAGTTGGGAGAGTGGGGGGGGTTCACTGGAAGATTGCACAACTTTTTTTTCTCTCTCTTCTTGCTCTGGGGGCCCCTAAGCTGTTCAGTCTGCCTCCTCATTCCCTTTAATAACATAACATGTCTAGTTTCTCAGCCACTTATTAGCCTGAAACGGCAATAAGTATTGACATGTTGGTCATGATGAAAGTAGGGATGTGCCGTACCACTGATTTTCTTTTCAGACAGATACCAGGCCGATACTGATATGACACTGATACATTTTTAGAAGATTAATGTTTTAATGTGGGTAAAAAAAAAAAAAGTAACAAAACATATGTTTTCAAAATATAAAGATAGATTTAAGGTATCCAAACACCATTCGCCTTATGAATTGGAACTGTTGTTTTCAAATGTAGAACAGTTGATTGTTGAAAATTCTTTGAAATGACGCTTCTAAACCAGAGCAGGGTAACGTTGTAATCAAACTCCCTGTTTCTTTTGTGTACAGTTTGTTCTTGCTCATCCTTCCAACTGAGCTCAGCCTACCATCAATGTGTTTTAACTGTGCATAAATAAATGTAATTTGGGCCCATTTTTGTCAAGACTAGCTGATCTGCTCCCTAAAACAGACATATTTGGTATCAGGAGAATCCATATTTAAGCAACCATCTGTGCAACTCTAGATGAGAGAGAGATAGACTGTGAACCTTCAGTCATTTCACAATTCAAGTACTTCCATTTCTCACTCAGTAAGTAAACACAAGAGAACACAATGATTTTGCTTGGATTTTCTTTAATGGCATGTTGGAACGTATTTACATCCGTGGCCACTGTCGAGGAAAGTCCGTTCCTCAGAGACACAAGGAAGTACATTCATATATACTGTATATATATATAACAGTTACCACCGTGACCACCACAGTGAAACATTGCTGCTGCTGCTTGGTCAGACACTGTGCAATTACATGGCGTCATAAGTCAAACGGGGTCCACTTGGATTCATCCGCTTCGACCGATAGTTCAGGGCTGTTTTTTTTTTTTTTTTTTTTTCAGAGGCAAAGCAGAAATGACTTCATCCACTGAGGTGATGGAGCTTCTCCCTCCAGAGATGGTTTATGCTCAGATCGATTCCCACTCCTGCTTAATTACCGCAGTCAAATAGACGACGGCGCAGCAGATGCCTCCAAAATGTTTGCCTGGTGCTGCAACACCCTGTGGTCCCTCTGCTTGCTGTGAGGCATCGCCTTCTGATAATGAATAGCGTTCCTGCTTCCCATCAGCCACCCTGCTGCAAACATGACTCCGACAAGACCAGAGAATTTAGACCCTGCACTTTCACTGATTACTGGCTTGCATGATGGCAACCCGTTTCCTGTTTTCAGTCTCTGGCACGTGAACAACTTGATTGACCCACTGATTGGTTTGGGACAACCACAGCCCCCCCCCACTCCCCAGTTTGGCTCATCTTACTTTCGGTAGTTCTAGAAAGTTCATTAATATATGCAACTTTGACTTTACTAGATTGTGCTCTCTTCCAAAGCCGCGCACTCTGAAGTGCTTTTACTACAAATTGCAGATAAATAGTGCAACATTTTGTTATTCATTATGTATAGCCTTAAAAAAAAATTGTAGGGGCTGCGAGGCACTTGAATACAGATAAACACACTTAATACAAACACAGAGCTTGAGGAAGGGCACCCAGTGCCACCGAAATAGAAGGCTGGGGTAGCCATGTTCTCGAATGTAAACGAGAACCAAAATATAAAGGAAGGTGATGTTAATGTGCCAGCCGTGTGGGCGGAGTTTCATGTGGCTCTTGCCACAGTTAGCATGCTACTGGGACTGGACATACTAGCATGAACACAGCGCATGTCAAGGAGGTCACAGAGTATGTTTCTCCAAAAACATGGACTTATGTTGTTTTAAAGGGGCCCTAAAATAATAAAAAAAATATAATTTTTCAACTCTGTAACATGTCTTTTTGCATTACTGGCATATCAACTAACACTTTTTTCGATGTGGGCTGGATTTTTTCATGCCACCAGGCTGAAACGAGCTGCTCGACTGTCTACGCCACAAGTGGAGCTGATTAACACAGTAACGTCTCTGCAGACTTTGTTCTAAATAAGGTTGAGGCTTCGCTGCATCAGCACAGGAAGCCATCTTTCCCGCAAGCTAGCACTAGCAGCACTAGCAGCACTAGCAGTAAGCAATCTTTTTTTGATAAAATAAACCTTAATTATTGTTTGTCTGACACTTTTTCTTCATTGGTTAATTCTTAACAATTGAGAACATGATCACATTAACTCACTGGTCATGAATGTTTTGGTATTTGGTAGAATTCTGTCCCTCAGTGAAGCTCCTGATCTGTTTGATGGCAAAGAAAATGGATCCTGAAGATGGATTAGAAAAGAAAAGTCAAACAACGTCAATGCGCTTGTCAAGAAATATAAATACAAAAAAAGGATGGGCTTTGCAGACAAATGTAATAAATCAAAAGTGGGAAATTGAGAAACTGCCATTCGTTTTCATAAATGTTTGCTGTTTTATTTTTCAAAGTGTCAGCAGGGTACAAACTCTCTGAATAATGAACATACCTCCTGTTGGCAGAGCCGAGCTCCGCACAACTTTATCATGAGCTTGCTTACCAAGCTGCTTCCTGACTCATATTACAGAGCTACCACCCGTCTGTGATGTTTGAACCGCAAGTACATGGCTCTCAGACACTGGTTTGGAGTTGTCCTGCATCTCCTTAAACGACCCTGCAAGGGTCCAGTAATGACCAATGTGGCTCGCTCCCGCCTCCAACTCCAAATAGCATGTATGCACAGTTTCTGCAACGCTCTTGCACGGCCTCTTGTTTTCTCGCTAATCGACAGCAGATGTTTGCAGTCAGGGTCCAACTGCCGTTCGTTGCACTGCTGCGACAGAGACAGCGGCGAGCCCCCCTCCACCATGATGTCACTGCTGGATGGTTGTGAAAATACTTGAGAAAATGAGAACCTCATTGAACCTCAGCTGAGCACTGCACGTGTCTTCCTGCACGCTGGTCTTCAGTGGTTTAATTTCACTCTCTTACATCCCCATCACTCAACTCTGTCGGGACCGATGCTGATTTTTATTGCGGCTGCGTCTCGGTGGAAAGAACAAAGCTAAACCAAACTGCTGAGCAGAGAAATTTCAGCGTTGCTATTCTTTCTCTCGACAGAAGACCTCGTCTTTGAGCCAGCTTCCTGTTGAGGAGCTCAAAGACCCCCTGCCTCCGCCTTGGAGATGCTACATGTCTCCCCAAGGGCGGCGATACTATGTCAACACCACCAACAACGGTAAGTCTATAGACTTAAACAGCTGAGCCGACATTATCTCAAATGTATATGTTAATGTATATCATGAACTTTTTGCAGTCCTTCACAACGTCCTCTGTCCTGCCAAAAAGGAGCTGAAGCAGTTTTGTCTAGAGTGCAGCCATCTTCACATTTGAAAGGTCACAAGATCAGAACAGCAAGGTTTTTTTTTTACTCTGTGGACGACATTTATTTCTGCTTTACTCCCGACTTGCTTTGGCAAGAGTGGCTACTGCCATTACTCCCATAATAACAAATCTGATTGGTCGGTTAGACGTCTTGTTTGCCTTACATCACCAAGTTTTGCTTCCCCTTTTTGAACACTTTCTATGGTTGTTCTTACAAGATTTCCAGGTTAAATGTGACAAAAGTTATTTTTAACGCTGTCTATATTTGTTGAAGTTTTGATTTGGTTATTTTTTGAGGAATTTGTGATGCTTGGTTGACATTGACAGGTCATTAAAGGGATTTTTGAAGGCGTTTAGCTCATAGATTAGTTGTTGATCGTGTTTCTTTAAATCTGTCTGGAGTAATGGATGTAAACCATCCCAAAATCAAAACATTTCTGTTTGCTGGAAACAAACAGTGGCAACATACTTTTTTTTGGCAGTAAGTCACCGCTGTGGCGATGGGAAAACAAACTGAGACTTTGCTGACCCTCATTTTATTCTTATCTTGCCGTTTAAATCAGTTTGCAAGTTTGCTTTACAGAAATACATTTGTGCTCCTGCAAATGAGGTCCTGGTGGCCTCGCAAAGTGGCGGGCCTTTGTGTTTAAAACTGTACGTATTGCTCAAAAATGTCTCTCAAACCCCCGTTTGTAACCTATTGGACCACACCACATGATTGTGCGGCAAAATAAACACCGCAGTTTCATATCCCAGGGTTCCAAGCACATTTTCATTGTTCCAAGCACGGGGCTGTGCTTCCTGCTCAGCACAAATGTAACTTGTTAAAGGATTTTTTCACGCCACATTGGCAGCGTGATTTTTATTCCGTCAGAATGCAAAAGACAGACCTTTATTTCCCCTTGCAGTGCGGGGAATTTACGATACAACAACACTTTGAACAACGCAGGGGCTGGCGTTTATTTTAACAGTTGCACCTGAGTCTGTGCAGCAGCCACGGTACCAGTGAGAGACAGAGGGCGTACGAGAACTCTGATACTGCTGATTGGGCCTTCCCGCTGTCAACACAATCACCCCTCAGTGTCTCCCTGAACACACACACACACACACACACACACACACACACACACACACACACACACACACACACGGCTTTAATACCCTCCACTGTTCCGCAGAGATGGCAGCAGAGCTGATCTTTACGATCCCCGGTGATCTCGCTGTAAAACCTGACTGATGATACTAATATCTGCTTTTAGCAGCCCTTGTGTGCCTTTGACTTTGGGATGTAATAAAGTTGAAAAGTTCAGTTGCTGGCAGAGTGCACTCAACCACTCAACAGGTTCAAGCACAGAATGACCAACGCAATGCTTATCAGCTTAAATGTAGCGTACTTATTAGTCTTTTTTTTTTCTATTATCTTCAAAGGTTATGATAACATTTTTAACATTGTATTTTTTTTACTTAAATATTAGCATTATTGTCATCACTTCCACTTTGGTTCAGTTGTTTGCGTTCAACATACTGTATGGTATTGTTACAACCCTTTTTGGATAATTCACAGTTCTTAAGTGTGGAGATTTTCCTAAAATAAGGGAGAAAAACAAATCCCTGACATCTGTTCTGATAACTGAAGGCTTTGAGTGAAAGAGCATGTTTACGCTTAAGAATTATGACAATTGTAGGATGCCGTTGGCACGCTCAAAAAAGTTCAAAAGTTACGTCAGAGGATAAAACGGAGCCGAGGACACGCTTCAGTCTGCAGAAATGTTTGTTGTGTGTGTGTAGGTTTGAATGCTAGCGAGTGTGAGGAGCTGCTATCTCCCAGCCTAGCCTGTATTTTTTTTTTTACACATTTGCACGCCAGGCACTTATGTTGTGCTTCCAATTTGGTTGCAATGTGTGCAAGTTATTGGCTTGTAATGTTAATATTTTACAGCGCAATATGTGCGGTAGTAACTTTGACTGGCTGCAAGTATTTGTGAAATGCAGCAACTAGCACTTGCTGTTCTGGCAAGGGAACCACATAAAGTACACTGAGGTCTTTGAAAAATTTCAAAATTAAAAGAATCCAAACTTTATCTATTTGTTCATATTCTTACACAACAAAATGCAAAACACAATCCAAAGGCCTCTGATATTAAGTTGTACAGAGTTGTTTCCTGGTCCACACATGGCAGATGTGTGTGAGACAAAGACACAGTGTAATTCAAACCTGCAGTCACCAATCAGACAATGTTTTTCCTGACTTTTCCCCAAGCAGCACTCATTCTCTGGGTGATGTCACCAACTGGTGGCTCTACCTGTCAGTCTGCCTCAGGACCAATCACTCGCACTCCTCTTTAAAACACACTTTGTGGTTTATCACTCAGTTAATAGTGACTGCACCCGTCAACCACGTCTCTGGTCACAGAGGAAAGGGGCTCTGGAATTAGCCGAGGGCTACGCCCAGCCATGAGGCTGTAAAGGGTGTTTCACACCCCCCACCCGTCCTTTTCAAACTCTTGATTTATGGCCACCATGAACGTGTCTCTTTGAGATGCACTAACAGTTCGCACAACCTCAACTATTTTTCCTCCTCCCACTCAATGCTTTGGATTATTCCTGTGAGAAAATCTGTTGAAGAAGATGTCATTTCAGTGCGACTGGCTTTGTTTTTCTTCTTTCTATGGTTGTAAAACCTTCCGTGCCCCAGAGCAATGGGCTAAAGTGACGAGCTCAACATTTTCTTTTTATTTCCTTAAAAAGAAAACTGCTTTTTTTCTCATCCCACATAAAATGCCTCTGCATCCCTGCTGACTTGTATCGCTGTGTTATATTGGCAGTGTGTGTAACAGTGGCCACTAGGGGCAGAGAATCTCCACCGGGACTCATTTTATATATATATTTTTTAAATCTGTTTCTTTTTGCTGCATGATGACTAAATAAAAGTCCAGAGCGTCTCAGCCCTGACACACTCTCACCGTACCAACGGCCCATCTGATAACATTTTTCTCGAAGCATTCGGTATTTATAGCATGTTTTCAGCAGGCCTCCCCTCTTTGTTTCTTCTAAAGTTCAGTCTGATTAGACACAACTCTGTGTGTGCTTGCTTGCGTCTGCATTACCATAGTAACACAAGGGTGCGTGGGCGAGGCCTGCATGTCCTTGTGCTGCCGTGCTTTTATTTTTATTTTTAATCTTTCCTTCCTGTGCTGCTGGGTGCTGCGGTTAGCAGCTGTCTCCTCAGACTCACCTTCTCCCAGTCTGACCAGTCGACTGCTTAGCAAACACACCAAAACAGAAACACACACACACACACACACACACACACACACACACACACACACACACACACACACACACACACACACACACACACTCGTTCATCACGGCACAGTCAGAGCCTCTGGCGTGCAGGTGCTTGGTGGAAACTCTAACTAACCTCACTGAGGTTTGCTCTTCACCCTTATACTGTAGTAGCAGAAACTAGACGGTAAGTACTGTGTTCTTACTGCGAACCCCCTGTGGTTGTTTGGCCGAGGGGGCCGGAGCAGCAGCAGATGGATGGAGTGTTTTGGTGGCTCACCTCATAGGAGGAAAATATATCATGTAGAAAACATGTGCTTTAAAGTCTGTAGAACAAAAGCGTTACAACAAAATAAGTGTGTTGAAGCCCCACAGTATTCGGCTCTTTATTGAAATGAATTTGAAAAAACACAGGAAAAAGTGAATGAAATACAGCTATTTTATGACTTACTTACCGTTATTATGATTTAAAGTTAAAAAGAAAAGTCCCAGTGATTGTCACATCCTGAAGGATGTGAAATTTGTCCTCAGCATTTGACTCATCATCCCCTGAGGGAGCGGTGGGCAGCAGCAGTGCCGCGCCCGGGAATCATTGGGTGATCTAACCCCCCAATTCCAACCCCGAATACTGAGTGCCAAGCAGGGAGGCAATGGGTACCATTTTTACAGTCTTTGGGATCGAACCCACAACCTACCAGTCTCAGGGCGGACACGCTACCACTAGACCACTGAGCTGGTTCCTCAAGTTCAGTGGGCCAAATTAAAAAGCTTGACAGGCCGCGTATGGGCCCCGGGCCTTAGTTTGCCAATGCCTGCTTTAGAGCATGCTCAGTAGCATCGCTTCCCATCATGCCTCTGTAACTCCCATAATGCATCGGAACCTGCACGTTCATTACTCTGAGCGCCATGCTCTAAGTAAAGTCTATTCTCCGTATTTTCTGACCTTTCGAAATGTTTTTGAAAGATTAAAAGTCCACGACTTAAAATAGTTTAAAATATGAAATATTATTTCATCCACACTTTCTACAGAAGTTGTAAAACATTGATTTTAACCTCCAATCATGTCCCTGGTCTTAGTCGCTGCTAACGCCTTAAGCAGCTGTATAGTAGTTTAGCATTAGCTTAGCATAAGCCAAGCGTATATTTATTCTGAGCAGTGCAGAACTAGCCTTGCTGTATGTGCAACAGTCTGAGATGTGCAAGGGACAGATCTTAGCAAAATACACACGCTTGAAGGTTTGAGTGCTTCGTGTTTTAGCATCTACTTCTTGCCGCCCTCAAAATCGTCAAATGAGATTAAGTCTGAACTATCTCATCATCCAGCCCGTTTGCCTGGCATCTCGATGCTGCCCCACTTCACGGTGGACTGTTGAGCGAGTCGTTCTGCGTGGCTGGCCTTTCAGTCACTTGCGTCACCGGCTTAGGCTGACAAAATATCAGAGCGGATCTCTTTATCACCGTCCTGCTCAACACCAGTCGACTGAGACACTGGAGCGTCTCCTCCTGGCTGGACTCATCTGGTCTGTCCTTTTACCGAGTCAGAACAAGTTGGCCCAATGGAAGTTTCTAAATGAGTCTTTTCTGGTCAGTTACATATCATTCCAAAGTCTCTACCGGCGTGTCCACTCAGTGGCTGTAAACGCTGGAGCAGTTCATTTTCCCCCTCTTCACATCAGGGCGCCATAAACTATATGTTGTGTTATTCAAACGGTTTGGTTTGTTTGACAAAGTGCGGTATGAGTGCAAAACCTGCAGCAGCTCAGTGCTGCGACTCACTGCTGAGTGTGAATGAAAGCAGCTTTATCATTGGGATACACGGGTTGATCTTTGGCAGCCGTGTTGAGACAGACACTCCTTTCTGTCAAGCACTGGACCTTTTTAGGGCGTGCCTGTCGCTGCTGCTGCTGCTGCTGCTGCTGTTGAATGCATGTCACTGGACCTGCAGGCGCAAATCTGGCAGGTGTCACGTCTGATCTCTCACCTGCATTAAACACGCGGCAGTCTGTTTGAAGCCTGCTGCATTTCAAGTGCCAGCTGCCCAGAAACTGAACCTGAGTCGGTGCGACGCTACGATGAATGCGTGGCATTTCCAAAATACATTGACTGGTTCCATCAATAGTCAAGACAGAAATTCATCCACTGTCTAATTCTGACGTTTGCCTGAATCTTTTTAGATTTATGTGCTCTTCCAAACAACACAAATATCCCATTAACGTCTCAGCCTTCCGGCTTTAAATCCTCCACCTTTGTATTATCGCCGCTCTATATGGAATAAAAAAGACGGTTCTGTAAATGTTGTTTTGACTGTTTCTGTCCTCTTATCGAGGCAGACAGACATAATAACAAACAATTTCCCTTGAGCAAATTGAATTAGGCTATATTTTTCTACATTAATATCCTGCTTCCCCTCGCTGCATTGATTTGTTTATGACAAGCTAACAGAGAAAAATGGAGGCATTTGAGGCCAGTGAGTGGAGGCTGTGCGCTGGCATTGTACATCAAACGTGAGGGCACGGTCTCCCTCCATGAGCCGGCTGCCAGTTTATCCCCGCCATGCGTGTCATTCGAGCTGATTGGCTCGCCTCGGTTTGAGAAGAGAGGCAGCCAGAAAGGCCCAAATGCAATAAGAGCCTCTTTACATGTTTGTGCCTCGTCTTTCCGAGCCGAGAGTAAAGGGCTAATTGGTGAGAACAGCCGCTTGGGATGTCGGACAGTGTGCCATTATTGTTCATTCTATTTATCTATCTATCCATCTATCTATCTATCTATCTATCTATCTATCTATCTATCTATCTATCTATCTATCTATCTTTATAGAGATTTACAGAAACTTAATTTGATCCTCCTAAACCTTTTGAATTTCCATTGATCTCTTGTCTAATGTCCCAGTGCTTCTTCAGTCACTAACAAGGTGATATCCCCTCTTCCTCCCACCAAAAAAAAAATCACAAACACAAGTGTCTGATCCACAAGTGGTCCACCAAACGTTTGGCCCCACTGACAGTTTGCATTTAAAGAGTCCTCTTCACCACGCTGTTCACATTTTGACGTCATCAGAGCAATACGCTGTATTTCTTTGGAACCATGGGGTGGTTTGTTTGCAGTGTGAAAAATAGTGAGTCATCAACCGCAACAAACAGCTTTGATGTTTGCTGCCTGGCAACTGGCGGCAATGTAGATGATCAATATCTTGAATACATGAATGATATAGCATCACACCCTTTATGCCTACTTGTATTAACTTAGAGCTGTTCAGTGGCTCAGTTACTTTGTGTCCTCCAACTTCACTCTTTGCTGCTCTCGTCATGAGGCTCTTGCGAGGGTGTTTGCTCTGGCCGCCTTTACAGCGATGCACCCTGGACACAATAGGACACTAAAATAAAAAGGCAGGTTGATTTGAATCAGATCACCTGTTTCACATTAAATACCCATAAAACAACCTGGAGTTCGACGGCACCTGTGAATTGCGAAACGCTTTAGCAACCCGTGAACAGAGAAAGTTCTGGTAGTAGTTTTCCATAAATCTCAGTGAGACGACTGAAATACCGCAGCTCTGGTGACATCACTTCCTTCTTCTCATGAACCCACCAGAGACCACATGGGAGAGACCCTCCAGTACACCTGGCACCCCCAGGATGTCGCCCCACCACAAGAGCTCCCTGCCAGCAGGTACGACAAAATCTCATTTCCGTCCAAACTTGAAGCTCAAGTGGCTCCGTGGCCTGTGAACTCATCCAAGTAGCCACGGTTGGACAAAGCAACCACTTAGGCACACCGAACACACGCACTTCCAAGTGGCTAATTTCATCTACAGCCTCAACTGCAGTACTGAGGCCTCCTATGTTCTCCCTGCGGGCTGCTGCTCTGACAGCACGTAAAACACGGCAAACTGGAGGGCTTTGTGACATTTTTCCTCCTTCCAAAAGCCGTTTTTCAGTCAGATATTTGGTGATGAACGAGTGCCTACTTTTACCTCCACCCAAACACGTTCCACTGACATGCATCGGTTTGACTGACGGCTTTTCTCCCAGACTCAGGACTTTTTGTTTGTCTCATTTCAATAGAGTTGCATAACAGCACATGTACTAAATTGAGATTTTCTGAATGATGTACCAGTTAAAATCAAATTGGAATCTGGCACTCAGCTAAAATGTATTCTGACTAAATTACACATAAATGTATACAAACATATATTTCACTGTTTCACCTCATTGTCATTTTGAACTGAAACCAGACGCTTACTTTCACCTTAAGCCAAACTACTAACTAAACACATTTCTCCCTCTCGCTCTCTCTCTCTCTCTGTCTCCAGTGAATGGCTTCCACTCAGGTGGCAGCCCGCTGCACCATGTGGAGCACGCCCACAACAGTCCGGTCTGGAAGAGCAGTGCGGAGCCGCAGGTAAAGCCGTCCCAGTGACTGTTGCTACACCAGTTTCCTGGCAACGCAGTGCACACTGTAAAGGTTGTTTGGCTTGAATCAACCTTGGCTGGAGGAGAGCAAAGTTGCTGAGTGGCTTTTGAGAATTAATTTCCAAGTGTCCCCTGGCTTTGCCGTAATGAGACGTGTGTTCGATGGGGACCATGGCCCGATTTTTGGTGGCATTACATTTATTTTTATTTTTGTTTAACCTTTATTTAACCAGACGGAGCCCGTTGAGATGAAGAACCTCTGTTTTTAAAGGGAGACTTGGCAAAGATATTCAGCAATAAGACACAAAACAGTTACAATTAACACATAGAAAACAATCAAATTAAGTAGAATTAAATATATAAAATGGAAACAAGCAGGTTACGATAAACAATACATTGTAGTGGAGTCAGCCTCAAGTGATCTCAGTTCAGATTTAAAAGTCCTTCAAGAAATTAACAATGTTAACCCTATTAAACATACCATTCAACATATTCCATGCTTAAGGTGTAAACTAGTAATAGGCCTATTTACCCAATTCAGCACAGCATGTGGAATAGAAAGCAACAAAGGAGTCAGACATAGAAAAGTATACCAATGACTGAGCCTTCAAGTGGCCAGAGCAGACCATCCAACCCAAGAATATACCTGGCAGTGGTGTGTCAATGGTTTACAGTGAGTAATGAACACACATTAATCATATGAAAGGCACAGCAGTGGGTGATAGTTCCCAGTATCAGAGCCGGTACTTCTTTGAGCGTGGACAAGGAGCAAGAACCTGAATTCAAGAAGGAAAAGCGCAGGAGAAACCTGTTTGGCTCTCGACTAACAGGCCTTTCAGCTGGTTCCTGTTGTCCGCACTTGTTGGATGGTTAGCATGTTAAACGAAATCATACTGAAGGACTGCAGCTGTCAGGACTTCTGTCTATTTGTCCTTGACTGGCTTTTTCTCACAGTGTCTTCTATCCTGTCAGTGAACTCACGCAAATTATAATAATTAATCTATTACTTCTTTTGCTCGATCCACTTTCCAGCAAGTGTGTTAAAACACAAAGTTCTGGGGAAAAAAAGAAACATGTCTTTGTGGTTGCACAAAGGGCACTGATACCTTCCCCAGGTTGGTAACAACACTCCCAGTCAAACCTATGTTCCTTCCTGTGGCTGCACTGTTTTAACTCCTTCTGAACTCTTGATAAACGACAAAGTTGTTTTTTGGGTTCGTTAATCATGTTTCCTGCTGCACTGGAGTTCAGGATGAATAATGGAGAGAGCAGTGAGTCCAGTATGGGACCTTTAAATACTTAATCTTGTCTAGATACGTCAACAAGACCCGTTTTTTTTTTTTTGTTTGTTTAAGCTGAATTAAAACTTCATCAAAAGCCGTAGTGGGTGAGCGGTGTGAAGGTGAGGCGGGGGGGGGGGGGGGGTGAAGGTTCCATCAATGACGGGTGGCTAAAACACAGTCATACCAACGTGCGTTGGAGGGGGGCGAGCGCCCTTTGTGGCTGTTTAGCGCCTCTGTGGCGGGCCGCGTCTCTTTCATCTCTGCCCAACCATAACGCGCGATGACGTCTCTCCAGATTTCCGACACATCAAAAACCGCCCCTCACTGTCTCTGCGCTCATTATTAATGTAGGGGCCGGTGGCAGTTAAAGCAGATTAATCCCTCCTACGGTATCTGCTCTCTTGATCATAATTAACCAGGCCCGGTCCGGTTAGACAGACAGGATCCGCCCACAACTAAATCTCCGCGTCCTCAAGCGCTCCCAATCTTTTTATTTATTTTATTTTATTTTTTAAGTGCAGCTTATCTGTTCCACACACAAACATGCACACACACACACACACACACACACACACACACACACACACACACACACAAACACATAAACAGACTGTGATTTACGTTTGGCCCCGTCCTCATATATATATTTTTTTTTGCTGCAGCTTCAAATCTGCACCAGAAACTTCCCTTTTGGAAGCTTGCAGAGGCACAAATCACAACAAACACACATGCATACATGCACACTCAGACACAAAGAGATGGAACAAGCCGACTATGCCTGCTGCACTGCACACACACACACACACACACAGCGGCAGCAGCAGCAGCAGCAGCAGCAGCAGCAGCTCCGGACAGACTCTCGTGCTGCTCGCTTGGCTGAAACAGCTGCTGTGTTTGTGCGTCGGTGCGCGAGCGCGCGTGCATGTTGGGAGCAGCCGACATGTCCGACACGGAGGACGGAGGTTTTGACGGAGCGTCTTTCTTCTCTGTGCAGAGCCCGGGATCGACGTCGCCCACCAGGAAGCAGAACAAGGAGACCACGCTGACGGTGAGTGCGGCCAACTGATGCAAAAAGTCCACCAACTGTTTTCGTGGCGGCGGCTGCAGCACCAGCAGCAGCAGCAGCAGCAGCAGAACTGTGGGGAGCTGCACTCGATGGCAGCAGTGTAGAAACTTTATTGACATGCTCAGACTGGAAGAAAAAACATCTTGTCAATGTGATCGGTGGACGAGCCTTTCAGTCCGTTTCTTCCGTCAATAACTACACTCACAAAGAAACACACAATTGTTTATGATGAGACAGCAACTGTGTGAATGTCTCTGTCCTCCTGCTTGCAAAGTGTCTTTGCTGCTTGTTTCCAGTTGCTAGTGGTGCAGAAATTGCGGTGACATCATCCCATCTAGATTCTTCTTCCGTTGTCAGGCCGCCGCGTCCTGGCCGGGGCCTCACTCCCGTCACGTCAGTCAGTGCTCCCGCTCTCCCATCTTGTTTGTTGTTTTTTTTTTTATTTCCCCCTGACATCACAGACTGACAGCAGGAGGCGGCGTGCCTCTGCTGCCATGGCTACCGGCTTGATGTTGTCGATGTGCAGGGAGCTCCCACAGGCGTGAAAAGGGAGAAACTGTGGAGATAGTCTTGTGCCGTACCTCAGTCAATAATACTGGGACTGCTAATGACCAGTACGGAGTCAGCCAAAAATAATGGAGACACCACATCATCGTCTGTGTCCCGTAAACACAAGTATGTCGGTTAACGTTCCATTTAGCCTTAATTGTGCGGCTCGTCGCCTACCATGTGTTGAAACCACTCGCACAACTGGTGGCCTTTAGACACGAAAATGAAAATGCATATGCAACAATCCCATTGGACACTTTCGTTCACCTAGTTCGCTGTATGCATAATGTCTGGAAGCCAACGGCCACCACTTTGAGTGCTTCCTGTAATTGTAGAGGTCAAAGGTAACTTGTAATAATCTTGCGCTAATCCCATAACAAATTTTATTTTAAAACATTTTTGCAAGTTTTTCTTTTCCTGATCCGTGTGTACACTATTGTGGCTGACTATATATTAAGTCAGTATTTCCAGGAGGTTTTTGCCTGAGTCAGACCAGGGGGTTGGAAGTGAGAGGCAGGAGGTCTGGAGGAAGAGCAAAGAGTTTTGTGGATGCGGTGAAAGAGGGCATGAAGTCAGCTGGTGTGAGAGAAGAGGATGCAGGTGACAGGCCTAGATCGAGGCACGTGATTGGCGGTGGCAGCATGCAAAGGGAGGAGCCCAAGGAAGAAAAGGTGCATTGAATTGTTAGTTGGCAATCTTGATTGTAATTTTTAGGCTTGTATTTCTTGAGAGGCTGAGAAGGTGTGTATCTGTTACTGCAATGCTTTCGGAATGAATCCATCAACGATTGCTAGCAATCAGCCCTTAGCAGTTAGCAATTTCCTTCAAACCTTTTTTCTAATGCGCAGGAAGAAGAAAGTTGCTTCAGTAATTTAAGCAGCATAATTCCAAACCACTCGTTAGTCTGTTTTGTCTCCGGTCAGAGCTTAAGCATAATCCATTTTATCAAAACAAAATATCACCAAAATGTTCCTCGGCCTCATTCAAGAAAAAAATAAAAAAATGTAACAACCATTCTTGACAGCATTTGTTGAAATCCTCTCTGTGACTCTGCAGGAAGTGAGGGGAAAATATGCGATGCGTACTCTGCTTTCATTAGGCGACAATGAGGATATCAATTTGTGGCAAACATGAACTCTGCCACTCATCAGTACACTTTGACAATGAAGCTAGTGTTCCATGATCTTTTCAGCATCTCACGTTTCTTGATGTGTCACAAGCAATTCCGGCTAGAGAAGACGCTCTCTTCTGTGCACCTACTTAATCTGATTAGTAGCGGCAACATCATAGCAGCAGAAAGGAGAAAAGAGTCTTGGCTTTCCCACTTGCATCTGTTCTAAATTCATGCAGAGCTCCGTCGCCGACTTCAGAAACTAAAATTTTTAGTAGTGTTTTTTTCCTCCAGAGTTTTCTTCGGCACACACAATCTCTGAAGATTTCAGTTTTGCTGCCAAATTGTGTGCCCGCATTTACTGAAGTAGCATTACTGCACCAAAGAGAGTGTTTAAGACGCTGAAAGCGAGCTGAACGATAAAAGCGTGAGGTTAAAGAAAACACGGGGCCGCATTTGTATCAATTTCTGCCTTCCTGAAGTGGCTCTTAAGTAAATGTTTGTCAGTTGCTTTTAGAAGTGAATGAGGAGCTTTGCATGATTCTAGGCTGAGTGTAAAACTGACCTGTTTGACTCAGTTGCCATGAAATAATAAAGAAATATTGTTTACTGCAACAGCTAAACAGTCGTTGTGCATCTCTGTGTGTGTGTGTGTGTGTGTGTGTGTGTGTCTGTGTGTGTGTGTGTGTGCGTGCGTGCACACACTTCAGAACTCCCTTCGGAGCTGCTGGTGTCCAGAGCTACTGTTGTCAGCTTCCATGCCTTGCTTCTGGAAAAGTCAATCTATGACAGAGCACCTAATGACCTCCTTTTTGATATATTTTTAAGCTAACGAAGTTAGCTGTGGTTAAATCACTCCCTACTCACTACATAGTGGGTTCATTACCATACAGTGCAGTGCTAATGCTTAGTGAGAAATATTTTACCTTATGCAGTGGACTCAATATGGGAGTATGGAAGGAGTGATTTCAGACACAATCAGGAACTTAAGCTAGTTTGTTAGTTTGCTCACTCTTCAGTTCGGTCACCCTGTTTGCTAGCTGTGTGCGGTAATTAAGATCCTCTGTTGCTGTAATTTTGATTTTGACAAAACAACCGATAGCATCTGCCAAAGCGTGGATAATTGCCGCGCCTGACTTTAGTTTACCCAGCGTGCAGCTGCACCCAGAGGTCGGCAGCCTCGCAGTAGATTGCGACCAGCGTTGAGCTAATATTGCACATTCACGGTTCAGAGGAGGGGGCGGTTTAGTGAGAGTCAATTAGCAGGGGTCAGTGCTGCAAGCCGCGAGCGGGCGCAAACAGCCTGCACCCGTCTGCTGGATGTAGCCTTGGCTTCATCCTTCAGCCCGGGATATGAGGGTCAGTGCAAAACCCTGCTAGCTGTCAACCTCCAGACCTTCAGCAGTGATTAAGCTGACAGACACTCCCTCATACAAATTACAAGCCTGGTAAGCCAACACAAAGTTCAATTAGAGGTCCTTCTCTTTTTTCCCTCTTGCAGTTGAGCCTCATGTCGGCTCTGGAGAAGTCGTCAGCCTGGCGCTCCAGAGAACGATGCTTTTCTGTGTTGGCCAGGGGTTCGCTGGTACCACCCATTTTATTCTATTTATTCGTTTGTGCATCCCTGCTGCAGGCTGTTATAATTGGGATGAATGTCAGAGGAGAAAGCAGGTTCCATTTGTGTATCCTTGGGGTTTTGACTGAACCTGGGTTCTGTTTGCATGTCTGTATGATGGAGACACAGCTTTTAATTTAGCTTCATTCAAGACGCATGTTCTCCCTCACTTTTTTTCCTCGTGTATTTGCTGTTTTTTCCACCACATGAAGAACTCTGCTGACAGCTTTAGAATCTCCAGAGCTACATCTGCATTTTTACTGCAAACCATGGACCTTCTTTATTTATTCTTCTTCCTCTGAAGCTGGAAGTCGCAGTCTGCCGTGATGTTATGAAAGTGTTAACGCAGGCAGCTGGTGACGGTGTTTTAACTTTCCGGTGAGACTTATTTGATTGCCTTAAAGGTCCAGTGTTTGAAATTTGGCTTGATTTATGATTTCTATAATGGTAAAAACTGAACATACAGCCCATAAATACAATAATACCAGTGTGCAATCACAGTACAAGAAGAGTAATTTGGTTTTACTACCCTTAGAACAGTTTTCATATGTATATAAGAATATACAGAGAGCAAAGGTCTTGAGCTAGCTTCTTCCTTTGGGCTTTCTTAAAAATTGTACACACTGGACCTTTAACACGGAGATTTAGAGGGAGAATGTTAAAGCATGATCACCAGTGCCGGAGACAGAAAGTACCAGCTGACCTGCCTTCCACACCGTCCTATTAAGTAGCCCCGGTGCAGGAGCAGGCAGCTCCCAGCAGGCAGTCCCGCCAACCGCACATTGGGCGTCTCTGGGAGGCAAAGACTCGGGAAGACATGAGTCCCCGGGGATCTTTCTCACAGGTGCCTCCTTGTCAGAGCACAAGTCTGAAACTGTCTGAATCCCAATCAAAGTTCCAAACGCAGTGAAGGACGCCAATAAATGAGGCAGGAAGTGAATGAACAATGGCCGGTCGGCCCGCAGCTTCTCTCCCTTTTTCATTCTGGAGAGTTCACCGAGCTGCTGGAGACGACGGTCGTTGCCCGAGCAACCGGGGGGGGGGGGGGGGGCGCAGCCTGCAGAGTAAAAAGTCTATGCGTACCTTCAATGGAGTTTGGAAGCGTGCTGTTAACCTTCCTTTTGCTGTGCTTCTCCTCAGATCAACTGCGTGACGTTCCCGTCCTTCACCTGCCTGCCGGAGCAACAGCTGCTGAAACCCAATGAGTGGAGCTACTGCGACTACTTCTGGGTAAAATTCACCCGGCGACACAAAAATACATTGCATCATTTTACCTCCGACGGTGCCGCGAGTCTGCTAATGTCAGCTACGTCATCGTTGGAATGTTCCGTGAATTTCTTTTGTATGGTGCCGATCAGAAGTTCAGCATCAGGTGGAGCCAGACATCTGAGTGTGCAACATTTTTATCATTTTTCACATTCCCGATTCCAGACTTTGGTGGAGCAACATCACACATTTAATTAGAGAGAAAAATAAATAAAGAAACTCCAGAAAACAGCATGTATATCCCTCTCTTCACATCCCACTGTAAAAACACATAGGTTTAGCTTCTTGCTGGAAAGAAGCTTTGTTAGACCTTCAACATGTTTGAATGAAGGATCTAAATTTACTGAACTTTTTTTTTATTTTTTTTATAATACACTCTGAATGTAACTGATGGACTTTTTTTTTATGACATTGTCAGGATAGAAACACAAAGTATTTTTTTTTCACACAATGTGGGAGCTATAAATTAGCTGGGACGCAGCAAAACCACAACTGCAGAAGCCTAAACACAAGGAAGAGAAGTGAGCAAGGCAGCATTTGTTTTGTGACGTGTGTATAAGCCTCTTGGTTTTTCAGTTAATCAGGGTGATGATAGTGCAACGGTTAAAGATGTTGCCGATGACACCATTGTTTCAGAGGGTGTGGGGGGCGGGGAGGTCGCCACTGCTGCCGTCACCGCCTCTCTGTGTAAATCACTGAATGGAATTTGCGGGGAACAAAAACGACGGCGGAGCCTTTTCATCTTTCGCCATGACTCCATATTCATCGGTGTCTGGCCGCTCTGACGACGGGCTCCGGCTTTCATGAGATCCACCCAGGCTGCCTGCTTATTGGATATTACAGCGCACGTACATGTGGCCAGGGCGCAATGAGTCGGCCGTCTGCCGCCGCTCTGCTCTCTGCTCCTCCTGCACGGTAGCCACAAAAGGAAGGTGTTCGCTCCAACGCTCGTGAAGGGAGCGCGTAGCTTTCAGATCTGCAGCAGGACGCAGATTAACACTAGTTTATGAGCGTGGAAAGTGTTTTGTTTACCTGAGCTGCACATGTTAACGGCTGCCAGCTGTGTCTTATTATGCGTTTAGCGATCCAGCAGTTTAGAGCGCGTAAACAAAAAGGAGCAGCCCAGAGCTCCAGGTTCTGAGATTTGAATTTGGGGGGAAATTTTGAAATGATTAAGTGATTATTCGGGGTTAAAAATGTGACAGCAGCAGAGCAAAAGCAAACCATTGAAAGCGATCACCTCATAAAATGACTTCGGTTGATCACTGAGCAGAGATTTCCTCACACTCGTCACATGCACGGTGCAAATCTTTGTTTGTGCGTTGTGTTATTGTTGCATGCACGTCACCATGGCCACTTTATTAGGCGCACTGTTCAATTGCTTGTTAACTTGATTACCTAATCAGCCAATCACACGGCAGCAGCTCATTGCATTGCACATGGTGACTTGCTGACGTTCAAACACGGATCATTCAAGTTCACACTGGCAGAACCATCTTTCGGGTTTGCAGAGAATGGTCCCTAAAAGAAAACAGATCCAGTGAGCGGCAGTCGTGTCGAGGAGAATACCTTGTTGAGGTCAGAGGTCAGAATGACCAGACTGATTACAGCCAAGGGCTGTGTCTCAATTCAGGGTCTGCATCCTTCGAAGGAAGCGTCCTCCGTCTGAAGGAAGCGTTCTCCGAAGGACCCGGCCGAGAAGGACGAACCCAAACCCGCCTCCCCGGTAACCGCACAGGACGGTCGAGCCTTTGCTGTATTTCCTGGTTGCGTCGCCGCCGTTCCCTCCTGCTGGCCAACCCCGGAAGTGACGTTTACATAGCATCAAGCTAACCATTGGTTCGCCATCTAACGATGGCGTTGGATGATCAAATAAGTAAAATCCTATGTTAAAAACTGAATATTTTATTTGAAATTTCAATACTTAAATGTATAAGTCGTGTCTTTGCCAGGACATGCCGCTAATTTCAGCTGACTTCCCAGGATCCCATGATGCTTTGCAGCAGCACGAAAAGCATCCTGGGATACAGAAGGACGCGAAGGATAGTAGCGGTGTAGCCTTCGAATCGGCTAAAAGTAGGGCGCATTTCAAGGGGGCGTTTGGAGCGTACTTCGGATTTTGGGGGGACTGGGACAAGCCTTCGCGCAGTGCTATGACGCAACTGGCCTTCAAATGCATGCTTTGAAGGATGCAGACCCTGAATTGAGACACAGCCAAGGTCTGCAGGATAGCAGCATGGAAGCTGTGTGCACATACACTCTCACCGTCCGCTTTATTGGGAAATGACCTGGTATGCAGGGGGGTGGCAGTGGTTTATCTGTGATTTGGTTCATTGGTGTTTCGCAGTAACTGACATTACAAAGTCAAGCACTGAAATCAACCTATTTTTACAGAGGACAGCTGAGCCTAATCATCGCAAAACTGAAGGGTCACATGCAAGATAAGAATGTTCTTTTTCGAAGGGAAGTAACTTGTTTGATAAGCACGAAATCCAAGTTTTCAGACTTTATCACAGCACAAACTTCAGCTGCACACCATGTTATCTGCTGCCATTTTATTATCAGCTGAACTACACTTGAACACATCATTTGTTTTTGTTTTTTTTAAAAATCTATTTTCATTTTTTTGTTCAGTTCATGACGTCATTCTTGTTATTATATTCTTATTAATATATTTATTGTGTGTTGATCCATGTATTGCATTGTTATCACGTTTGCTGACCGTGTTTTTTCTTGTGTTTATCTGGCAGACGGACAAGAGGGACAGCCAGAGCAACGGGTGCCTCACAGGCTTTGAGGTCTTGCTGCACAAACAGCTGAAGGGAAAGCAGATGCAGAAAGAGATGGCAGAGTTCGTGCGAGAGAGGTATCGGCTTCTAGGAAAAACCCTTGTCAGTGTGTCAGTGTCAGTGTTTACCTTCTTATTTTTTTATCACCCCCTGGATGTAACCAGGAAACCACCGTAAACAGTGAATCTAACATAACATTTCCCCTTTTTTTTGTGCTGATTAATATACCCAGCAATATTGCTCAACACCCCTGAAAAATGCAGATGTAAAACCAGATTGTAAAAAAGCTCTTTGCTTCCCCTCGCAGGATAAAGATAGAAGAGGAGTACGCCAAGAGTCTGTCCAGGCTCTCGCAGATCCCCCTCGGCAGCCAGGAAGAAGGGTGAGCGACCTGCGTCCTGGGGAGAATCTCACTAAAACACAAAACGCCTCTTCTTGCTGCCTGGTGCACACAGAACAGGGACTGTCAATGACTCTCAAAGCTGCCACTATTTCTTGACACATAGGCAGTTATAAAGCACGACTTTAACCCTTCACTCCAGGAAACAATTAGATATTAAAAAAAAAACAAACAAACTTATAGTTAAAAATTGTTCAATTTTAAGGCTAGGAGTCAAAGAATTTTCCATATACGGTTGTTTGCCCAAGACCTTTCTTTTTTAAAGTTGTATGTAAGATGATGAGAGAATAAACATAAAGTTAGAAGAACATTTCTTTTGGACACTAGTAATGAGGAACTACTCATCAGTCAAACAGGACATGATGCAGTGTAAAAACAACTTGAGCAAGTCACAATCAGAGCGACTTGAACCTCCCCATGTAACCAACAGCAAGAAAAGCTGTTGTATTTATTGTCTAATAACGTACCTGGGACCATGACCAGATACGGTTTCTCGCCCTGTAAAGGGTTAACGGCCAAACCTCCGGTGAGGCCAGTAATTTCTTGAAGAAGCCCTTCGCCCAATTCTGTACAATACATTTTTTTGTGGGTTCTAAAAATAACCTCCCGTGGTTTCTGGACTCCGCTCATTAGGCTTCAGATCGGTGAAAAATACGTCAAAATAAGTCTCCCAGCTCTCCAGTGAGGCAGACAGCTCCTGGGCGAGCAGCACAGCCAGCCAGCCAGCCAGCCAGCCAGCCAGGCAGCCAGGCAGCCAGGCAGGCGAGACGTCCCGCCGTGAGTCTGGGGTCTGCAGGCGCTGTCAGAGATGCCGTGAAACACTGAGACCTTCCTGTAAATCACCCGCCGCTTTGATATCTTGTCCTGCAGCATATCTGGGCCGTAAAGACAAATGATGGCTGGGGCGAAGATGAGGGGAAATGAGATTTGAGGAGGCAGATATTTTGTTGTCTGTGTCGGGGGTGCTTGAGGGAGGAAGGGTCGGGGGTCCACAGAGAAAAGAAAAAAACTGGTCTGTCTTTCCCAGTTTGTGGAGGGGATATCACGCTGAGGGTCAGTCTTTGTCTTTGTGTCCGAGGGGTGTGGACACACGAGAGTAGAGTGAGCCAGCAGGAAGCTGAGAGCTGATAGACGGCCGCGGACGCCTCAAGAGACCCACAAAAGCTGCAAAGAAAAGCTGCCATTTGTACTGTAGCGGCCCACAGCAGCGCTATTAAGCTCATCTTCATTAGTACTCCACCAAGAGGCAGTGAGGGTGGACGGCAACAGGGTCAGATGTCATCTCCTACATCTTGAGATCTTCTACAAATTGGTGTCATTTAATGGCCCCATCTTCTGTAAAAACGTGCCATTGCCAAATGAATGAACTTCCCAGAAATGAGATCCTTTGCTTGTTTTCCTTGCATCACATTTCAGGAAGTACGTGCTAACACACGCAATTTGTTCTGTAACCAGCCTGATGTGAAGTCACAAAGGAGACTCACAGATTAGTGAAAACACCCAGGTGTTTGTCCCTCACCCTGAGGCCACAGCAACCTGTTTTTTTTTCTTTCTTTCTTCCAAACATCAGGAAGGTCTGACAAGCTTTAGTTTCGGTGTTTTTGATTGGAAGCTTTAAACAGAGGGCTAAACATGCTGGTTTGTAGTTGGAGTTTTGCAAATAACTCATAACTCTCCATTGATACTCTTAAGCAGGAGTTAGAAAAAAAAAAGCCTGGAAAAAATGTTAAGAGAAATACAGAATCCAGGTAACAAAAAAAAAAAAAAAAAAAAAAAAAAAAGCCATCCAGCCAGCGAATTTCAAGCATTATTAATAAAACAGATGATGCAGCACTGATTTCTATTTGAAGAAGCATATTTATCCTGATTCATGTTATGCAGTCTAGTGCGTGTATTTAGCATAGTATTCAACATCATATTTGTTTTTAATAAGCCTATTTAGCCCTCTGTTTACAGCCTCCATTAAAAGAAACTCTTTTAACTTGTGGCTTGTGGCCCTGCGATGAACTGCCGACTTGTCCCTGACCTCGGGACTAAGCGGGTATGGAAAATGGATGGATGGATGGACTTTTAACTTCCTGCTCCAACTGATGCTTTGTTGGACCCTCCACGTGTTTGGGGTCAAACCTAGTGAGGTCATCAATTGTGGTATAAGTGCCCTTGCGACATCACAAACTTGCTATCTGGATGGAAGGAATGAGGAAGGATGGAGAGTTCACTGACAGGATAGGACTTTATTTTATGGTTAGAAAAAAAACAACTTTATACAACTACTTTTGGTTTGGGACCTTTAACACTTTAACTTGACAAATTAGAAAGTGCCAATCAAATAAGTGAAGGTTTCTCCGCACTCTCTCCACATGCCTGACGACAATAGCTGCTCGTAAGAAAAGCGGCAATCAAGAAGTCACTCTGCATCATTTCTGTATGGTCCCCTATTGAAAGACATTAAAAAGAACACGTTGACTGACACTTGACAAGCCAAGTAGGTGTGAAAGACTACCCACTCTATTGTTGGTAACATCTATAGAGATGCCGCTCACCCACAAGGAAGTGCTTGCGGTAAGAGTGTCGCAGAACGCTCTAGCGTCTGAATAGACTCAGTACTCAAAGAAAACCACAGCAGCCTGTCTGTTCTCTTGCACTGTCTCACGTCAGCGCGTCTTCTCAGCTACCCAACTGTATTTACTGTACCTCGAGCGTCTCAGAGAGCTTAAGAAAGTATAAGCCTCAGAGGAGCTTACCCTCCCTCACGCTGCAGACGTGCTTATCGGACAACATTCCCATCGTGTTTACGGGGCAACAGAGGGCCCAAGTGGGACGGAATTGTCCCATATAGAATCCAGATTATGCCAGCCGGCTCAGTGTGCCCACGCCCAGAGAAAAAGTGCAGCACAATACTTTCATTATTCTCCGCGTCAGGCCAGCGCTGTTGTCACGCAGGACAATCGCCGTTTTGTTGGCCGGCTCCGGCCGTCGATTTATTCCTGAATTTACCATTTGTCTGGCTGAGATGCGTCCGCTGGGTGGTGGGACCACTCTTACACAACATTTAATCGCCACAACTGTAGCACTTCTGTTGATTTGTATTTTTTATTTATTTATTTTTTTTTGCAGACTTGCAGATTTCTGCGTGATTACCAGATGGAATTTGCTGCGCACGAGCAATGCAACTGTTGCAACTCGGGCATCACGAGATGCAAAAAAAAAAAAAAAAAGCTCCATGTCCTCATGTGTGCAGTTTGTAGAGGGAAAGTGTGCACCTTCAAGTCTGCTGCTGCCTTCTGCTGGTCTCTGTCTGCAGAGGACAGAGGAACCACTGCGAGGTCGCTCTGACTCTACACACACTAAGCCTAGTCGCTGTGCATTCTGTAACTTAAACAACATGCATGAAAGAAATGTTTCAGGGAAACCATGATTACAACATGGTTTTCATTTGATGTTAGGAGGCAAGAAAACGTTGCACCGGTTCTCACGACGTCATCCTCAGTCCATAAGTTACTTGTGATTCCTAAGAGTGTACATGCAGACAATTGGCATGCCACGGTAGTGTTGCAGTGCTGAAGCATATTGGATTGTAACTCCCCACCCAGTGTCGCAAGTCTAGTGTTAGTGTTAAGACTCACTGCTTTAGTAATCATGCTATCAGGAGAGGTTTCCAGTTTCAGTGGAGCTAAAGACTTTGAAACTTAGCAACAGTAAATGAAACAGAGTTTTTTAGACGCCAAAAGTTTGTCTTTTGGCGTCTAAAAAACAAAACAAAACAGGAACTAAAGACAGATTTAAGGTTTTGCATGACACACGTTGCATTGGCAGTGAAACAAGTTTTGGCACTGCAAAGGGGTCTTACTTAGAAGAAATACGATCCAATCCGGTCCAAGGCGTTAGGTTTTTATCTCCTCAGCCCATCTGCTCCAACATGACGTAAATGGTTCATCGGAAATCCTTTGTGTTCACTGTGGAACAATCAATTTATCTGGTGTTTACACACATCTGGTAACTTGTCAAATTTCTCTGCCCTGAAATGTCTAAGTCGTTAAAGAACACCCAACATTTAATCCCCCAGAATGTAATTTGTGAGCGCCGTCGTCTTGGGTGTTCATCTTGAATTCGGGCTGATTGTGTGGATATTTTGAGCTGCTGATGTGAATATTTGTGTTAAGAACCCACAGTTTAGATCACAGGACCGCAGCCGGGTACACACTCTCTGAATCTGTTGATATTATGTTTCGGGCAGTTATTGTGTGAACCTCGGCACCGGGCTCAGCTACAGCAAATAATATATGAGTAATTGATTTAAACTGCAGCGGGGTCTCATCAGTGGGGACTAAGCCCTAACCAGGCACAGCAGATGGAACATTACAATAAATCTGTTTGAGTTCTTTCACATATCCATCTGGGAAGAGCACACAGAGAATGTTGGGAAAGGAGAAGCAGATACGAGGGGATGTATGTGGTATGTGTAGAACAAACCTTTTGTTTATCACAGTCCAGACAGATCATGCATTTTTGCTGTTATTTGAACTACGTCATAGTTAGCAAACGTCCAAACTTCCTGCATCAGTGTCCTGTGGTGAGCAGAAAAGCACATGGAGTCACAATTTATTCTTATTTTGATGCAAAACTTGACTGGAGTTCTGATAAAAAGGTGCTCTGCATGCTAGTCAGGATCACAGCCACTTCCTTGATGCCCTTCTGTGTCCTCTCCCGAGGTGTTCAAGGACAGTTTGCCACAGACTGTTTCAGCTTTTGTCATGACTAAAAGGACACTAACATGTTATGCTAACGCTGCAAGCCATTGAAAAGACACCAGGTTGGAGTTTAACTGGATGGATGCGCGCAATTGCTGAGCTTAAATCCCAGTGATCTTTAGTTAACCGGGCTGCGGTTGTGAATGTCATCCTGTGACACTGAGGCTGACCCATTCTTTTGACGGGGCAGAGTTGCAGGTGCTAGACTTTACCCCAGCGGTGCCAGGAATGTTTTGCATGTCAGTCTGATGGAATTCCACACATGTCTTCCATTCAGAGCGGCGCTTTGAAGTAGCCCGCCTTCCCATAAGCAGCAGCAGCGTCGGTCGGTCGGTCGGTCGGTTGGCTGAACCCGCGGCCGTCCGCTTAGCGTCAGCCCATCCGCCTGCCTGCTGGGTGACACCTCAACGTCCCCTCGCTGAGTGAAATACACATCTTTTACAGCTAATTACGAGGCCTTCACTTTCTCTTAAATCAAACCAAATGTGCGTCCTATTAAAAAGACAAGTGGTGCATTACATAATGCGCTTACTCATTTCGTTGCACTTATCCCCAACACAACAGCGGCCCTTGTCAGTGTGAATGCCCCCAGCTGTGTTGGGAGGCAGTGGGGAGTGAGGCGGGCCCTGCCTCGTGTGCCATACATCCTCATCATCTGCTGAAGCGGCCGAGGACCTCGGCTCGGCGCCGCAGATTTACCGCTTCTTGTGTATCTGTGAACTTTTGCACCAGCTCCAGCCCCCATCTGTGCGAGTGTTTGTGTGTATAAGCCAATGTCTGTCTCCCTTCCCCGCGCGTCCGTACGTGAAAAGTGTGTGTGGTCCCCGAGATATGACACGTACAGTCCTCCTCACCGTCTTATTGCTTATCTGTTCCCAGCACTCTGGGGGAGGCCTGGGCCCAGCTGAAGAGGAGCTTGGCCGACGAGGCCGAGGTTCACCTGAAGTTCTCCTCCAAGGTAATTTGTCTGACCCCCCCCCACCCCCCATCATCACCAGCACCACCCTACCCCTGACTC
This sequence comes from Nelusetta ayraudi, assembly GCF_046127955.1. Classification (NCBI taxonomy): domain Eukaryota; kingdom Metazoa; phylum Chordata; class Actinopteri; order Tetraodontiformes; family Monacanthidae; genus Nelusetta; species Nelusetta ayraudi. The sequence goes on from NW_027466092.1 coordinate 3,839,156, forward strand.
ATGCTCGCTTCGAGTCATGCTCAAGCACGTCTTGTGAAGGCTGTATGGGAGCCATGTTTGACTCATGAAGTGCTTTAGAAGTGGGTGCATACTTTACCTTCGGTAGCCAATGTATAGACTTTGGATGAGATGCCAACACGCATACCAACCGCACCTGGAATAAGAGCTGCGCTGAAGTTGTGTTTGGGCTGCGTAAACACACAGGGGAGATCTCCAAAATCTTCAAGAACTCCTTTAGTTTATAAATTATAATGCTTAGTATCTGTTGTCTTCACACCGTCAAGCCCTCAAAATCTGATGTGTCCTTCACGCAAAGCTGTTGAATGGAAAATGTCTTGACGATCAAACGTATCAACAGAGGCAAATATTTTATATGCAGTCCTGAATCTCTAAAGTTTGGATTCAATAATTGTATTCACAAAGCCTGTAAGTAATTGCATTAAATGGTGATCTGATTAAAGGGCCATCATGTACGACACTCCATTCTGATCAAATTGGCCAAATGTGATTAAAATTTCAATTGGATAGGAGAAGGAAGTGTAACCATGGTTTTTCAGAATGATGTTGACAACGACATAGCGGGAACATAATTATCATTTTATTATTGGTTTGTTAGCCACCTTATATAAATATAAATATATGGAACATTTTGGACCTAATGACATTTTTACATACTCTGTTCACCAGTGACTATTCTCATGTAAACCTTCAAGGGCGACATGGTGGTGCAGTGAGGTTGCAGGACATTGTTCTCACTGTGTACCCAGAAATACATTGACAACTATTGTCTCTACACTGAGCAAGCTTTAATGTTATCCAGCTGCTCGTTTATGGGTTAATGCACATTATTAGTCAGTGGGGAAGAAGGGAGAGAACTACTCACAACTCAGTCTGTTGATTATTTTGTGTAACCAGGTTGCAGTTTTTTTTTGTAAAGAAATGTCTCCTCTCATTTCCCAGAGGGCTGCAAGTGAAGTGCAGACTAGTTCTGTTCTTTGAGAGAAGCCAGATGTCCCTCCAGCAGATAACTAAGCAACAAGCAACCCACAGAGTAATGTGTGAATAGATGAGGAATTTGATCAAGATTTTGATCATCTCCATCTGGTTCTGAACGGACTCTTACTTTCTGTTGTCACTGTCATTTGGATTTATCTTATAAGGGTAGATTCAGGTTTCACGCCAACAGTTTGAGGGTTAACAGAGAAGCATGTGAATCTTCTTTCAATTCAGCAAGAGAAGAAAAGAGACAAAGGCCAGATTGCATTTCCACTGATAGGGGGGGAAATGGAGGTGTTATCCTCCAGAAATGTGCAGATGTGTGGCACAAATCCAGGTTCTCACAGAAGAGAGAATCTGAGAACCTGAACTCTGAGTGAGGGTTACATTATTATCAAATCACAACTGCTCAGTCACTGTAGTACTAATATTGCTAATGAGTGATGTTGAATTGAAGTCTCCATGGTACTGTGTGACATGCTGGGCATTATTTGTATGACTTTTAGTTCCTGTCGCCGGAGGTTTGAGTCCAACAGGCAGAGTTGTATTATAAAATCATATGGCCCAAAGAAAAGAAAGATCAATGCTCCTGTAGACATGTCCCAAGAGTTTTCACGGAGCTCGGCGTGTAAGATAAATGTCTCTGAATACTGCAGAGGATGTTTCGATTCTTATGAGAAGCAGAGTTGTACCTATTGAATTCAAAACACCAGTTTTTCCATCACGGGTCTTGAACTGCCAATATTGGGAATTTAAGCCCTTTCTATTATGACAACATACTACAGTATGGCGATTTTTTCAATTCTCTGACATGTTGGGATTTTGCAGTCTACCCCTCATTTTCATACTAAACTACGATATCATTTGGCTACCTATTGCATACGTACTTATTATGAACTAGCTTGCGCATAGACATTGTATATACCATGTGTGTCATCTATTGGAAGAACTTCAATACCAACAATTCGGCTACAAAACACACGTGATTGGTTGTTTATAAAAGGGGAATGGAGTTTGCACCGTCAAAGTGACCTTGTGCTCTGTCTCCTCATAGAAAGGTCTTTGATAAAATGAAGTAGCCACTAGAGATTTACAGTGTTTGCCCTATTCATCTGTCTTTTCACAGACTGGCTTTTTTCTGGACTCTCTTCAACTCTTGGATGATTTAGTGCAAACAAATTTTCCTCACTCATAACTGTCTTTTCTGGTCTTTGGTTTTTCTTGGCCAAGACAGGCAGCAGCACGAACTTTAAAGGTTACAATGAAATAATTGACTGCGTAAATATCGCAGCCACAACCCATCATAGAATCCTGTTGAAGTGTTAAAGTTAGTTAAAGTTAAAACAAAGACATCCTGACAAATGTATCATCACCTGATTCGGGGAACAGTCGAGAAATGACAGCATCTCCACTGGCTGCACTGGTGATTGAGAAAATGCCAGATCAGTAGACAGGGCCCCTTCAGTGACTGTGCAAAATTGAGTCATTTCATGGTTACATCTTCCTCCTTGAACGTATTGACTCTCCCCTCCTACCTGTTTTTCATTTGCTGAAGCCCACGTCAGCGCTGCGCTCATCAAGCGCAACTTCAGCAAGCTACTCTCGCTGTAATTCGCTGCCGGGCGTTGACCTGAGTCTTGCTTTTGGTTTGGAGCAGCTCCAGAGTGAAGTGGAGAAGCCCCTTCTGAACTTCAGGGAGAACTTCAAGAAGGACATGAAGAGGTTTGACCACCACATCGCCGACCTGCGGAAGCAGCTGGTTGGCCGCTACGCAGCCGTGGAGAAGGTACAAAGTCACATAGAGGCGTACAGCTGACCTAGCATGGCAGCTGCTATGTAGCTCACACATCCACTTGCTGGCGATTAAAATTCCACAGCCAGACGGCTGTTTTCCATTCATGGAATGTTTCCTGCTTATTGTAAATGCACAATAAAGAAGGAATTGCCCGAAGGCCTTGTGGTGGGGGGGGAGGGCAACAGCAGATCTTTGTAATCAGTCATACGAGCAGCTTCGGTAATTAAATGAACAGTTTCTTCCTGATGGACAGTTGAGCGTTTGAGGACTGGACAGGAAATAAGACATTAGTCATGGAATCAGTCACAATAAAGCTTTGAGAATAAAGTGAAAATTGAGAGTGTTTGTGGAAAGAGCTCTTTCATCACTGCAGACTGCGATTATCAACTGTTGCCACCTTAGGTAAAGACTGATGCCCGCTCCGGTGAAAAGTTGCTCGATTCTGTTCTGGGTGTTGAGATCTGGTCGATGACCTCCGTCTCCTTTCATGCGGCAGGCCCGAAAAGCCCTGACTGACCGGCAGAAAGAGCTGGAAATGAAGACTCAGCAGCTGGAGATGAAGCTCAGCAACAAGATCGAAGAAGACATCAAGAAGGCCCGCCGGAAATCCACGCAAGCAGGTCAGAGCCAGGGTTCAAAGGTCACCGGGACCCCAGGGTCACAGTCTTACTCAGGTGTTTGTTGTCTTAAGTGGAAGGGAGCTCTCTTGGGTCTGCATGTGGGGAACGGGATCTGACTCTAATGTCTGATTTTACACCCACTTTCCTTCATTCTTTCGTCCTTGACTCCAGTGGAGCCGCCTCGCATCAACAATTATCCCAGAATGCTTTACAGATCCACAGGAAACTGCATATTCAGCCGTCTGTTTGCAGCCTCCTGCAGAAATGCTTGCTTAGCTTCTTGCCAAAACTGAGGCTAATGTTTCACTTGTTTAAAAAGGGGGAAAAACAAAGTGCTCATGACTCAAGAGTCTCAAGAGTCTGGGAGTGTTGGTCAGGTATCACTGCCCTTTATGACATCACAAATGGATGTTATTTCACAATGTGTTGCCTGGTTTCCTGACATTTTCCAAAAGGTGGAGCAAGCAAGAATAACTTTTCTCATTTCTATTGAGTTTTCAAACAAGGCAGACACACAGTTGTTTAAAGAACAAAGTGAATGGGTTAAGTGAGTTTTGCACAATTGATTTTAACCTCAGATAATAATTCAACTCTGCCCAAATCTGAGAAAGCCACTAAATATTTTTTTGTCATCACAACAACTTATTTTTCTTTTATTCATTTTTTATCATTCCTTGGTATAGAGCCTACAAATATTACTATTTTGTAAAATTATTGTTGAAATAACCAAGAGTTACATCTACAAATGTGCACTAGACATGATGTGGATCTTTTAATTGTGTGCAAGGTTGTTCCTTGACACAGAGCTGTAAGCTTACCGGTCAAGCACCTCACTGCCGATTAACACACAATTCACCCAATAAATACTTATTTAAAACCTACATATGAACAACATCAAATATACAACAAAGCTTTTTTTTTTAAAAATATATATATATTTATTTTTTATAAAGCTTGCTTTATAAAGCGTGTTTGTCAGTGTGATTTAAGTTTTGCCAAAGTTTTGCTCCAACAAAGCAACTCAACCCTGCAGTACAGGGAGAGGGCCTCTAGGATATCTGTCCTCCGGGGACCATGGATTTTGGGTTGCAATTATTTGTGGCAGTCTGGTGCATCAAGTCGCGACAATTGATACTCTGCTGATCCCTGTTTGACCAGCTCATAGTTCATTTGAATGAGCAAAACAAACTGTGTTTCAAGTGCATCAGTTCCACTCCATTATTAAACCCCCATAATAATAATTTACCATCAGATGAAACACTCCCAAATCAAAGATCGTGTGAACATTTCCCCTGATCTGCAAAAAAACAGACGATGCTGACAGCTCAGCCCATTTTATTAAGGAAATGTTTCAATGACTGGACATCTCCTGTGTCTTTTCTTCATTTGAAACCGACTGTGTGTCCATATTCTATTTGTCTTCCTACATGAGTCATCAGCTTATCTGTACTGCCTGCCAGACTGGGATTTTTTTCTTAGCTTTTTTTTTTTTTTTTTTTTCATTTAATGGAGAGATAGAGACGGAAATGAAGGAAACTTTCTCCACTCATCCAGTGTGTGTTCACAGCAGACTAACAGAGGCGTAGTCGAGAGGACGGGGGCCTTGGGGTAAAACTGAAACACATACATGCACACGCATACAGTCAACTTCAACTGTTACACAGTTCTCTTAATTCCTTTTTTTTTTCCTTTGTGGAAATATTCTAAAGCAGACTTCCTCTTTCATCAAATGAATGGAACACTTGTATTGCTGCCTTGAAGGTTTCCACTTTAACGTGGCAAATGTGAGTACTGCATAGAATGTGCTAAGGCCCGGAGTGTAACATTTGAAAGGTGCTATTGAAATTAAATAAAAGTGCGTGTGTATGTTTTTAGTTCGAGGCACTTTCTGCAATATTCAGCATATTAAACTTCAGGATAAACACATTCGCTGTGAAATAGTGGTGTTGTGACATCACAGTGCCCCCTGTGAGTGTTGTTCTCCTGCTCCTCTTGATGGACACTGCTTATTGCTAATGAGAAGCCTAATAAATCCTCATAATATAGTAACCTATGTTCTCACCTCTGCATGGAGCTGAGTCTTGCATACTTGGCAACAGGTAGCTTGCTAGTGTGCTAGTAGATGTCATTTTTACAGGCGCAATATTATAGAGCAGGGGTCCCCAAACTACGGCCACATCCGGCCCGCTGCGTGTCTCTGTCCGGCCCGCTGCGTGAAGGCAGTCATAACCCACCCCCGCCACGTAACTTTGCCGACACGTTAGCGTAGCGCGACCCGCTTCCGTTCCCCCGCACTCTATTTCCAACCAGCAGCCCCCCCTCCCCCCCGTCAACGAACCGTGGCCCGCCGACATGATGCTGTTCCGTCATGTGGCCCTTTGCTAAAAACGTTTGGAGACCACTGTTACAGAGAATAGCTTCAGGCTTCTCTGACATGCAACAAACTGTTAGCAGCATTGTGGTGACTCAGATCTAGTCTTGGACTGAAACACAGTTCAGGCTTCCAACTGAGGGGATGATGATGACACAGTTGGGACTGGGCTTGGAACCTCCCTCCATGACTTCGACTTAGACACTGAGATTCAACAACGATTTAGAATCAAAAACTGGTTCAGTAGTGAACCTCTGTAAAGACCCCAAAGAGATGTCTCCACTAAATATAATATACTTTGAATTTACAAAGTAAATTGTGGCATTTTGTAAAGATAATGAGTGTGTCATTGTAGGCAGACCTCTTCATCACAAGTCCGTCGTACCAACAAGTGATGTGATAAATCTGAAGATTTCAATATCATTTAGTATACATGCTCTTGGCTGATCATAACACAGTTTGTAAATCTTTCTCACACACAGCCCTCATGCTGTCTGTTACAATGGTAAATTTACGAGAAGGTAATCTAACCCTGAGGTACCATTATGCATGACTTTATGAATAATGATTTTGAAAAAAAAAAAGTAAAAAAGAAATATATATTTTACGTTTTTTGTTTTTTTTAGCAGACTAGTAAAGAAGAAAAATAGCTACTCCAATTAGGACGAGCTTCAACAAGATTTTTAGCTGTGGGAGTATTTTTGCAACTTAATAATTATTTAAAGCTCTCCAGAAAAGTTTGGCTTGAGAGAGCCTATTTGCATCTTGCCAAATGCAGCCACCTTGTCGCTAGCAAGATTTAGGTGTTAACAGTGACGTTTGAGCTTGTTGTTATTCAGTTAAATAACTGATTGGATCTTTTGGAGATAAGAAAAAAACAAAACACTTTCAACAAACAGCAATGTGATGAGAACTACCTCAACCATCAGATAATATGTTGGACAAAAGTGTTGTGGCCTCTAGTGCAGTTCAGCACTAAATAGTAGTTAAGATTCACTTTGCATTGTTCCAGCTCTTAAAAGCAACTATTAATCAACTGAGGTGACAAAGCTTGTAACCTAACATTGACCTAACACATTATTATGTGGCATTAATCTCACATATTCATCTGGTAAAAAGCCCATAGAAAGCAAACTGCTGAGATTTGTTGTGCTGCACAATTAGCATTTCACTTCCTCCCTGTGGCTAAAGGCTAATGTTTTGCTAAAGACAGTCAGGCGTAAAGCAAAACAGAGTTGTCCACCAAGAAAAGTCTCTGTTGCTTTAATTTGCCTTTTTAAAAGTGCGATGTGTTGAAGGAAGGCCTGTGTTTGAGGAAGCCATCCATTACAGTAGTCCTGTTGCAGACACAAAAAAATGTGTGTAAGCAGGGAGTGAAGGAACAACGCGGAGGAGTGACATTAGCCGCCACTTTTTTACGGGTGCGTGATCAGAGGAAAGTGAATGGCTCAGAGTAAACATGTCGACTCCCGGCTGGAGAGTGATGTCAACACGAGACGGCTGCGTGCTGTCACACACGTTTTCCCCTTCTAGCATACACACACACATACAGAGAGAGAGAGAGAGAGAGAGAGAGAGAGTGAGAGAGAGAGAGAGAGAGAGAGAGAGAGAGAGAGTCATCCCTCCTCCAACCTGCTTATGCAACCGGGGAGAAAAACAGCAGCAGTTGTTGACGGTGCTTGTGGTGTCTGGCTGCCAGTGACGGCGGCGGCGCTTTTGAGGGAAGCAGGCGGAGGCCCGGTGCCAAACAAAGCAACCAAAGCATGGCATCAGTCCGCTCACAAAGGCTCCTTCTCTGCTGCACATTAAAAGGGACCTCTGCAAGTTTTCATTTGGTCCACTTGTAGTGATGTTAGAACTCATTACTGCTTGTTTTCTGTGAAAATAAGGGGATTTATTGCTTTTGGACTTCCATCTGCTCTTCCCATATGTCTTTACTTAACGTTATATAAGCATTTCGACAGCTTGATTTTTTTTTTTTTTTTTTTAATGAAGTAATAACCAATGTAAAATAACCTAAGTAGTCGTTTGCATACCGTACACCTTTATACCTTAAATCTAAATCAGCTTTGTCTGTCATTTGTCTCCTACACAGCCTGTATACAGATTACTTCTCACAAACATAGACATTACATAGAAGGAGTTGCCTGCGATATGTTCAGCTGCTTAGAAGTCAACTATAACAAATGCTTGCAATGTTCAGAACGAGCAAAGTCAGGACAGCTAGAGGAGAGAGTGTGCGTTGTTGTCCTGCTCCTTCTTGGTCCCACGGTGTCCGTAAACAAGAAATAGAGGCAATACTGCTCAGTGCGTCCCATTAAAAACAGCCTGTGTGAATGGTTGTCCAGTACAGGAAAACTACACTACGCAGCGGATATACTAAAGTGGATACTCTCCGGTTTGTGATATCGTGCACCTTTGCCACTTGACATTGTCTATAAGCAGTGATGGTGCTGTCGTTGCAGCACAAAACTACCTATGAATTCATTTTTGATGTTGTTCTTAAAGTCTCACTAAGACACTAATTCCAGTTCCCCTACTGTTTATTTCTGTTGGACCGGGTTGTGATTGCTTTTTTGAAGCACTTTTTAATCAGAGTAATGCATAGAAGACCGAGAAACGTTTTCACAGCACTTTTCCAGCCCTCAGAGGGTCTGGACAACTAAATGGAATTAATCCGAGGACAACACGTGTTCGTGATTGTGCGGGGGGGGGGGCACCCAGGAAACCCACACAGAACATGCAAAACTCCACATGCAGAAAGTTCCCTCCCACCTGGGAATTGAACCCAGGACCTGACAATACAAAGTCAGCATATCTTACATAACATTACACACCACTATCGGGCCTTTGGGTTGTCTGTCTTCCATTGAGGTAGATCAGAAAACGAGCGTTCAGTCAGTACACGGCGATGCTTAATCAGCCACTTTTCTCATGTTTCCTTGTGTCTTTCTAGTGACTATGTATATATATATATATATATATATATATATATATATATATATATATATATATATATACATATATATATATATATATATATATGTATATATATATATATATATATGTATATATATATATATATATATGTATATATATATATATATATATATATATGTATGTATATATGTATATATATATATACATATATATATGTATATATATATATATATATATATATATATATACATTTATTAAATTCAGAAACATTCAAATTTACACATAACAGGGGACCAATTATACTTCGCACAAGGACAAAGAAATAAAAGCATTAATAGCAATTAAAAAAATATAGATAAATGAAAGGCAAACAATAAGACAAAGAGAAAAAATAAACTAAACAAACAAGAAAAAAAAACCCCCAGAGGACGCCAGGGATACTGAGCAATTAGCTTAATTAATAAAGATGTTAAAGTGGGAGCATAAATTGACAGTTTTCAATGCTTTCTTATTCTCAGCAACAGCTATTGACTGGAAATATATCTGCAGTTCCTTCATAAAGACACAAAAAACAGGTGTTGACTTAACAAACTGAAGCATTTATGAATCCTTGTGTCTCTACACCAAGTACACGTTGCCACTGAATGAAGTCAGCGAGGTGTGTGAGGGCTCAAGACCTTAACAGTGTGCTGGCAGACAGTTGGGTCACACAAACGCAGACTTTGTCGTCGTGACCTGCTGGATGTGCCATTGACTATGAGGAGACGGTTGATGTAAAGCAAGGGTCCACAAACCTTTTTCTTTCCTTTCTGTGATGTGGGGTGGGGCCAACTGCAGTTTCTTTGCACTGGACAAAAAAAATAAATAAAAAAAAAATAGTAATTTGTCCACTGCTGCGCATGGTAGCTGGGTTCTGTTTCCAAAACAGTTTCAGCAGTTTGTTGTCTGGCTTTTCCTTTTACTTGACGACTGATCACACGTAAAGTTACGCTGAAATTTAACAATTTTTAGGCGGTGAAAATTAGCCACTACTGAATACCAACCTTAATCCTGAAATGCTGATATTTTATAATAAGGGGGGGAAAAAGTAAAAAAAAACAAAAACAAAACAAAACTGCCATGTTTCGATGGGTTGTTTTGGGATGTGAAGTGTGGATCCATCGATTGAATGATGGGACGATCCGCATCATTTCCTCCTTAAATCTAATCACAAGGTTGATCATCATTGTTGCATGTGTGTGTGTGTGTGTGTGCGTGTGTGTGTGTGTGTGTGTGTGTGTGTGTGTGTGTGTGTGTGTGTGTGTGTCGGCTGTCAGCAGGATGCAGGCGGCACCGTTAATGGAAGCCCAGATTAGCTCTGGCGCTCTGCCACTGATTGTAATGAATCCAGTTGGGGTTGTGTGCGCTGGTCTGACAGGATCAGCTGAGGGCTGGCGCTCGTGTCCTCGCCGCACAGCTGAGCAAGTGGAAAGATTTGGTAGCACCCCCGCCTAGTGGCTAATCGCGGAACTGCGGCAATGTTATTTAAAGGGCGTGTCTGTTCCCTCTCCTCTTGCAGGAGATGAGCTGATGCGCTGCGTCGACCTCTACAACCAGGCTCAGTCCAAATGGTTTGAGGAGATGGTGACAACAAGCCTGGTAAGACATCCTGCCATGACCTTCTTCACACATAATAATCCTCCGCTTGCTTTCTTCTCTCTATTTTGCTCTAGTAACTTTGCAAGACTTCTTTTCTACTTTTGCCCCTCAGAAGCAGATTAAAATAATCCCACGACCCTAATCCAAAAAAAAAATGGATTACACTAATTTATGCTTTAATCTCCGTAAAATAAACACCAGCGAGAGGATGCGTCATAGTGCGCGAGGCTATAAATGAGAGGGTGAAGTGTTCTAATGAACAGCTTGAGCCTGGTGTGTGAGGTGGTCGACTGGTAGGCGTGGCAGTCGACTCCATGCCTTCATGTTGGTGAACTGGGGTGAAAGACGCTCGCTTTGCTTTTGCTGCTTTCTTGATCTTTCAGTTCTTCCTGCAATTACGACAATTTGCCTCTTGTCTTAAAGATTTCACGTTTGTCCCTGCAGAGATTTCGCCATGACTCACATGCTCTCCTCCTCCTCCTCCCCCTCCCCCTCCTCCTCCTCCTCCTCTTTTTCCTCTTCCTCCTCGTCTTCCTAAAGGAGCTGGAGAGGCTGGAGTTGGAGCGGGTGGAGATGATCAGACAGCACCTGTGCCAGTACACAACCCTCCGACACGAGACGGACATGTTCAACCAAAGTGTGAGAAACAGTGTCTGGCTTTTCGTTTCGGAATCAAACGGTCCAGTTCGCCTCAGTATCAGTTTGTCTGGTCAGAAGTTGTCACAGCTTCAGAAATCAACGTATAGATCATTAAGACAGATATAGTGGGTAAAGAAAATACTTTTCTTCATTCTGACTTTTCATTGCACTTCCTACATTCTGGCATGAGACCTGGTCATGTGTGAGATGTTTCAGACATCAGATATCAGACAACATATTTTCCTTTAGAACTCAATTGTTTTTTGTTTTTGTTTTTATCCCATGTCTATGTGATGATGCTATGACGGTAGGCGCTCATAAAGTACAGCATCTGGAGTTTGCCTTCAGTTCATAAGAAAACTTTTTGCCGACCCTGCCACCGGTTGAGCCATATTGCAATATTTGGTCATTGTTTACGTTGATTATACGTAAAGATTTTCAGCATTTTTCTTTTTTTCTTTTTTAATGAAAACCTAAAGTTTGATCCTGGAGGCGTATAATATCCTAGTGTCGAGCCAGCAGAGGGAGCCACATCTTAGTGCATCCTGTGCAAGGAAACTGAATAAAGGATGTGAAAGGGTTCGTTTGACCGGACGTCTAGAATATTTTGGAACATTAATTTGTGTCCCAAAGCTGTCAGTGATCTCCCCAAAAACAAGAAAAATAAGAAAATTCAAACTTTTACTTCTTTTGAGAAGACATGCAGTCCTGCAAACTAGCCTATTGCGATGTCACAAAGGGCATTGATTCTTAATTCTAATTAGTGACGACAACAACTGTTCCAGATTTTTGGGATATTTTATTTGCTCCCTTTCAAACAGGCCGCAGGAAACTAAATCTGAGCTGTAAACAGAGGGCTAAATCGACTGTTTTCTGGAGATCTGTCGCGTTCAGGACAGAGAATCATTGAAAGCTGCTCCGCTGGGGTCTGAGATCATAACAATAAAGAACTGAAAAAGAGATTTCCTCTCGGACCAATGACATGTGACGTTTTCGAGGCCTGCAGTGACCCTCCGTTCTCCCTTGTGCCCAGACGATGGAGCCAGTGGACAAGCTGCTGCAGTGTGTGGACCCAGTCAAAGACAGAGAGCTGTGGGTTCGGGAGAATAAGACGGGAGAGATCCGGCCCGTGGACATCGAGATCTGACCCCAGCGCCCGCCGGCCATCTTCTCACGCTAACACTCATCCGAGAGCAAGACGCCCGAGGACTGACTCAACTCTACTCTGCTCGCGCTGGGATCTTTTCTGCACCCGACTGGAGCTCCCCCCACACTGTGACGACAGTGCCGGGGCAGTTCAGTGTGACCTGTGCTGTGAATGAAGATGTCAGGGTTGTGCGGCAGGCTTCGCTTCCCTGTTGTCCAGGCTCGACAGCCGGCTGAGGTGGCGCAGAAAAAGAGGGATTGTGAGGCGGAGGGGTGGGGGGGGGCTGAGGCCGATGATCAGGGAGGTGCATTTTAACAAGATTTAACACCTGTCCATGTTGGGAAAAGCTTTATGCCGTGCAGCAGCGCAGCGATCTGATCCGTGCTCCGGGATGTGATTCTCCAAAACGGCCAGCGTGACCGCGCACTCATGAATTTGCAGCCACAAACAAGCTGCTGCTCAGCCAAATCCTGCATCCTGACAAAGAAGCAGTTCCTACAGTGCAGAGGAGAGATAGACTAAAGTATTTTATTACTAGTACCCACCCTGGAAGTATTGCCTGTTTGCCGAGTCTCCCTGCTTGCTGGCCTTAAATTGCGAGTAAAATCTCAAACTACCAGTCTCTTCCCATCCCATCTACTTAAGAAAAACAGCAATTTGAATTATAGACATCAGCATCAACACATCACGATCATAAAAATGACAATTAAATGATGATGACAGACTGACGGCGCTAATGTGAATGGATCCCAGACATTTAAAAAAAAAAGAAAAGAAAATGCACATCCTCACTCAATAATAGCATTTGTGGCACCATGCGCTGATCAAAAGTTGGATAAACTTAAATGTACTTATTGGGTTAGCTTTGGGCCAAAGGCAGAGACAACATTGTGTTTCATTGTAACCACAGAGTGACAGAAAATAACTCTTGTTTACAACTAAATCATCAGGTATTATTAATCTCGATCAATGTTTCCTGTTTATACAATAAGCAGAACTTCTAGTCAGACTCCCTGAGCCGAGAGAAGGCATGGACAGAGCTAACCCCAATGTACCACCCATGGCTGTTTGTTGTGACTGACTGTCTGCCTCCTGCTGGGGCTTAGCAAACAGTTGACCCAATTTAAAAAAAATCTAAAATCTGGAACTTGAAATATGAAACTCTGGAACGCACATTCCAGCCTGAGCTTGAAGTCATTCCTAATAAGATTTAAGGGCCCAGCGTGTAAGCTTTAGCAGCAGCTAACGCTAACAAGCCCATTGCTAATTATGTTGATTCCTGTTTTCTGATTCCACGTCTTTCTCAGCATAGACATATATATATAAACACTTGATGACTCGAGGCGGAGTCAGCGACGTCGCTAAACGGCGGCCATCATACTTCAGACAACATTTCTGCTAGGCGCCATAGTAAACAGTGGAAGGTGAGTGACGTGCACCTACAAAACAATATTAACCCACTGAAATTACGTCTTACGATTTATAAACGTTTTACAGCATCACAGACCTTATTAACGTGGCTGTAATTTAGGATGCTTGGACATCCGTAGTTAAAATTATTCATAAGTATGTGGGAACGTAACTACATAACTGACGTTTATAAAAAAAAAAATAATTAAAAAAACGTTTTAAAATCACTTCAAAACTGAGTCCGATATGTTTTTAAAAAGGTATGTGCACTGTAGACAGTAATGTTATGAATGGCTTAGCTGTCTGAAGTAAGATGGCCGCTCTCCATTGAAGAACAGCACGTATGAGCCACCTAGTGTTTATATATATATCTCTCTGTTTCTCAGCGCAGTCATGACTTCAAAGTAAAATTGTGAAACCCCCGACCAGACCTGCATTCTAACCGACTATGTGGTGGCACCCACTTTTATGTCAATATAAATCCTAATTATAAGTAAATGGAAACACAGTGGCTGTTTATTAGTTATTTTGAATGACTAAATACATACACATGCATATTCTATTCATTTCTCAGCCCAAAAGATCGCTGTAAATCTTACAGACTGGGCCTTTAAAAGTCCTAAAATTGCACTTTATTCCCAAGTGATTTTGAATGGATATACTGTTGATTGTCGTTCATATGAAAACTCATGGCTTATTTCAGTGATTTCAGTGATGAAGTTGGGGGTGTGGTGCTTGCATTGACAGAGACACAAGTGTATATACACAGAAGAGTGATGTAGCAGAGGTAGAGATGTAACATACCGTCAATTGTAAGAAATTTGCTATATAGGCATTTGGTACAGATAATATATAAAGTGTACAAAGTGTCATATATGCAATAAAAAATGTACTGTCCCCTTCAGTATTGTACAGTTTGGAAATTATAATCCAGTTGCTTCAGCTGGACTCGGTGTCAGTGCTGCTGCCTGTTTAAGTTAAAGACACATTTCACCCTCAATAGAACTGCATATCTTGGCATGTTTCTACTGAAGTTCAAGAGAAGAAAAAATATGCTTTTGTCCATTGTGGTGTGAACTGTCAATTTATTTGTTGTACAAAATGCTCTCTAAACAATGTCTTGATCAGTATTACGGCTTTGCTTTTCTTCACGCTGAAGGAAAATGGGGACTAAGATGCTTTTGTAAATTTAGCTGAAGGTTGATTTTTTTTTTTTTTTTTTTTTTTTTCATTAATAAACCAACAATATACATCTTAGCTCATCACATGGTCCTATTGGTATGGGCTCCTGGTATGGTATGGTATGGTCAGGTGACCAAACTCCCTCTTTTGAACAGACATGTTCACTTTTCAAGTTGTGTCCAGGGTAAATTGACATTTTATACTATCAATAATAAACTGCTGCAGCGGATTGTTTTCATTTCATTTTGAGCAGCTGCAACCCTCAGAAACCAGCCAATGAATGAAGTGACTTGCTTCTCGAACCACTCTGCTACACATACCGTAGTGGATAAAACATTTAGTTTAATGTTTAAATTATGATGAAATGGTACATGTGGATACATGTACCATTTCATCATAATGTAATAATCTTAAGTGTTATTCTCAGTAACCACTGCTGCTGCTTGCTGTGAATGAAATAGGTATTTCAATGTGGCCCTGCAAAGCACAGTGGAGGACGACATAATGAAATATTGATGAAACATTTAGATGCTTTCCATTGTAAAGAAATAGCGTTTTGTTTTAAACTCAGAAATCAAGACGTGAGGCCGTTGCCATGATTAAAATTCTGCCGCTGTCAGGTCACTATAAAAAAGAAAAGTTGATTGTTTGAAGATTGTTTAAAAAGACCTTTGACTTCCTTTTGAATGTCTGCTGCGGTGTCTTATGAAGTTGCCGGAGAAATCAAAATTTATTGTCGCGCAAGATCTGGAACAGATGAACTCACTGGAAAGTGGAAAAAAAAACATTTTATTACTTAAAAAAAACAAAAACATTTTCACATTCAACAGTAAAATGATTTGGTCAAGCCTTGTTACAAGTTTTCAGTTGATAATAAAGAGATATACACTTGGACATCATCACAACGTAAAGGTAAAATAAATCTCATTTCATTTATTATTTGGCCCCCAAAACATCCCACAAAATGCTGCATTTTTGAACCGGCACGTGACTGATTATATGTCACACATGAAGGATTAGTTAGAAATCAATAGCTTGCAAATCAATGTAAAAGTTGTTTTTTTTTCCAAGCAGTGATAGTTGACCTGATGCAGTTGCTCATTTCATCCAAACTTTTAACAGGTAGGAAACATTCGCTGCAGCCCAAATCGCATTGGTCACAATTTAGGCCCTAATTTTGACATTGGCATTATTGTTCGAAATGGCTCATAGCTATTTTGCACTTCCCAGAAAAACTGCTGTTTTAACTGCCACTTCTTTTTTTTTTTTTTTTCAACCATAAACTGAAAACAGACAATGAAGACTGCGTAAATGACATTTGATTGCACATAAATCAAACGCACACCAAGACAAGGTTGTCTGATTATTACGACGTGCAGCTAAAAATACACTAGCTAGGTAGCAGATAATAATGTTATGCTAACATGCTAACAGTACACTTATGGCACCAATATGGCGTTAGTGGAGGGTGTCAAGTATCGTGTAGTTATACGCTTAATATTTGGACTGTTTCAGGTGTAAAAATTGGACACTGCACTTTCTTATGTGTTGCATCAAGTATTTAGTACAGATATGTAAGATTTGGCTTCAAGGTTTTAGTACATAGCTCTTTAACTTTTCAAGAGACGTTTGACTGAAGTTTGACTGAGTTTTTCTTTCTTTCTTTCTTTCTTTCTTTCTTTCTTCCCCCAAGATATACAATGAACACTTTCATCTTGAGTGAGCTAGTGAAGCACTTGTGTTGTTTTTTTGTTTTTTTTTTTACTAAAGAGCAAGACTACGACCCTGAACATAAATGACTCAACCAAAATTCTCCAGTTGGTTGGAAAGTTTTTGGAATCCCAATGAATCTGTTAGAGTAGCAGTTAACCATACTAAGTCTGTTATTTTTATGTTCACAAACAATATAATGGAGAGTATAAATTTAGTTGGATGAACTCTGGTTGGTCATATCTAAGCTGCAAGTCAACAGCGAAAAAACACCAAAAACAGCTGACACGTCGACTGGCTTGTGTAGAACCTGAAGGTGTGAAAGTGTAGCGTCTGACTTCAGGCCTTTCTAGTCGATCATGAGCTTCTTGAGGGAGTCCAGGTAGGCCGGGATGAGAGAGCTGACCGACTCGTTGTCGTCGTTGAGGATCTTCTCCCCTCGGCCCTCGGAGCCCGCGGAGCTGGGGGAGCGCACCAGGAGAGGGTAGGGGGTGCTGTAACCCTGGAGGGGTCACACAGTGCCATTGAGGACAAGCAAACAGAAAACATCAGACATCACGAAGACAACGTTGTCGTGTCATGGAGGCATTTTCATACAGCGCAAGGCAAAAAAGTGATGTTTAGTTTGAAAAAAGTCTGATATTATGCAGAATTGACCATAGCATGTGTCTCCAGCCTGTCAGACATGACAAGTCCAAACAGATCATTCTTCTGCTTGCTCCACTTTTCAGAAAGTGGGTGTATTTTTGGGCTGTGTGTTAAGCTTTTACCAATATGAAAACCTTAAACTGTTTATCCCCCCCCCCCCCTACATCCTCCAGCAGTGGTCACTTACAGACGAGTATCCTTTGCCGAAGCTGCCTCTGTTCTTGGTCCTGATCTTGGTCAACGCCGACTCGGCGATGTCAGCCCGCTCCTCGGCGTCGTCCAGCTCGTGCACGGTCTTCCTGTACTTGGCCAGGTTCATGTTGGCCTGCTCCTCCTGCGGCGACAAGAGCGCATCGGTCAGAACACTTTCCCTGAGGTGCGGCAGTGAACCGGTGCGTGGCAGTGGCGGCGGCGGCGGCGGTGACGCACGGCCTCCTCCACTTGTCTCTTGTAGGCCTTCATCTTGTTCTGCAGCCTCTCCACCAGCTCCTGCATCCTCTGCTGGTTCTTCTGGTCCTCCTCCGACTGGAACAGCAGCTCCTTTAGCCGCCGCTCGTTCTTCCGCAGCGTCTTCACCGTCTCGCCGTGCCGCTTCTGTTCCGAGTCGAGCTCCAGCTCCAGCTCCTTCACCTGACCGTGGGGAAGACAGTCGTGACAACAAACAATCACTCGCTCATGTTCCACGCCTGCTTCTCCTACACTCAGGGTGGTGGGTGACGCTGGAGACAATCGCAGCTGCCTTCTTCTAGCACGGCCGGACGAGTCGGCAGCTCATTGCAGGGGCCACATACACACACAAACATTTGTCTTCACACTCCCAGCTACGGTCAGCTATGATCATGGACTAATACTTTCTGTATGGGCAGCAGCAAAAACAGTCCACTGCTGTTCGTTGATACATTTATCTATTTACATTTTTGAATAATTTCACATATATTTATACACTAACATTTATTTATATACATAGGGATACACATAGGGATACACATAGGGATATATATATATATATATAAAAAAAAAATATATATATATATATATATATATATATATACATATGTATATATATATATATATATAAAAATATATGTATATATATATAAAAAAATATATGTATATATATATATATATGTATATATATATAAAAAAATATATGTATATATATATATATGTATATATATATATATATATATATATATATATATATATATATATATATATATATATATATATATATATATATATATATGTGTGTGTGTGTATATATATATATACATACATATTTGTACAGATACTTACAGTATATATTGTCTTACTATATCTGGATATGCTATTTGTATACATATTTATATCTTTATCTATATTATGAGAGCTTTTGTAAGTATTTGGTCGTTCACCCTGCAACTCATTCTGGCCTGTCTGCCACTTCCATCTCTATCTCTCCTTCTTTTGTATTTCCTTTTGACCACGACTGGTCAAAGCTGATGAGCGCCCTCTGGAGGCCAGATCTGCTGCAGGTTTTTTTTTTTTCCAACTGAGGAGTTTTTCCTGGCCACTGTCGCACCTTTGCTCACTCTGGAGGATTCAGTGGATTTTCTCGAGTGATTTATCGCTTTGAAAAATAAAAATTTGATTGATTGTTGATGTTTCTTGTTTTTTGTTTTTTTAATTTTACAGTATGTTCACTTGTGGGCGCAGGACGTCCTGGTTCACAGATAACTCGTCGAGTGAATGAGAGTTAGAGCTATTGGAGTTGAGCAGGATTACACGGTATCTCACTGCAGGTTCTACCAGGATGGTGAGGGACAGACGGGATCTGTGACTGGCTGACTGGCTGGCTGGCTGACTGGCTGGCTGGCGTCTCAGGTATCGTACCTTCCCCTCCAGCTTCTGGATGATCTTCTTGCCCCCCTTCAGCGCCATCTGCTCGGCCTCCTCCAGCCTGCCGCTCATCTCTTTGATCTGAGCCTCCAGCCCTTTCTTCACCCTCTCCAGGTGCAGCGTGTGTTCCTGCTCCAGACGCAGCTCCTCGCCCACCCGCGCCAACTGCATGCATTGTAACGAAGGATTCTGTCAGAGGCCTCACACAAAACATGCACACGTGCAAAAAAAAAAAGAGACTTTATCCATGAGAGAGGCTGAGCAGAGAGTTCTAGATGCAATGCTTTCTATAGGTCTATGGACTACAGCAGGGGTCAGCATCCTTTTTAAACCTGACAGCTAATTCATGGGTGCTGAGTCCTACAACCAGTTTGCTACACTCTTCTGAAATAACACATTTTCTCAGTTTGTCTTTAGTTATATATTCGTATTAATGATACTCAGCAATATGAAGACACTCTTCGTGTTAATGATTTCTCACAATAATTATCAACAATGACTGAACAAGGTTACTGAACAGATAATATTATCATACAACACTATTATCAATTATTCTATTAACCTCAGCAATTGTTCAAATTTCAGATGATGACTTGAACAACATTTCATAGAAGAAAATGTCTCATTTTCACTCTTTGCATTGACAAACCCTTTTAACCAATCATGAACTATGTTGCAAAAACATTCCTACATGTTTATAGGTGCAAATCTGCATTTTTAAGAAAATTATATCTGTTACATTTCATGAACACACTTTTGAATTGAACTCCATTTTCAAATGTCCACCTGAGCTTCTCTACACTTAATGTATAATGAAGTATTCACAATTCACATTTAAGATATTGTCATTTTCAAATCTATATAAATGCAAGTGTGATTACAAAAAAAATAGCAAAAAAATTAAATTAAATTTTAGGCCGAGTTGTGCAATTTTTTTTTTTATAGCAGACCATGTTGATGACCCCTGGACCGGGGTGAGTGGATTGGACATGGGATTGCCATGTATCCTAGCATGCATTGCAGTGTAAGTGCCCCTTTACCTCACAGCAGGCCTTCTTGGCTTTCTCCGTGGACGCCCTCAGCTCGGCCTGCAGCTCCTCGTGCTCCTGCAGCAGAGTCTGGAGATCCACCTCCAGCTTCCTCCTCCCGCTCAGGGCCGTCTGGAACTGAGCAGGAGCGGCGGGAAGAACAGATTAAAAGTCGGACGTTCCAGCGGCAGGGAAACATTAAAATCAGAGCGGCGGAGCCGCTCCCAACCTGGTTGTTGAGGTCGCTGAACTTGTCGTTGACGTCCTGCAGCTCCGTCTCCAGGGCCTTGCGGGCCCTCTCGGCGCTGTCGAGGGCGGCGCGGGTCTCCTCGCTCTCGCCCACCAGCAGGGCGCAGCGTCGCTCCAGCGCCGCCTGCTCCTCCCTGTGGTCCTCGTGGCTCCTCACCTCCTCCTCCAGCTGGGTCTGCAGCTCCTGGGACAGAGACAGCAGGGCGGGCGCTCTATCAGCTGCTGTTCTTAATGTTGTCTTTTTTCTTTCTGCTCTTAAAAATCCAGTGTGTGCCAAATTTTAAACATTTTGGACAGCCAATAAAGCATATCTATCTATCTATCTATCTATCTATCTATCTATCTATCTATCTCTATGTCTATCTATCTATCTATCTATCTATCTATCTCTATCTATCTATCTATCTCTATGTCTATCTATCTATCTATCTATTTATCGCACGTCAGACCTTGATCTGCTGCTGCATCTTCTTGTTGCTCTTGCTGAGCTCCGCGTTGCTCTTGGTGAGCAGGTCCACCTGCAGCTCCAGGTCGTTGATGTCAGACTCCAGCTTCTTCTTCAGCTTCAGTCCCTCCGCCTTGCCTTTCATTTCCACGTCCAGGGTGGTCTGGAGGGATTCCAGCGCCCTCTGGTGGGTTTTTCTGGCAGAGGAGGCGAAGAGGAATGACAAATATTCGAAGGAAAAGTTTGGCTGCAGACAGCGAGAAGGGGTTTAAGGAAACAGGCTTTTTACCTCCAAAGCGGAGACTTTGTAGAAGAAATAAAGGGGGGAAGAAAAGATAGAGATAAAGGTTAGCAGCACTGTAAGCAGAATGTTAGTTTATTTGTAGAAACTGTTTCAATAACACACACAAATTAATTTGCAAAAATTGGAGAAAAAAAAGATCAGTAGGAAATCACAGTAGGAAGTTACATGTTCAGAAAACAGAAGCTTTTGAAAATGATCCATGGTACCTGTTAAATCTGTGGAGGATGACTTAGTTTTTAAAGCAGCTAGCAAGATTTAAACCCTGCTTGGCCAAAATGAACTGATAGCTAGCTGCCGTCTGCTGTGCTCCTTCTTAACGTGGTTATGCTGTAAGACGATGACCAAGAGCCTTATTTCTGATCTCTGTGAGGAGGAAAGCAGTGAGATAACTCAGACGGGTCCACACCTGGCTGCCTCTGTCTCCTCCTCCTTCTCCTGAAGTTTGCGCTCCAGCTCTCCTCTAGCCTGAGACAACTCCAGCTGCAGCCTCAGGACCTTGGTCTCCTCGGCCTGGCGGGTAAAGAGGGAGTGAAGAAATAATCAAATCGATGGATGGCAGGACATAACCTGTTCTGACCAGTCAGAGCAGATGCACGGACCTCCAACGCTGCCTCTGACTCCTCCAGTGAGGCCTGTAGCTCCTCCTTCTCCATCTCAATCTTCTTCTTTGCTTTCTGGAGCTCGTGGACGCTTTTGCCTCCGTCTGAAAGCTGGTCTGTCAGATCTGCTATCTCCTCTGCAAGTTGGAAAAAAAGACCCAATAACACATGAATAGCCCCTTTATACGCTTCAAGTGTGTAGCAACAAAGGGTTAATGCAATGGTAATGCAATGGTCTGACTGTGTACGGGAAAAAATGCATAGCGTATGTCAGACTCAAGTGCCCCAGTATTATATATTATATGTCTCATATTATTGGTTGTTTGTTGTGTTCAACAACTGAACAACTGAAATCGAGACCTTTCAGTGGATTGCACAACCAATCAAAGTCCCTCCATTTGGAATACAGGACATGACTGCTGCATGCTTTTAAAGTTCATGGATGAAGAAGCAACAGGATGCCGGTACAACCTTTTGGCTGTGTGTAAAGATGGATGGAGCTTCCAGTTTCATGAAGGAGGCTAACGCAGAGGTGGCAAAAACCTTCATTCTATTGATTGGCCAGCAGAGGCCACCAAAAACGGTTGCAAAAAGGGTTTCAATTTCTTTTGTTGGTTTGAATCGTTATATCACAAACCAATGGGTGACATCATGATGACTCTGCCCATCTTCATGTACAGTCAATGGCATATAATAATGCTACACAGTAGCAGTAGCTTATGTGTATTTGAGGGTATTTTCACATTAAGAGTAACAATGAACAGCAGTAGAAGAAAACCAGTGAAAACTTCTTTTATTCAGTGGTGAAGATGTTTTTGTTTTACTCCCTCCTGCCTTTAGCGAGAGCTTATTCAAACGCCACTGCACAGCTGGCACCAGGGAGCCGAGCTGTCCCTCATGTTGCCTCATGCAACAAGAAGCAGGAAGCCTCAAGCTGCTGCTGCTGCTGAACGACTCGAGCAGTAAAAACCTCTTTGTTCCTATTTGTTTTCCATGGTCTACCAAATGATCCAATAAGTCCCACAGATTTGGGAACTCACTGATATGGCGAGTTACGTTAACAATTAATATTATATATTTATGATTTCATCATTGCTGGTTTAAAAAAAAAAAATCAATACCATTCATCTTCTTGTCTGTTATGATCCCGTCATTGTCTTACCCTGGTAGGCCTTGTTCTCTCTGCAAACGGCCTCCAGCTGCTCCAGAGACTCTTCGTGGGCCGTCTTGAGCTTGAAGAGTTCGCTGGCGTGCTGCCTGCTCTCCTTCTGACACGACTCCACCTCGGCCACCAGCTCCTCGCTCTTCTGCTTCCAGTCTCCCAGCTGCTTCTCCAGGATCCTCTGCTTTTTGTCCAGCGCTTGGCCACAGCCGCTGGCCTGCAAGACAACACGGAGGCTCTCTTCAACACGGGGCGCTCAAAGCAAGAGGCAAGAGCAGCTCAGCAACACTATACTATCACAACAATATCATCTGATTTCACATTGGGCTCAGCTTGGCTTCTCACTGTTTAAGCCATGCAAAAGTTTAAGGTCGCAGTCGTCCTGTCGGCTGTTACACAGGCGTTTCTTTTTGTCTTGCAGTCTATGGAAAAAAAAAAGTCTTGGGGCCATTTTCGGTTTTTTGTCTGCAGTACCGTGAGTGACCACTTGGACAAATTGCCACGCTTCCATATTAGCAGTCTGGTATCCAGTTCTTATAACATACTTCGATGTGTGAGACCCATGCACGGCTTCCCCCTCTGCCGTTACCTTGTCCAGGTCCATGCACAGCTCCTCCACCTCGCCCTGCAGCCTCTGCTTGGTCTTCTCCAGCGAAGAACACTTGGCCTGGGTCGCTTCCATCGCCTCCTCCGCCTCCTGGAGCCTGGAGGCCAGCTTCTTCCTGCAAGACACGCAGTGGTTAGCGCCAGCCGGCGGTGTCCAGAGCGACAAGCGGAGCGTTTGCGCCACCCACTTGGTCTCCTCCACCTCCTCGGAGTGCTGGATGGCGTCGGCCTCGTGCTTGCCACGCCAGTGCGTCACCTCGCTGTTGAGCTTGGAGACCAGCCGCTGGAGCTCCTGCTTGCTCTCCTGCTCCTCCTCCAGCTGCTCCTTCAGCACCTCGCACTCCTGCCGCGCCGAGCCCAGGCAGCCGCTGACCGCCTGCCTACCCTGAAGATCACCGCGAGATAATCAGAACAGAGCTCCCGACCCCGGAGCGCCAATCCTTCACCCGGACGACCTGTCGCTGACCTTGACCTCCTCGTCCAGCTGCTTCTTCAGCTCGTCCGCCTGAGACTGGAGCTGAGCCTTGGAGCGGCTCAGCTGACCGGCCCGACTCTCCGTCTCCTCCATCTGACGACCCATGTCTGCGTTATCGGCTGATGGGACAACAAATCAAAAGCTGCCCGTCAAACACGAGGCGTTAAAAGGGTCCAGTGTGTAAAATCTGGCCTGATTTATGATTTTTACATTGGTAAAAGCTGAACATTCTACTCATACATGCATTAATAAAAGTGCGTCCTCGCACTGCAAAAGTAATTTGGTTTTCCTACCCTTAAAACAGTTCTTTTTTTGTGTCATTTTTTAAGGAAGCCCACCAGACAGTTTCATGAATATGAAACGTCAGGTGGGCTTCCTTAAAAAAACAGACGTCAAACAAATTTTACACACTTTACTTTAAAGAACTCTGCCCAAGCCCGGTTCTGCCGAGTGTCAAGCGGCTCTGTTATTATCAGGGTTGACTGACGACGGTTAATGTTCACCGCGTCAGCCTCGGTGCGGAGAAAAATTACAAGGTATAAAAATAAAATAGAATAGTCGGTGCTCAATGAGGCGTCAGTGACTCGTCACCCTGTCCGTGAGGACCATTCTGCTTCGAATAGGCGAAGGGAGTTTTGTGTTGCCATTTTAAACAAGAACAGAGCTGTGTTATTCACAGCTGCAGAGAATGGGCCAGCTCCACGCAGCTCCTCCACTCAGCCAGGGAAAACAGTGGAGAAATGTCCTCACACTCGGAGGCTGCGCATACTGAGGGAACGGTGGTCGACCTCGGTCAGGGCAAGATATTTCTGACCTTTACCAGAACTGTGGAAGCTAAAAGGAACCCGAAAGCTGACTTTTTAAGACAATGGAAAAACCTCGCAAAGAAGTGTTTGTTTTAAATCCATTTTGGAGAGGGGGATCGTTTATATCGATTGCTCCTCTGAGTTTCTCTGAGCAGAAACGTTTTTGGAGTCCAGGTATTCCAGTATGTCCAGTCGGTCCGGTATGTAAAACTTTATCATATTTAAGGAAACCCACCTGACAGTGCGTTTCGTATTTAGGACACTGTCAGACGGGCTACTTTAAAAAATGGTGCTGCAAAATGGCAGCTGGCTAGGTGCAAGACCCTTATTGCTCTATGTATATTCTTACATATATGAGAACCATTCTAAGGATAGGAACACCAAATGACATCTATTGTACTGTAAACTGTAGTATTAATGTGGAGTATGCTAAGCTTTTGCAAATACAAAAATCATAAATCAAGCCAAATTTTACACTATGGATCTTTAAAGAAAGTCTCAAAAGTGCTCCAACGACGGTCGAACCGTGACCATGTGACCTAAATCTGTTCAGCCCAGTGTCACTCCAGCTTGTCTCTACCTGTGAGCCTGTTCTTGGCCACGCTGAGCTCAGTCAGCGCCCTCTGCAGGTCATCTCCTCTCCTGTTGGCGTCCGACAGCTGCTCCTCCAGCTTCTTCACCTGGCTCTCTGAGGACGTCTGCAGCACAGTCCAGGCACAGCAGCACGTTATGCTCGGGTGCATTGTGTTCAGAGTTCCGGGGGGGGAGCAGGAGAACCTTGGACCAGACGCACTGACCTTGACTTTCTGCACGCTGTCTAGGGAGGCTGCCAGCTCATCCACCTCCAGCCTCAAGTTCTGCTTCTCCTTCTCCAGCTTGGCCCGCGTGCGCTGCAGAGACTCGCACTGCTCCGTCAACTCCGCCACCGTGTCGCCGTGCCGCTTCCTCAGAGACGCCGCCAGAGCCTCCGACTGCACCGTGGACTCCTCCAGGTCTCGCCTCAGACGCTGCATCTCGGCCTCTCGTTTCTTGTTCAGCTCCATCTGTCAGTCACAAACAGGTTGTGGACCTCTACACCGTGCTGGTGCACACTTAGTGATGGGTGACGTTCGCATCGGAACGAGAACTTACACAATGCTAGCATTAATTTTGGAAGTTGGATTAATTATGTTTTCAGACACAATCCGATGTTGATCCCTGTTTAAATGCAATAGCAATCAATTTTGAGCATGAAAAAAAAAAAAACCTTCCAACTTTATGAATAACTGTGAGATACCGGTTGCTCTCAGCTGCCTCTGGCTATCTAATATATGCAATGATGGATAATGTTTTAAAAATGTACTGCTGAATTTAAGAGCAAAGAAGTGAAAAGACAGCACAAGACAGTTTTGTCTGAGCAAAACAAAACTCTGCCAACAAAAAAAAATAATACCATGTGACCTTTGGACATAGGTAGACAGAGTTTACCTGAGAAGCCGTGGCCCCTCCGGCCTCCTCCAGTCGGTCTGTGAGATCATCCAGCTCTCTGGTTAAATCTGCTCTCTGCTTCTCAACCTGGAACAAACAAATGCAGCCGGTCACACAAGGCGGAGCAGTGAGCAGAAGAAGGCAAAGGTGCGATGGCAACACAAGGATGGGATGCAGCTCCAAAACCAACATGTGAGCAGGCCGGTGACCAGCACGAAGAGGATCTACCAGCTACTGTTGCTATGGTTCTCCCACCTGCTACTGAGGCTCCTGACTTTAGTTCAATCAATAAACTTGAGATTTACTAGCATGTCTTTTTTTTGTTCCTTCTTACTTACAGAGCTTAAAATTTCAATCCCATGGCACAACCTGAAAGCAATACCAAGAGGAAACAAAATAGCCTGAACTATTTCAAATTCATTGACAAATGATAAGAAATACGATCAACCAAAGAAATTCTTTAATGTTAATACCTAGACAGCATTAGTCTTGAAGGCCCAGTGTGTAGGACTTAGCAGCAGCTAGTGGCAATACCGAGTATTGCAAGCAATATTAACACTGATCCCTGTTTTCTAATGTTTCACCTGAACCCACATCTTTAAAGCAAAACCATGATGGCCTGAGGACGGCTATGTTCTGGGCTACTGTAGACACATGGACCTGCTCCTCATTAGCAAATCATAACCGCAGCATTCATTTGCTCGTAAAAACCTAAATTCGATTCATGTTTATTCTATTAAATGCGAGTCGATCCCTTAAAGTGTGACACACACTTCCTTTAAAGGTAGAAGATGTTTTCTGACATCCCCCTCCCCCTTCCTCCCCCTCCTCTTCCTCCTCAGATGGGGGCCCTGAACCGCCAGGGGAAACGTCTGATTGACAGGCCACAGGGGGAAGTGATCTTCAGGTCAAAGGGCCTACTTGTAGCCAGTCGGGGCAACACTGAGGTCAGCTGCTGTCGCACAATCCAAATATTGTCAATGACCTCTTGTTTCCTGTGTTAGTCACACGATTCCCAGCTCACCGCTAAACATCCTCCACATGTAGGTCAGAACGCTTAGATGGAGCTGCTAATAACACGGCTAAACTGATCACCATTGAAGTTCAATCACCAGATTCAACTTCTTCAGCCCTCTTCTTCAAAGACCTCTTAGTAATCTGGTGTACTTCTTTTTGAGACGTCAGTCAGATTCAAAGTGTAAATACCAGACTAGAAAGCTGCTCGCGGCTTGATGGATAGTCCCGTGTAAAAGTCACCTAGAAGCTCTTAAAAGAGTCTCATCACTTCAGAGACAGGTGTGCTTAGACCTGTAACTTACTTCTTCAGCTTGTAACTGTCGTGCCTTCATCGACTGCTAGCGGTAACAAAAAAAAAAAAAAGAGGAATAGGAAAGGTAAGTTTAGGCCTCCTCCACGTACTCTAGTAAAATAAATACATATTCAAGGGAAAGATCATGAAAACTGGCATTCACAATCAAGTGTGCAGAAGCCAGACGACTAGCTAATAATATTGTTGTATCGATGTACGTACAAAACGGTGATAAATTACACTAGAGCAGTCCTTCAAACATTATTAAATAAGCTAATAAAGCTAATAACATTGATATAATGAGATATGAATAGATACAATGTGGATTAGATGAGAAAATTAGATGTTGAAAATGAATTATCAAAGACGCAGCAACAAACAAAACAATAACAATTTGCTACTTTAACGTGGCTAATGGCATTTCCATGTTATTGTATGATTGACTCAAAATACACACTGTATACTGATGTCACAACATTTGAGTCTGTACAGGGCAATAAAACCCCCAAAAAATGAGACATCAAAACAGATCAAAAATATCAGAGTGGCTCAGCGGTTCGCACTCTCGCCTAACATGCAGATGATTGTGGGTTCTATTCCTGCTCTACTAAATTAGGATAGTACAGTAGTGGAGTTTGCATGCATGGCTTCTCTCCAGGTACTCCAGGTTCCTCCCACAGACTCTGAGACATGCACATCAGGCTAACTGGCAACACTAGACTGGCCGTTGGTGAGAGCGTGGATGGTTGTTTGTCTCTCTGTGTGTGGCTGCACTTGCACAGCGGTGTTAGAACATGGACGGGTGGGACCATATAGAGCTTATAGAGCTTTGGGAATTGTGACGTGTGGCGACAACAGACTGGCCATGCAGATTTACCTCAGAGGAAACTTCTCACGCTCAGACGCGGCATGCATGGAGTGAGTTTATAAAGTCGGGCCATTACACGCAGAGACAGCCGGCGCTCTGCAGTTAAAGACACTTGTTGTTTTTACGCCGATGTTTTACAGCCGCTCTAAAGACAGACGCGGCCATGGGACGGCTCTGTAAAAAGCTCCCACCCACCCACTTACAGCAGCAGTCAATACACCTCAGGCAGAACCAGGGAAAACAGATGACACCAACCAGGGGGCCTCCCGTGGAGGACCCCCACCACTGGAGCCCCTTCCCCAGTCTGCAGCGGTGACCCGTCAGCGGAGAGCAGGGCTCACTCGTCGCTCTCCTCCGCACCACTGACTGAGTCAACAGCTCCTCCGGATCATCAGCAGTGTCAGGGTCAACGCCCCTGAAGATGTCTGCTGAGGAGGACAGATCCATCTTCTCATGACTGGAGGTGGAGGGGTGGGGCGGGCGGGTTGGTGGTCCTGGTGGGGTCTTCGCGAGTTCCCTGCCTAATGCGGGATGGAGGTTCGACCCTTCGCCCCGGGACACATCAATAAGCAGCGCTGCACTTACTGTCTTGGCTGCAGTGCCTGACAATTAAAGCCAATGATGGTCGTGCAACGCATGACTCACATCCACTTTGTGGATTTTCAACTTCCTCAACTCGTGTTGCTTTTGGCCTTTTGTGTAAAACTCCATTTAGAGTGAAAACTCTTCTTTAATGTTTGTGTGAGTACAGACCCCGCATATTTTTTTTGTTTGTGTAAAGTTGGTTGACGGGACTTTATCTCCAAAAGCAAAAAAGCAGCCAGAACTAATTGGTAACATTCAATTCCACCTTCCACCAGCAGGAGTTCCTACGTCAGTGGATAAAAGTGGATCTAATCTACCAATGCAGCGAGGACATCCTGTGATTATGTCCTATTAACTTTAAAACCGAGTGGAATATTCATAAGTAACTGAACTGGCTGACTAGCAAATTGTCATTTTCCCGAAATGTGACCCTACACTCAGACATTTTACCTCAACGCACCTGGACCTTGATGTGACAGCCTTTATGATTAATGCAGCAGTGGACCTGTGTGCCACTTGGTGGCAGTAAATCATGATATGCCTCATGTGGTGCACAGGTTAGCTGTCAGGTTGCACCCTCTGCTAATTGATTGACATGTGAATTACATGCACGTTGATTCTTTTCTTAAGTCATTTTCTTTAGCCGAAAGCTAATTTGATTGAAGCTTGGTGACTGCAAACAATACAATGTCTATATAAAAGTATATCATGTACAAATAGTGAGCTTTGTCTTCTTCATCAAGGCACAAGCACTAAATGTATTGATTTGACCAACTGCGACTGACACAGCGCCCCCTTCTGGCTTGGTATAGAACAATATCATTTTGGTTAGCTGGTCGTTTTTGGTCTATTTGGTGTTTCTCCCATTACAAACACACAGACAATACTTGGCTAGTGACATCCTTACAGCCAGACAATGCAAATACAAAGGTGCCATTCCCAATGTTACAAGTAAATAAATCATCTTAAAAAAAAGATTTTTGAAAAACTACACAGAGTTGCTCCAAACCTCTATGTGTGTGTGTGTGTGTGTGTGACGATACACCAGTGTACACTTTGAGTACATGAGTGAGTATGGGGTGGTAGTGGGGGGGGGGGGCTGGCATTCCATTGGGAAGGGGATGCCATGGAAAATAGCGGCGCTGCCTGTCAGCCTCCACCTCCTGATGATATCTCCCCTGTGTGACCTGAGGAGCAGAGCCCAGACAATGGCAGGCCTGTCTGCAGGAGAGGCATGTCGCAGATAAACCCCCCCCCCCCCAAAAAAAAAAAAAAAAACCTGCATGTCTCAGCCTGCCTCCTTCCTCGCTCGCTCTCTGGCTTTTTTTTTTTTCCAGAGGTTCACTGCTGAGGTGGCGGGCTGCTGCTGCTGCTGCTGCTGCTGCTGGTGGGCCCACTGTTCAGGAATACCACCCAGAGTTGGAGCCGTGTGTAAAACCACGGCCTCAGGTGCCGACTGTCACTCCATTCAACACAGTCGGTGAAATATGCGCATTCTCTGCACTCCTACTGTATCCTGGAAGCTGAGGCGGGGGACTCAGGAGGGTCAAGCAGGGTTTTTTTTTTTGGGGGGGGGGCGGCGGGGGATGAAACACACACACACACACACACAGGCTTTTAAGAGCCTGTTTGAACGCCAGCGGCCACCTCGCTGGTGTTGAAACCTCCACTTTCTGTGCCTCGGGAGAGGACGTCATCTCGGAGGGTTTTGCAGGAGATGCGTGAGACGTCGCGGGAAGAGCTGCTCTCTGATTCTCGGAAGGATCCCCTCACATCCCGGAAGGATGTGAGGGGATTACGAGAAACAGAAGGTGCAACGACTCGTGTGATGGAGACAGATTCTTGGAGGGGAAATAAGAAAATGGGAGAAGGAGGTGGTGGCGCTGGTGGTGCTGGTGGTGCTGCTGGTGCCTTCTGGGGTCACTCCTTTTTTGTTTAATCAGAAACACAAGGTCCTCTCCCCGGGCCTGCTTTATTATCACAGGTGCAGATGGTTTGGGGTGACCAGAGGCACCGGCAGCATCAACACACTGCACCCCCATCGGCGGCTGCCGCCACACCGGCAGACCTCCCTCCATCCCTCCTCCCTCCCCCTTTCCTTCCCCCCCTCTCTCTCTCTGTGTTTCACCGCACAGCTCGACCTCCCGCAGCTTCTAGACGGGCAGATGTTTTGCAGCAGCGGCGAAACGTACCTTGGTTCTCATGGCCCGCTCCGCCTCCAGCTCCTCCTCCAGGTCCTCGATGCGTGCCTGCAGCAGCAGAGAGAAGAACAGACCCGTTAAAGTGCAACCTAGCGGGGCCGCCGGCGCCTCCACGGTTCTGACGTCCTGACGGAGGACAAATGGGGCGTCGCCTTCGCAAAATGTTTTTGCTATTTCAGGGCGAGCGCTTGCGCCTGTGTGTGTGTGCATGCGCACGTGCGTGTGTTTTCTGCCTCTGTATTTTTTTTCCTTTTTTTTTTTTTCTCCCTTCCTCAGGTAGCAATTTGGGGGCAAGGATGTCGAAAGTCACCATCATTATCTGTGTTGTGAGCCAGGGCTGCTGCGTCCGCTGGCAGAGAACACCGGAGGGCCAGTCATGCCAGTTTTCATGGCATTCAGGGAAATTCTTAGGTTTTGTTTTTGTTTTGGGGTTTTGCAGTTCAGGGTGAGGACTGGAGGCCAGGAGTCTGTTCTGCAAGAGGTCTGATGAGCTGATTATTACACAGCTGCAGGGAGCAGCAAAAAAAAAAAAAAAAAAGGAAGAAGAAAAAGAAAAAGAAAAAGGTCCCTTAATGGCATTTTGTGTCATTCATTTTTTTTTAGCGTTTACTTTTTTTTATATATACTATAAATGCAGTAACTGTACACACTGACTCTACATACTTCTGATGATATTTCAGTGTGTCTGCACACATACTCAAATGCAACATTCGCCCAAAACCTATTTGAAAAAGTATACGGGACAGTCTGAAAATGTCTCCAACCATCACAGCCACCTGTTTGCATGTAAATGTCTCACATGACACAAATTCATATGATGCCAGCGCTTTGACCGCTACACTTGTTGAATACTGGCAGGCAAAGAAGGCGCAGGTTTTAAATGCAGGTTTCACACTGAGGGCACAAGACCCCCTCAGTACAGTAGAACAGACCGCGCTGGTTGCAAGTGATGCGAGAAAAGAGCAGCGCGGCAGCTGCACACAACAGCAGGACACCTGCGAGCGCAGGAATAGTTTTTACGCCGCGCTTTAATTGAAGGGTTGCAGTTCGACTCGCGACAAAAACCATTCATACACGAGTGAATTCTCCTCCCCTCCCTTCAGTGGATGGGATTCTGCTCCGACAGGCTAAACAATTAACCAATGATCCAACGTAAACAAGTCAACCGCGCAGCAGCTTCTGTTCAGCCGAACCTTTGCCAAGGCTGCGTTCTGCACCGCTTGTTAAAAAAAAAAAAAAAAAAAAAAAAAAAACTTTACAGTTTCCCGACGAGGCTGCATCCTTCCTGCCAAGTCGTGTCATGTCCCTGCGCTATCTCCTGCGCCCATCTGTGTCAGGAAGCATGTCTGACATGACACGCAGCCCGGGACGGTTCACAGCAGCGGCACCTCCAGCTCACTGATGTGGTGAAAGCTCTCTGAACGGCTGCAGGGGAGCCTCGCGCGGCGCAGGATCGCATTCTTGCAGCCAATGCAGGCGACATTTTTCAATTTTTCGAACAATTTTGCAATTAAAAGTTCCCTAAAATCCTGAGCAAATGTGTACGGCAGACGTTTCATCGCCTTTGTGGAAAATAGCCCACAAATAAAAATGACCATTCCTGGCTCTTCAAACTGCGATTTTTCTTTAAATAAAAAAAAGGAAATGCAGAGATATAATGTAGATATAAGTAATGTTTGGTTGTTTTGTTTTTGTTGTTTTCAAAATAAAAGCTAATATAAAAACTCACATGCCAGCGCAGGACATCTGCAGAGAGAACAGCCATGGTGAGGCAGCAGCAGCCCAACTGACTGACTGACTGACAAGCACGCGCGCTGCGCGCACACACAACTCCGCCGCTGATCCCCTGCGGCATTTCACTGTCCACACCCCCTCGTGCATGCACAGCCTCTTTTGTCTCCCACAGTTCTTCCTGCCCGCGTCTGTTTCTTGTTAAATTTCGACTTCGCTCTGCCTCGAACCGCTCTCAAAATAAATAGCGCAGCCCCCAATACAATTGGAGAAAACATCGTGCACCACCAACAGATGTCGGCAGCAGAGCGCACGACTTGGATCAGAGCAATTTGAAGTAGACCGGAAGTAGACTGAAGACGTCCAGGAGGTGATTTCGAGCAACAAATGGCATCCGTGTGAGAAGAAACCCTCTCACAGCCTTTCACGTGATGAAGCGTTTGGATTTTTTTTTTTTTTTTTTTCTGAGGGGGGATTAAAAAAAAAAAAAAAAAAAAAAACACTACCGGACATGATGAATGATTTCCTATCAGCTAATATTAAGACTGAATATTATGGCTGTGGATACTGTGACTGTAATTCATGCCTACTTTTCACCTGTACGTTCAAAAAGGCAAATCCATTTTGATAACTGTACAACCGCAGTCTCCATGCAGTCAGCCTGAAACTTTTTGGAGCACGCATTTTTAAAATATATTGTGCTGTTTTCCTGTGAAACATTAAAAAACGACAGTGTAATTTATACAGTTGGCCATCTACGGTGTGAAAACAGACATTTTGCTAACGTGAGGGGAAAGAAGGGGAAACATTTCTTTCTTTGCACTGAGTCAAATCGAAATAAGTCTGGAAAAAGTTATTAGTTATTGTCTGCAAGTGCAAACGTTGTTTTTTTTTCCGCCTTCTCTGCAATTTGCGTCCTCTGGGAAGGTGCAGCAGGATGAGCTCATGAGCGCCACAGCATAGTTTATATCTGTTTCCACATTTTTATGCTGTTATACTTCTATGCAGTCTATCACTCTAACTATCTGTCACTTTAATCCAACACATATTTATCCAAATAGTCTCACTCACAATGGAGATTTTAGGCTGCATGAATTGCAGCGGATCACTTCCATTACTGGAATCCAAAGCAACACTGTCTTTCACTGGAGGTGAGAAGGAGAAAGAGTAGACAGGTGCCTGGCAGACAACAGGGCGATAGAGTCCCGTTCCAGGCCAGTGTGGGGCGCTGTGTCAATCAATGGATTACATGCTGCTTTATATAAAATTCACTTCAATTGGCATGTGCGTTAATTTTTGATGATCCTATAACTGTAATGTTTTTTTTTTTTGTCATTATTTTATTGATGAATGCATCACGTAGAAGACAAAAAAAAAAGACACTTCAAGCTAGTTTTTCCTTCAGCGCGCCATAAAACCACTGTAAGTGCTTGCAAATTGTGATCAGATGTGGCCTCATCGCGCTGCTGATTCAGCCTCGTCGGCAGCTCTGTCCTGTGAGATCCCCCCACGTGGGTCAAGGGGGGGGGGGGGGGGAGGCAAGTGAGTGGGAGTTCTGCCTCTGAACCAGACTCTGTCCAAGCCATGTCAAACAACTCAGGCACACGCAGCCTGGATCTGCTATGTCGTTGCAAGCACCTTCGGGTGGCAGTGGCAGTGTTCACCTTCACACTGCGTATGAAGGTGCAACTCCAAAATGTTGGTGCTACGATTTTGCCAAAGACTTCAGAATCATCACGACGATGGACTTTTTCAATAAGTGCCAGTTATCCCAATTTCCTTTGTCCTCTTCAACATTCAAGGGTAAGTAGGTCACCTCCACCTTAAAGTGGCGCCATATCGATATTCAGTCTCTAAAATCCAGAGAGACCCAGCCCACCTTCTGGGACAGGATGCATCATCGCACTGAACACTCCCTGGTTTGAAACAAACCCCAAACCCCACAGGGTTTGTTTTGTTTTTTTCCAAGTTCACAGTATATTGTATAAAGGGCCTGTCCTCAAACAGTTGATCTTGGTCTCAGAGTGGAGCTCCAGCAGTGTGTGGGTAAATTCACACTGCATTAAGTCATAGCTAAGCACTTTGGGGGAGCTGCTCTGTTGTTACAGTGAGAGTGTGAGGATGAGGAGCAAGAGAGCGGAAGCTTGGAGCCTGCGTTGGAGCATCCTGGGAGATCCAAAGCACAGTTGAGAAGTAAAACAAAGACAAACTGTGGGAGTGCAAATGTACTATTTTTGTGATATTTACGTGCCTGCAGTTCAGTAAGACGGAGGAATTCTGAAGCTTGTTAACACATTCAGCTCAGACCATTAACAACAATCAAGAATCTGTTCTTACACAGTGGAAAAACACATCCTGAAAGACTTTTCTGGGAAATAAATTCTGTCTAAATAAAGAAACAGAATGTAAAAGTTAATTGTACCTGTAAGATATTGTAAAGAAAATTCCTTCAATAGCTTTGGGCTCAAAGTGCAAGTCTGCTGATCGCCGCCGCGGAGCGACTGAAGAGTCTGATGATCAGTGAAACATCTGGTGCAACAGGCTGCAGGCCAAGGCTCAGCTTTATCTCCTCAGACTGGGAGCAGCCTCACGGCACAGTGTAACTACTTTATGACCATGTAATAAAGCAACAATGAGATGTTTGTGAGATACCAGGACTGCAGACCTGCTACGACTCCCTTTACAGCCCGTCAGAAACCCGATGTTGCGTAATAACCGCATCGCTACCATGTCAACTCTGACTTGCCGCTCATCCATCTCAACCAATGTCCAGCAGTCCGCATATTCAATATGAATTATGATCATGGCGGTTTCACCAGACAGCCTTCTTCACGGATTAAGAGCAACGCTGGGAGAAAGTGACTCTTAAACTTAAGTCATGTATATATATTTTAAAGCAACAAATGAGAGATTGCTGAGAGAGAAATGCATGGATAACTGAGCTTGACTCCTCTCTGGTTAGCAGCCTTAAAATAAAATTAACCTTTGCCTTGGAAAGAGCAGGAAGGTGGGCAACAAAGGAGGTGGACTGCACAGCGTCAGCTGCTCCGTCCACCTGCAACCAAGCTTGCTGGGACACAGATAATGGCCTCACTGTGAGAGAAAAAAGGCCACAGTAAATTTAAAACCATGCCTGTCCTTACAGGTACACACAACTCGCCCAACTCCAGGACAAAAAGGTCCTTTATCTTCCCTCCAGATGACACATAGGGCTGAGCGACAGAGCGGAGAAGCGCCGCCCGACCTTTTAAAAAAGAAAAGAAAAGAAACTAAACTAAAGCCACCCAGACTGTCTGTCATTCAAAGGGATGGACGCAGACAAAACAGCCTATCTGCAACACGCACCAGTGACGCGGATGAAAGCTGTCACAGAGACTCGATTCTATCAGGATTCGCAGGAGGAGCTTCACTGTAAACTTCAGGGACTTCTTTTTTCCCCTGGGACTCTGCACACAGGCAGACTAAACATTAGAGTTAACTGTGTGCTAAACAACCCAATAAAATACAAACAAACAGTGCTGTTCCTTTCTAAATGTGAAACGTGCTACACGGCCAAACGTCTAATCCAGACGACGGCTCTTTGAACGCAGCCGATCACATCAAGACCGTCATGCCGCGTGTTTACCTTCCGAGTTGCCGCTCGCTTAATGAGTTTTCCCTCGCGAGTGTTGTGGGTTTTTTTTTTTTTTTTTTTTTTTTTTTTAGGCAGCATTCTCTTCACGGTCGCTGATCTGAGAGCTGCCAAAAGGTCTGACGAGCCCTTGTTTGCTGTGGGCTCTCGGCGATTCCCATGTTGTAAACACACAAGTGCAATTTTAGACTCCATTCCATGGAAAGTAACATCACACCCGCACGTTGAAGCACAGCCAGATACAACAAAGTGGGAAGTTTTCTCCACTTTCACGAGATGGTTTTTCAAAAATGATGACTAAACAGGAAAAAAGACGAGCCCTCCTCCCCCCTCAACCTCGAACCAAAGTTACGGTGATGTCCCCTGATGTCAAACACTTGCTGAGGGTTGCAAATACGATGAAACACG
Organism: Nelusetta ayraudi; assembly: GCF_046127955.1. Taxonomy (NCBI): domain Eukaryota; kingdom Metazoa; phylum Chordata; class Actinopteri; order Tetraodontiformes; family Monacanthidae; genus Nelusetta; species Nelusetta ayraudi. Next base: position 3,876,004 of record NW_027466092.1, read on the forward strand.
AGTGTCTTGCAGCATCAAATTCAGGTTGACGCTTTCGAAATCTTTCACTCAAGGTTAACGCTTGAGGAGCAACTATTCCTACAAGTTCTTTATTTTAGATTTTGAGCTGTGCCTTCCTCCTCTGCTGTGTTTTAGCATGCTAGCTTGACGCCTGTGAGGACAAAAATACATCAAAAGCTCACGTTGTTTTTTCCCCCTTTTGGAGAATCGTGAGGGCCAAAAACGAGATACCAAATAACATGCAGAAACTCCTGGAAGCACCGTGTTGTTTGTGTTTACAGTGTATCCACTGTTGCTTAGGAAATAAAGCCACGTACAAACAAGTGGTTCACTCAAAAGAGGACGACAAACACACACGGCAAAAAAGTGCACACACTTAAATCTCAGAATCCATCTTGTGTTCACTGATGCGGAGTTAAAACCAGCCTTAAGTTCCCACAGTTAGTTCCCAAACCTGATGTAATAAAAGCGTAATGATACATGTGCATCGCTAGTGGAACCAGTGGCAGATCAGCACTGTGGACTTGGGAACTGACAAGTCGGCCATGTGACAAGTCACGTGTGCACATCTGTCACAGCAGCAGCAGCAGTTTGTGTCTGAACTGGCTCACAGGTGGAATGCGGGGGGGGGGGGGGGGCTGTGGAAAAAAAAAAAATGAGGATTTCAAAAAAAAAAAAAAATACATTGCAACATTTGAATGTTTTTCCGTGAGCCCTTCAGGATCAGACGGGTGGTGGTTCATGAATGTGTCAAATGTAGAATAACATTAACATTTTTTTTTTTTTTTTTATCATAATAAAGTTTTTTTTCCCTCCGATTGTACAAATCGGTTTTAGACGCCTTTAGTTGTAATTTAGTGCTGTACAAACAAAAGTTCATTGGTTAAAAAAAAAGTTGAAAGTTGAAAAAATAAAAAATATTTGCCCAATGGATCCCATTAGACTCAGACAGTTCCGGCTCTAAAATTCCCAGTAGTATTCCAGGAAGTACAACACTTCCTTCCTTCTTCCTGCTGTGATGCAGAGCCTCGTGATGGACTCAGTCTTCCTTCCTGACCAACCTGACCAACAGGCAGCTGCAAATGACTAAACTCTGTTGTATCAGTCCAAACAGCATCATGCGGTGTTTTCAATGAGGACATTGACTATTTGAAGATATTCCTGGAGATGGTAAACAGTTTGGATGCGGGCGGTGCATGCTAACCATCTCCTGTCCTGACAGTGTCGGGGCTGCTCAGTCACTGCTCCAATCACGGGGCAGAACCCAGTACCTCTGTTGAAAGGCAGGAATGCATCTCTCACAGCCCCGTGTGCACCATCAGGAGCTGGTCCCCTTCAGCCCAGGAGGTTCCTTTGGTTCCGGCCGCCAGTGACCAATAAAATCACTAATTACACTCTTCCTGGGCTTCATAATGCAGAGAAAATAATTTCTCCACAACAGCAGCTATTGCACTTTACCTTTTCACGCCTCTGATATCCTTAAGAAACAACAACAAGTGCCACCACGACTTTGATCATCTCTACTGTCGAAACTTAGAAAGCCACCTGCAGGTTGATTGAGATCCCGCTGAGTTACTTGTATTGGCACGGTAAATTAGAGGCTGTGGATGGAAGTCACATACCGGCTCTGACGCCTCAGAGATGTTATCAGCTAAAGAGAGACACACTCTCAAAAGAAACCTGCCCCCCCCCCCAAAAAAAAAAAAAACACTTCAGGAACATTCGCTAACATCAGCTTCCAGTAGCCAGCACTTCCTGCTTCATTCACTTTGTTTTGAGCCAATGAAGCCAGAGTGTGAAGCAGAGAAAGCCATCATCAACCAACCTGATTATATATTATTTTTTAAATGTCATTTTATTTCATCTTATTCATCCAGTCTGCATCCTTTAAGGAGAAACAGGTGGCAGCCATGCGCAGGCTGCTGCAAGCTGCTGCTGCTGCAGTCTGAACGATGTTTCATCTTATTGGACAGCATTCAAACAGCACTACAGGCTCTTGCTGATGGAAAAGATGACTTCATTCCACGTCTGACAAGCGTCAGCAAGGCTTACTGCGAAACGTTTTGATTGGCCTCCAATAAGTGTGACAGACTGACTTGACCAATCACTTTGTTTGCACTAATTTTGACGTGGCCTCCAGGCAGCAAGCTAAATCCTACAGAACTGTAAAACATGAGTTCCAGCTTCTCTGTAAGGTTCACTTTTGACTGTATCGCAAACACACACACACACACACACACACACACACACACACACACACACACACACACACACACACACACACACACACACACGTATGCAGGCACACTTCTTGACTTGGCCTTGTCAAAACAATAAGTGTCTCACTTTCTTTGAATTAAAGCTGAAGTCAGAACACGGATTCCATACAAACACGTCCTTATTACTTTGTTTTATACACAGACAGGCAGAGTCTGACCTGTTGCTCCTTGTTCTTTCTCTGCAGGCCGGTGTTCAGGGCCTCCTCCGCCTCCAGTTTGGAGCTGGTGCTGTTGATCTCCATCTCCTTCCTTTGAGAAGAGGCGCATGTGTCAGGTTTGTACTAGACGTTGCTTTTGCATAAGTCAAAAACAATGTTTTTGGTAATATTAATAGTGTACTGTCATTGCAGATAGACAAAATAAAAGTCCTCTCAGAGAGTCCTTTATGGAAGGACAGACTTCTATTTTTTTTGATTGCAACAGACTGTTGCTATTAACTTTCTCACATGCTGTCACACAGGCAAATCACCGGTTGCTAAAGTGGCAATGCTAAGGTCATAACACTGAGCTTCATGCTAAGACTATTCTCAAGCCTTTTATTTTCATCTGTGACACAAGTGTAGCTCCTTCACATCGTTCATCGATCAAAAACCTCGCAGGAAAAGAAGCATATTAGCCCTCTGTTTTAGGCATCCAGCAAGAGTGATTCGGTTTTAAGCTTCCTGCTAAAGCGTTATTGTACTTGCTTGTGACATCACAAAGGGTTGATCGCAATTATTTTTTTGTTTGTTCTGATGACTGAGGACATTCTCATAGTTGAGACCTTTAACCCTCAGCTAAATAAACAGAAGAATCAAAATATGAACCAAATCATCAAGCATTCTAAACACGTCAAAGGGTTCTCTATGAAATTCTCTATGACTGCATTGGCAACGCGTCCTCTGATCACACATCACACTGCTCAAGTTAATAAAGTCCAAGTTAAGCAAACACGAGGGTGACGGATCTTTCATCCCGTCAGCTAAAGAATCACCTCATGAGTCACTGGTATTGATAATATTCACTGTTCAGAGTTCATAAAGCGGATATCACCGCTCAGCCGTCTTTGCTTCATCCCCAGAGTGAGTGTTCCTGGCAATCTGTCCTTGTCTCCAGTTAATTAATGCTGCAGGTCATACTGTATGCATCAGTGAGCGACGCGGGCTTCTCGCACATGACTGAGGGCAGATCGCTACTTGTTTGAGAACTCTGATAAACGATGTGTGGAAAGGTTATCGCTACAGTGTTTGCTCTTCCGCCCCGGGACAGGATCATCTGACACCTTTCAGAGCTTCAGCACTTTGTCTCTTCTTTGAGGTTAGTAGATCGTTTCCATAAAACATCCACGGACACATAGGATAGGATCTGCTGTCAACTTTAGTGTGACTCACGTCACAGAATTGTTTTTTTTTTCTTTTTCTAAATGCATACTGGAGTGCAAAGAAATGAAAGATACTGAATCATCATTAAGACCAAGATGTCTGAATGAATATTATTCACACACTCAATGGTGAATTTGAATGTAATTCTCCACCACTTAATGACGGGTCAGGACACCCTGTGATTGAAGAAAGCCTGACACTGAAAATAACAAATGATTTGAATCTTGATGAATGATGAATTTAATGATGAATGACTCGTAGTTCTTTTGCTCAGTGCTGTGCTAAACGTTTCAAAAATCAGCCCTTTGTGATGTCACAAACCCCATTTTCTCCGCAAAAACGGTGCTAGTGCTAAACTAGCTGCTTTTTTAATTTGTCCTTGACTTCAACTTCAACGCGAGATCATTTTCTTCAAAAACACAAGCGGTTTATTTTACCTGCTCTGTTTAGCTTCCTTCAGCTTGCTTTTCAGATTCGTCTCAGAGGGCAAAGAGGCCACATACTACTACCTTTGATTGTTTGTTTGTTTTTAATAATGATGTTGTTGGTGTATCAAAAAAATAGTGGCTTGCACTGTATTGTAATCCCGCCCTGATGACCTGACGTCACTCTGGATTTACTTTTCCTGACTGGAAGGTCGAACTCAGCATCAGTTTTAGCAAGATGTCAAAATCTCAAAAAAAAGCATTTTTGCACAAGACTGTAAACAGAGGGCTAAATGATGTATTTTCCTAGAGGGGTGTTGCATTTGACTTTGACTTCCTGGTGACACCAGTTTGCCTCTGACCTCTTGATGAGCTCCTCCAGTCCACTCCTGCTCTTCTCCATCTCTCCCAGACTCTGCTGGCTGGACCTGCCGTCGCCCTCCACTTTCCTCCTGCCTTTCTCCAGCTCGCTGCGCTGGCGCCGCTCCTGCTCCAGCTTGTACTCCAGCTGTGCACAGAAAACGCCATCATGAAAAATGTGTAAACTGATGACAACGTTCCCACGGTGACAAAATGTGTCATTGAAGAATGAAGAAGAATTCAAGTTTATTGCTGTAACGTTGTTTCCATGCTGCCCTCTTGGCTGCGTGACTCTTCAAAGAGAGGTTTTGTTTCCTTATTTTTCTATATTAAATAAATAATTAGACTGGGTTGTAAAATAAATAACTTTAATTTCTACTTATTGTATACACAAAGCTTGTGTTTTGTGGTTTGGTGTTTCATTTCAAATTTCAAATTTCTTTTTAGAAATGTTTAAAATCTGGTTTGAGCTTACATCTCATGCACGCTTCATGAAAAAAATAAAACAAAAATATAAAAACAATGTTTTATTTTATTTTTTTTAAATTGGAAAAGAGAACCTTGTACTATACTGGATAGTATGGTTCAGTCAGTTCATGTTCAAATTTTGAGTTTGTTTTTATCTTACACTTCAATTGGAATACATTAAAATCAGTGCAGACATTACAATTACACTGTCCACTGCAGTTGTCAAAAGCACATGAGTAAAAATGCACTTGTAAAATATACTATGTACTAGTAAACTAGTTACCCAGCATTCCACCCTGTCTTGCTTGTCATGCATAATATATATTAAAATGTTAGTAGGATTTTGATTGAATTCAATTGCAATAATAAAACATAAAGTTGATCAAAAACAATTTTTTTGTATCAGTAATTAGGTACTTGACAGTGTAATGAGAGTAAATAAAGGCCATTCATTCATACAAGCCTGCTCCATATAAAGACTCTCCTCATATCCCTTTGCAGGCTTCTGAAACTACAAGGATTCTCCATAGGTTCAACAACGAGTTATGGAAATCCGTGTGTTCTGAGAGGAAACACGACTTGAACTTACATCTTCGGCTTGCATCTGTAGCTTGGTTTTCTCTTTGGTCAGCAGGATCACCTTTTCCTCTTCTCCCTGCAGGTCCTCAATGGCCTGCTGTTGGAGAAAGCAGAGGATGTCAGAGCCTGCGCTGCACGTGGGTCCCTCAGCCGCTCGCCCTCAGCGCCGCTGCCTCACGTCCAGCTGCCGGCCACATTGGCCCATGGAAAGTCAGGAGATGTTTGATTGCAAAGAAAATGTCAAAAGTCTTCTCCACTTTGATCTGAGGGATTAAAGTTTGTCCCTCTGCATTATCCGTCAACCGAGAGCGAAACCCTGGGATCAAACTGTGCCCGCTAAACCCACTGCAGCAGCCTTGGCGGTGCCGGGTCCACTCTCTCTCATCACGCACAGGCCGTCCTTTGTGTTCCGGGTTAAACCCACGAACTGACGCGTGCTACACAAACACTTGGGGATAATGACCCCCGATGCTTAATCGAGGTGGCTACTGCCGGTAGCATGTGGGGGAAAACCAGTGAAGATGTTGCCTGCCGGGGAGCGCTGGTCAAGTCGGTTAAGGGTTAATAGTTCTCTGGCTTTCAAGGCATCTGCTCTGCTTTTTAGAGTCCGGAGTCCCGCGTTTCTGATGGAGAGCACATTCATCACCAGTTTCACTTCTGGCAGGAACACAGGCCATATGCTCCTGTTTAAATAAACTTCCATTTGGGGTCAAGCAGAAAGCGAGGTGTCTGCCTGCACTCTTGCAAACCTGACCGAGCCTTTCAGCTTCATGATGATAAAACTCCCCAAATAAAGACAGACAACGACACCCTGACTAGAATTTGGTCCCATTGAGGTCGTGCATTAGTTTGCGCCGTACGCTGCAGACATGCCCCACACTGTGTTAGATATAGAGATGAAAACTGTTTTCCTTTACATCTGTTTCCAGAACTTCCAGTGCATTTCAGTGCTGTTATCAGAAAGGAGGGTTGACAGATGCTTATATGAGCATGTCAGGGTCACGTGACCATCACTGAACAGAACTGCTGAATAAAACTTTAGGATCAAAGAAAAAAAAACAAAAAAAAACACCAGTCGATTCAGTTAGGTCTTTACACATGACTGCAGGGTTTTCCCACTGCAGGCAGGGTAAAGGTCATAGCCAATGAAGTCAAAGGCAAAATTTGTTGGCAACAAATTTAATTGAAGAATGCTAGTTGGTGACATCATCAGGTGTGTTCTTCACGCTATGGAGCCGAACTATGTTTCATCCAAAGGGTCAATGAAAGTGCATCTCTGTTCCCTCCTATGTCTGGCAGTCACAAACATCTGACCAGGTATTACAGAAAACTAAGTACATGTAAAGACAAAAAGTCTAACTGTGGCAAAAATGGCGTAGGATCTTGTATCAATGTGTTCAAAATGTAGGTTTTTATCTTTGATATGGAAAAAATGGAGCTGTCATATGTTGACCTCTATGCTGTTAGGTGGCAGCATGTCCTAGTAACACTGACTTGACCTGGCAAGATAGCTTGACGATGTTGTCTTAAATTGTCTTGGCTAAGCTTGTCTACACTTAACACACTTACCATTAAACTGCACACAGTATGTGTGCAAGTAGATTTTAAAAAATAGAAATTTTACCCGCACATCATTCATGCCACAGACTAGTGGACCTGCCTGGAGAAGAGCATCTCAACACTGATGTTGCTTTTTGCTTTTGAAGAGAGCTTGCAGTAGGCTTATCCAAACATAATATAACACAATTTACAAGAAAAATCAACAACAAAAGCATTGGCAATGTACACAATTGTAACAAGACCAGAAAACCAACCCTAAATAGGTTCTAGACTGGTTAGTCACAGAAAGACACATGCCTTGGTGAGAATCACAGCATGTAAACATAACTTCAGACTGTTTATAAGAAAATTCCACAAGACACCACAATGGATGGATGTCATCTGTGGCTTTGTAGGAGCTTTGTCAGGGATCATAAAATAACTGCCCTGAGGTCATCTTTCTGAACTTTTTAAATCCAGATCCAAAAGGAAAAGTCTATATTTCACTTTTCCCTCACAGCCAACCATCACAGCCATTCTGTAATTTACTGTGACATGGATTTGGCCCATTTCCGCAGCAGCTACAACCCATCATTTCCGTGGCCGGGTGAAGTCGGCAGAACCGACAATTCAGAAGTGACCTCGTATACATGCGGCCGACAGCGTGACTGGTATCTTATGAAAAACTTAAAAAATAAATTTAAAAAATGGTTGGGGACACAGACACTTTTGATGGTATCCAATGTGACCCTCTGCTAAGCCCCACCTCTTTGGTGACTGCTGCGGCTCCAATGTTTTCACATAATCACGCCAATTGAGTTGTGAGTTATTGCAGTTAGTAGTATTACAAAGGCAATGGTGCGCAAGATATCATATAGAAATATGTAAATGTGTCTCAAATTGTATCGGGAATGAGGAAAACATGAAGACAGAGGGAAAAGCTTACTGGTCATAATGCAAGCATCAGGTACCACACAACTTTGACACAATCACTGAACGACCACATATTTGTACAGCAAGGTGAGTCAGTATGACGTCACAGACCAGCAGGTCCTGTAAGTACATTGCTTCTTCATATAAGCCTCTGCTGAAAGCTTGACAGGACTCCCCAGGTCGAGCGCTGGTGCTCATGTTATGATATTATCTTATGGAGGGACTGAGCAAAAGGTCAGTTGCTAAAAGAGTGAAGCAAGCCTAAGACATGGACTAGTTTGTTTTAATGAAATAAAAAACAGGCAAAAACAAGTGTTTTTTTGTTTTTGTTTTGGATAAATATTTTCAGCACTTTTACACCTCAATGGGTGCTTTCACCGTGCTGTATCCCACGGTGAATGTCCTTGGGTGTTGCGCTTACCTGACTGAGCTCCACCAGATGTCCTCTGTCCTCCTGGAGCTTCTGCACCTCTTCCACTTTCTGGCAGAGCTGTTCCGAAAGCCTCCTCACTTGGCTGTCTGCGGACTGGAATCAGACAGACAGAAGGCAATTAAGAGAAATGTAGCGCTCGTGGACGTCTCTCCGCGTTCGTAGCTTGGTAAAAAAAAAAAAAATTCTCTCTGCGATCGTTGATGCTTTCACCCGTGGAGCAAACAGCCACGGTTGTTCGTGGACGCAGAGGTTCACATCTGCAAGGGTCTGACTTTGTAACTGCTCTGTAACAACCAGCTGCTTTCAGGACAGAAACACGTGTCGTTATTTTGCTTTCCTCTCACAGACATGAAAGCTTTGTTTCATGCTGGAATCTGGCTCCTATATGGAAGCTATGAGGTCCCGATGAGGCAAGCGGGATGCTTTTTAGAAGCGCCGGAGTGCTGGGCTGCAAATGTGGACCGGTACACCGAGGTAAAGACACATAGTGGCGTCCGTTTGTACAGCTATTCTTCATAAAGTTGGATAATGTCAGCTCTAAACTGAAGGGCCAGATCAGACAGATGAGTGAATTCTGCCTCAAACACGGGTTCGCCGAGATCAAACGGTCCTAATGATTGTTATGACAGCATACCACAAATATTAGACACGGTCATGTCATCTTTTTCAAAGCCCTGCGTCAGCTCTGCTTTCAAACACGTCTGGTCTTGCTGTAAGTTGCCATGACGGTATATCTTCTCACACGTCTCCCTTTACAGTATCTCTCCCTCATGGGGGGCCCAATTAGTGCGGCAAAAAAGCTTCACAACATGAGCCCCCTTAACACTGTGACCCGCCCCCTCCATCACATTAATTAGTGCAGATTTGTCGGGGCCATAATCAGCCCTGCATCACTGAAAAGACCCATTCCATCGTCGCATACCGCACAGTGAGTACAGTGCATTCCTGTGGCATTCCTGAACAAAGATAGGATCATAATCCTTTAATGCACCCCAGTGAAACGGATAGGTGAGGGGCTGCTATGAAGTGGTTGGAGCCGCTGCTTGTCCGGATTATCAGGAGAAAGACAGAAAAGGAAGTAAACATGGAGTCACTTTTCCACTTCTAAACCTTTTGGAAATACCTCCCTAGGTGGCCTTGCCCAATATATTTTGATTTATATAATATAGTTCAATAGTGGTTAGTTCACTTGGTATTTGAACTACTCAGGATGTCCACTGCTGCGGCAAAGTATCAGGACAGTGCAAAAAGATGAGCTCCCACAATCAAGCATCAGTTCTCTTTTTGATTGCCGTAGCTGTTGAGACAACTTGAGGTTTGTCACGCCAGAGGAGTTTGTTTAGGCTCTCTCGGTCCCACTGTACAGGTGGGTGTCGGCCATGTCATATCTCCACCCCAATAAACTACATCAGGGTTCATTAAAAAAAAAAAAATAGTCTGTGAAGCTGATTCGCTCCACAACCAACGATCCGACAACATCAGCAGGCCTTAAGTGGTGCTGGCATGACAACACACAGAAGTAGTGTTTGTGATACTGTGAGTCTGCATCTGCAAAGTATTTTATATTGTGTCTGTAGCAGTTTGCGTTTTAACTTCTGTTACCACTCTGGGACATTGAAGAGTTTCAAATCAAATCAACATGTCTCAGTCTGACTAAACAACGATAAATGAACAAAGATCTACTGGTGTTCAAATGACCGAAACCAGCAACTGTGAATTCACAGAAGAAAAAAAATAATTAAAAGAGAGAAAAACTTCTGATCTGGCAGCCGATCACAGAAAATGACTATCAGCTCGTGCATGCAGAGACGGAGCGGTATCGTCGACATCAATCAGAAAATGACGAGCAGGGCTTTGGCTCCACCAATGCTATTGGCCACAGATTGTGAATCTCCTGGAGAAGGTTGTGTGTGCAGACCAGGCAAAAAAAGAAAAAAAAAAAGAATGAAAACTTCTCGGGGCCCTCACACCAACAGCTCTTCTAATATGAGGTCTCTGTAGACCAGTTCTTGAAATGGGAAGACTTGAGGGCATCTGTCTGTTCCATGATGGATGTGGACTTTTCGTGCTGTGGAAAACAGATGGGGCGTAGCTGGCTGCAGAGTTCTCAATCACCCAACCTGGAAACTGAGTGAAACCTACACATGGCTCGTTTAAGGAAAAAGAAGAGAAGCTTCAAAATGAAGTCAATTCTCTGATCACATTGTGCATGTAATGAAAAATATCTAGTAGTGTGTATTTTTTCATATATAATCTTAAACATGCACACAGTACATAATATGAGAGTAATGGTAGATACCTTACTATGGACAATGAATCTCAGATATTAAGGGCCTGCCATGCAATACGTGTTGCACTGTGCTGACAGCTGAAGACCACAGAGCAGGTTTTCTCTTGACGATGTCTTTGACTTTAAATTCAACGTCAAGCAATTGTGAAATGCATTAGGGTTAAACATATTGTGGGAAGATAGGTTGAATGGCTCTTTAAAACCACTCACCCACAAAATAATTAAGACAACTGACTTTTTCGGATTTCTTTGATTCCATACAGAGTAGATTTGAACCTCAGATTCTTCTTGAAAAAAAAATGACAGTTTGTCTCAGGGTGTGTGTGTGTGGGTGTGTGTTTGTGTGTGTGTGTGTTTAAATGATTGTTGGTCTTTGTTTGTCTTGTGATGAGTGTCTGTGATGAACTGGAGATTTGTTCAGGGTGTATTCTGCCTTTGCCTCATGATGGCTGGGGTAGGACAGAGCAAAAAGGATAAAATGTGGATGGTACGGGTATTAGTATCAGCGATAATGGTCCAGTTGTTAATTGGTATCGGGTTGATACCAAATCTCGCAGTGTCACACACCACTAGATTTAAGAGCAGAAACCGGAATGTTTCAGCTGCATTGTCAGGTATCATACAAATATCTAAATGAGATGTTGTCTCTTCCACAGTTAGACAGACCAGTTGATGTTTTGAATGTGGACACTGCACTCTGCTGGAAGAGAATCAACCTGGGACAAGTGTAAAGTGGCTGGTTTTATGGCGGCTGCTTCCTACCAGTGGGAAGTCTTGGGCAACTCTATGCTATGTTTACCAATTTGAAATTGAAAAAACATCTTTCCACTAAAACACAAACAACCTTAAACGCCGTGGTTAACGTAAAATACAGTGAGCACTGGATGTAGGTTAACGCTTACAAAAAGTGCAGCATCAAATTCCCGTAAATGAACCAACAGACCCTGAATTATCTTAACTATGGATGGAAACACACGTCACTTGACTGCATGCCTACATGGCAACAACATGAGAAAATGAGCAGGGCGGAGAGTGGCAGACAGAGAATAATTGAGGACTTGCTTTGATTTCTATTTTTGCTCTCCCCTTAGTGGGTTCTCTACATTGTACATAAGTGTAACTTACTTTGATTTATGAGAGTTAAGAGATGCATGAAGGCAGATGTGTGCACTGTTTGAGGCTATTTGGAGTTTCACCTTTGAACCATCTTAAGTGTTTTATTTTGCCTTTTACTGTCAAGCACAATAACAGCCCATGATCACTTACAGCAATTCCTAGCAGAGAATGGAGAGGCATATATATATATATATATATATATATATATACATATATATATATATATATATATATATATATATATATATATATATATATGTATGTATATAGAGTATATATTTAACAATATAAAATGAACAACCATTGTGTTTTCATATAAGCATGAATACTGTTAATAAGAGGCAGGTCTGTGACTGCACACACCTGCATCAGCTGGTCAACACCTGCTGCTGCAGTTACTAGTGATGCAGTCATTGGCTGTGACATTTGTCATACTTATTAGTACTCACAATTCTACACAAGTAGCAAGGAGTAGCACAAGTAGCTACACGTTTCCTCCACCGCCTTTTTCTGGTACCTGCAGTTTGCTTCCCATTGGGAGTCAGGAGCAGCTCAATGTTCTTAGCACATCCTGTGCTCTAAGACGTCTTTGTAATGATGTGGTAAATAAACACAGCAGATTTCTATTTTATGTTTAACAGCCAGTTTGGTGTTTCTTTAGTAGATTACGTTGGTACTGGTATGTAGAAGCCAACAATGTAGTAACAGTGAATATAAACTGGTTATTATATCATTGGCCTGTCAAAAAGATATGGGTAAATGTAGTAAACTGAGCCAATAACGTAAAAAATGATTAAGTTATTGGCCAAAAGTTGTTACGTTATTGGACTATTGTATTTTAAAAAGGGCAAATTTGTTACGTTATTGGCTGTTATTACGTTATTGGCTTCTACATGGTATGGAAACCTCATAGTTAAATATGCAATAAACCACTGAAATGAATCAAAAGTGAAACAAGTGTATGTGTATATTTTTTCCCAGGTATATTTATGCTTTTTTACTTGCACCCAATAAATGCTTCAAACGCAAGTAATGCCTCTTTCCAACAAAAATGGTAAGATTCAGATGTCGCATCCCCTTTGTGTGAGTCTTGTGGGCTATCTTCTCCCAATAAATGAGGCCACATCAGATAATCTTCCCATGTGAAGACCAAAAAAAAAATTAAAAAAATCTACCTGTCTTTCGTGCTCGGCACCAGTCAGGGCGTTCTCCAGCTCGTCCACGTCTCTGCGGAGGCTGCTGCACTCTGCCTCCAGCCTGTCCCTGTAGATGGCCAGCTGGGCAGAGCAGGCCTCCTCCTCCTGCAGACGCTCCGAGACGCTCGAAAACTGTCGCTCCAGCTCGAGACGGGCCTTCTCCAGTTGGACGCAGTGCTGCTCGGACGCCTGGGCCGTCTCCTGCTCCTGGGTGGGAGGAGGGGGTCACAGAGCTACAGGTAAACGTCAGAACCACACCAGCATCGCAACCCGGTGTTTATTCTGCAGCCGTGCTGGATTAATAACCATCTATCCGCTGAATTTCAATGAGAAGAGATGTCCAATGAAATCGTAAAAAAAAATGAGGATGATCTGTTGATTCTTTCCCAGACAAAAATAAAAGTAAAATTCGACCGCACAGATTTGCACGAGGAACGAACTGGAGAAGATGAAGCAGGAAAGGAAGAGACTGAACACTGACATGAAGGGATTAAGCTTGAAGCAAAAAGAGTCAGTTAGTTCATACCAAGACGATCTTACCGAAAGGTTGTGGCTGAAGATGAAACTAATCCTCCTCACAGTCAGGGAAAACCCTTTGCGATCGTTAGCTGTCTTAATATAGTGCAGTGGCCGAGCAGGCACCCCTGTGACGCTAACCGTAGACCCGATAAGACCAGATCAGGTCGAGCGCAGCCGTCCATAAGAGGAGTGAACAGACCAGCATGTGACAGGCTGCTCTGCTCAATGTTGCTTTCTTGTCGACCAGTCATCATAGGCAAAACATCTGGGACGACCTAATAGCTTACCCAAATAACTGGGCATTTGTGAGCTGATCGGGTAACCACATTTCCATCTGCACTTTTTTCCATAAAAGTCCTGGTTTTGTGCCTTTTTCCCTTCCTTTTTCTGCCTTCTCACACCATTTTTGTCCCTGTGCTTGTTTAACTGTGCCACGGGGGCTGCGATTGGAGAGCAGTGGTCAGACAGCGTGGCCAAAGCACACGCGTGCATGAATGCACATGCATGGCAACACGCTCATACAAACAAACAAAACAGACGCAAATGGCCTGATTCACTAATAACCTGGCCTTTGTTAAAGCAATAGCAGCAAACCAAAGATTGCACACCCATGTAATTAGTTCAAAACTCTGCTGCCAATGAAACAGTTACCACAGTTTGAAAACGTAGCCATCAAGCTCGTATTGTAACAACTTATGAGTAGGAAACTCAATAAAGCCTGTCAGAATTTGGCCCGAAAGACCTTGTGGATTTGATGGTGTGTTATTTGTGATCACCATAAAGTTCACAGAAGCAATAACAAGACCCACAACATACGTAGGGGTGATCTGAACTTAAAAGCCCCCTGCGGCTGGTGATGCTGTTCTCTCACTTGCTGAGCCTGCACTCGCATCTCAGTTCCTCCTTTATACCAAGCTGCAGTTTCAACCTGAGAGAACTCCCAAACCAAAGATAGATTTTTTTTTTTTTCTTTAGAGAGTGCCCACACGTTTAATTATTCCTTAAAATTTGGACTAATCCATGTGTTTTTATCAGCTGGGTCACACCAAAGACTATAAAAATGTTCCCCACTGCTTCCCTGCTGGCTCTCAACATCAGCGGACTTTGGTTTGGAGTGCCCTGATTCCTGAGTGTGGCACTGTTGCTGCTCACCATGGGTCAAATGTTGAGGACAAACATCTCATCCTTCAGATGATAAAGTATTTACATTGTACTGTCTGTACGTCTGTACGAATGGCATTTTAATTAAAAAAAAAAAAAAAAAAAAAAAAAAAAAATTCCGTTAGAACCACTTGTTTAGGAATTATAGGAATAATCGCAAAACAGGACGAAATAACAAAACCATCCATGACAATGTATGGACATAATATTTCAAAGCCAAACTGTTGTACAACTGGACAGGTGGCTGAATGCTGCTAACACAGGGGTAAACATATATGCTTAAAGTTTGGTAGAACAGCAGTGCAATGATAAGCAAGTGTTAATTTGTGAGTTAGGGGTTTTAGAATGTAAAGGTATGACATAGTAAGCCTGGTTTACCCACAGCTGCTAGCTTGTGCTCCAGGGTTGTGCTGTAGCCATCCCAATCAAGTTCTTCAGGTTCTGCTTCTGGTCCTGGGTCTGTGTGGGTTCTACACGCTTCCTTTGAGTCATCAGAGAAAGAGTTGCATCGGCGATGATGCCTAATAGACATCTTCTCCGTGTCCTCCAGCTTAGAGTCTGTTGTAGCGCTACTTGCTCAATTCCAAAAAGTGAATTATCTCCTCGTGCCGTCGGTCTTTTTTTTTTTTTCTTTGCTTCTTCCTGCTGTCAAACATCCATGGCTGCACACTTCATGATAATACATGTAAGAAATGTTCCAATTGGTCCTCTGTTTATGTCAGCAGCTGCTCCGCAACCTGCTTACATTATAATCCGCCGCTCCGACTAATATTAGTCGCCTTTGCTTTCCTCCCTCACTGTTGTCTCCTCCCTCCAGAAACAGGTGGTTCTTTCTACTTTCCTGGTGATCTAAAGGTGTTCCGCGGGGATGCCGGCTGCCGGTGTAGGGTGTCAGGTCAGGCGATAAGCCCTTTTCACGGGTTTGCCACAGAAATTCCGCCCTTCAGACACGCCATGAAAAGCCACACCGCAGAATGTCAAGAAAACAAGGGCACCATCACAGAGTCAAAAGTCTTTTCTCCTTTCGGGTCTACATTATAATTGACATACATGTCTTGTGCGCCCACGCCCACTTGCTTCCCCCCACAATGCCTGGGCATTCATCTTAGCCCGAACAACGGGGTATATTGTACTCCACATTCAATGCGTATGGGTTTTTTTTTCCCCCCCTCAAAAAAGTCGCCATGAGTCACAAAAGCTGGACTAAGCCTCACCGTATCTTACATTAACATCAAGCAGAGAAAAGTAGGGGCAGGATGACAACCAGAGGTCTATCTTTCAACTTTATACGGCATCCTCAACAACACTGTTGCCTGCTGGCCAATCTGTTTAAAATTCTGCCTTTGTATTAGATTTATTTATATCGTCAAGGCAAGTTCCTGTTCAGCAGTTAGTCAGTATGTGCTAATGATCTCCATTCCCAATTTTTAAACCCCCAAAAAGTAAACAATTAAGTCAAATTATGTAGAGATGAAACAGCGTTGACTCTCAAACAGCTGGCACGGTCAAAAGAGTATGGACAAGCCCTCTGCTAATGCCACTGAGCTGTGGAAGGCGTCCAGTAACAGAAAAAGAACAGGATTTCTGGGAATTTCAATTGTCCTTTTTTTGACAATGCGGTCTGAGTTCTTGTGTGCAGAGGGAGCACACTGAGATCTGTTCATGTCCCACCCACTCAGGGTGTCTCTCCAGACACCAGCCATGTCCAACAAAAACACTCACATGTCTGACAAGATGAAGACAGAAATGTGCCTGATTGAAATGCATGTTTAATTTGCATCTTACAATCTTCATGAATGGGAAAGAAAAAACTTTTTTTCTTAAGGAATCGCTGCCAAGAGTGACTGCCGTGTTTGAAGATAATGTTGGGACATTGTTATTGTAGATGAAAGCGTTCCAGGAAAGCCCTCCGGTTACTCAGATGATCTCTGACATTGCTTCACTGCCTCATGTTAGATTAAACCCATATTCCATGACTCCAGTGAGTGGAGAGCAAAGAATGAAGATGCAGCTGCTGCCCCCCCCCCCCCCTTTTCTTTTGTAATATGCTCTGTCGTCTAAGAATAGGAACACATTCTAAATAAAAATATAAATATATTAAGAGAGAGAATCACTATTTTGGATGGCCCCTTGCGATCTTTTCAGAGCCTTTATCTGAAACACTGTCCAAATGGTGTTAATCATGACCTATTGTATGCTATGAGCAGAAAGAAAAAATGTGTGTCTTGAGAGTATCAGAAAACATCATGGCGCTCAGTTGTATCTCTAAACTGTAAGAGTTAAAAACAATGGCATGGGCAGTACATGCTGTGACACCCTGAAATCCATTAGCAACAGACACCTTAGCAACGGTCATCACAGCAAAATCAGTGCGCCGCTTTAGCTAGAAGGCATTCTTTGGTACACAATAAGAAGTTGATGGATGGTAGTTACAGCAGACAGGTGTTTGCACAGGAGCTGGTTTTACAGGGTAAAACTGGAAATAGAAAGCCGTTCTCGTCAGGTTAAAAATCAACAGATTTGTATTACTGAGCAACATTAAAACAAACATACAGGGGTAGTAAACCCATCATGGAACCACATGAATAGAACCATCGGTCAAATATTAAAAAGCTTGTAGGGATTAAGTTGCTCTCACACCTAATAATCTAGTCCACTATTATGAGTGTGTTTGCTATCACACCTTCCGACTTGTTCTGCTTTAAACCACCTGAGGATGTGCTGAAGGCAACTAAAATACAGTTGAACTTCACCTCTTGTAGCTGAACCACTGTCCAATTAAAGGTCAGATTAATCTGTTACTGGTCATTGATTTGAAAAATGTGTTTCAGCCACAGTTGGGAAACTCCCAAAGGTGAGTAGGGGAGATGTGAAGCCAAGAAACTTGCGAAAAAAGTGATTTTGCAATGAAGGTTGTGTGTTTCAAACTTTGAAGCATATGCATGAATTCATCCAATATAATTCTTTGAAGCAGCTGCACCTCCGCACTATTCCAGTTTGGCTCGTTATAATGAATGCTGCTGCTGTTGTGAAAGGGCAAATGTGTTTTCCTTTAATCCACATAGCAGCCTACAGAGGTAATGTGTTAGTCCACTTCAGCAAGGTCTTAGCCCGCTTGATTGCGGGCAACTTACGGCAAGACCACACCAACAAACCTCAGTACCCACTCTGATTAATAGAGGATGGAACCCTTAAATTGAATGTGTGCAGGGTGTCCTCAACGTGCACCGTTTCTTTTGTCGGAGTTTGTTTTGCAAATAGTGTCCACACGCACGGAAAGAGAGAGGATAAAGAAAGGGAGACTCTGCCTTGGCCTTTACTGTAAGTCAAATACATTCCCTTATTTCACTCTGTGGTATTGTCAGTAGGTATGTTACTATTTATGTCAACCCAGGACATTCAAAACAAGCCCATTTGATGGTGTGCTCACTGTCAAACACCTAAAGATCTCAGGTCATGCGGCTATAAATGAAACCATCTGACCAGAAAACCCAGGAAATGTCTGAGCTAAAAGATTCAGATGATGGAGGAGATGGAGGACAGGACCCCCGAAACGCAAAGCTGAGCACAGACAGTAAAAGACGACTGCCAGTTGAGTTTCACCATATTGTCTGTGACTATCTTTGCTGTTTCCCACACTCACAGCTGACAGTTTCTACAAAGTTTTTGCCCCAGACTTTTTTACCCCAAACCCGTGTCAAAGTTTATCGGCCGGCCAGTTTGTTCTGAAATTCAAATGCCTCCATCTATCTCGCCTTTGAACGTCAAGTCAGTGTTCATTTATTAGCCTCCATTCATCCTGCATTCTTTCTTCTCCATCCTCATTCATCTCTCCCTGCCAGTCTTTTGTCTCATAATTTGCTCTCGGCCTCCAGAAACTCCAGAGAAAATCCAGTACAAATGTTTTTCCACACACATGACAAGGATATCTGGTAGAGTTCTGCAGGACTACTCCACACTGAATTCACATCAATCACCAGTTCCCTCTTTTCAGAATTATTCCCAACACACAGAGTTTAATGCAGTGAGCACTTTTCCACTGTTCTTTTTCCATGGCTAGCGCTGAAAGGGTCTGTCTGGCTGTGACTCCTTATTTATATGTAGAGTTTTAACGTGCTACCACATGAAAATAAGTTTAATGACAGAGAGTTGGAGCCGTGGTATTTTTTTGGCCTTGTAGCTTGAAGCAGTAGTTGGAACCAATTCATTTGCTTTGTCTGTTTGGCTTTTTTTTAAGAGTCACTCCCAATCATTCGTTGTCCATTTAGCGTTAGGGTTACATTGAACTGCTGGATAGAGGAGCAGACTGAGGTGTTGGGGGTAAATAATTCTTTGAAATCTAACGACAATAAAGACTGCCTGTAGCTAAGACAGGTAGCTGGGCGAGCTTTTGTTTGCACGGTCAGAATTCTCCTCCAAACCTTCCATTATCAATATCAACTTAACAAGACCCATTTGTTGTTTTTTTTTTAAATTCTCACTATAGCAATACTATGGTCGACTCATTGACTATTCAAAAGGGAACAAACTCATTGTGAAAAACTTTAAATTAAATCAATGCCATGTTGCCAGGATGGCAGTGACCTCAAAGAGCAGCAGTTCCTTCAGGCTGATTAAGAAGCAGGAATTCATTGCACCCCTTTCTGAGAGGTGTGCAGAGTGTCCCTCCACCCTCAGCAAAATGACAGGATAATGAGGAATAGGACAAGCCTTCCTCTGGAAACCTAGAGGACGTTTTTTTTTGTGTGTGTGGAGTGGAGGAGGAGGCACAGGGAGCAGCGGCACTAAAGAGCTCTGACAAGGGGTCACATTTCTCACTGCAGTCGAAGAAGAAAGGCTCTGAGCTATGAATTACGCTGGCTGATCTGTCTTCTCCCCAGATTAACTTCATTATTTATGGTCCGCTAATCTAAGCAGCACGGAAAAGAAAGTGTTTGAGCAAGATCACACCTGGCAACTCTGCTATAAAGAGTTTCTGTCTGTAGGTAACAGAGAGGCGTGAGGATTGATAATGTAAATAGTTGACCCCTGCTGGCATAATACACCGTGACATGACACACATGTGGAAGAATGAGTGGTTTTACACGAAAAAAATTTGTTACCCGTCAAATTCAAACTGACTTAGCAGATCTATTTAGTGTCAACAAAGCACATATGGCCGTGAAAAGCGTAAAGTGTCGGTTTTGGTGTGTTCCACCGAAGCCCTGCGAAGAAGCGAAGAATCTGCTAAGGCGCTCAGTACCAGTAATGACCAGACCACATGGGAAGCCCTCCAGCACTTTCCACAAACACTGGCGGCAGCCGCACCGCTCCACTCTCTCTCACACTAAATCTTCTCCCTCGAGGACACGCTCACCCCAATTCAGTTTTTTTTTTTTTTGAAAATCAATTTATTTATTTTTTTGGTCATTTAGGCAACCAAGTTTAGTGAGATGGTGGGGAGCTGTGGAAGTGGTTTCAAAAAATGAGTTACGTACAAACTTTATTGAAATATATGAAGTGGGGCTTTGAGTTTAAACGGACCACTGGATTTCACAAGCACTTGATGTCAAATAAGTATAGTGTCAGCAGAGTTTGGTCTGTTTTATTTCATCTTCAAGTATGGAGATGGAGATGGCTTCCATTGAGTGGAATTCTTTATATCATGGGTATAATTGAAAAACGTCACCAGAACCTCCGTGGACATTATGGTGATTGTTTGGGTGACGTCTCACTCCAGGGAGAGTCCAGTTTTTTAAAAGTTTTATTCACTGTGAAATATCAATGTTATAGTCTAGAGAATACAAAGATATTCTGCTTTTTTGTTTAAGGTACACATTTGTATCGAGGTGATTCTTAGGGTCTAGATAAGCCCAGACTTCTCTCAAGAGAAAACTGAAAACCAGGCTCTCTGCTAAAGTTATTGGACTGTGGGGGCTACATCTCACACTGTGAGAGTCAAAGAAAACTACTTTGACAGCTGAATTTGCCCATTGCCCATTTTTTTTTGTTGTTGTTGTTGCTTCCACAGGAGTTACACCTACAATGTACAATATTTATTTGCATGACTGCCTCCAAAATGTTTCACAATTCATCTGCACATCTGAATGTACAAACCTTCCTCCTCTGACACAACGCTTGCCTCTTAATCCTCATCTTCTTCGACTTCTCCTCCTCCTCCACTTCTGGGGTGGCCACAGCCAATCATGTGCCACCATCTAACCCTATTCTCTGCAACCTCATCTCTCACACCAACTAACTGGTAGGTCTTTTAAATTGGTTGCATCTTACCAGAGTTTGGTTCTGACACTGCAGTTTGTTTGGAAGGTGTGAAGGTTCCAATCACAGCCAAGTTCAAAGCGAGGATGGAGCATAGAAAAGTGCAAGGACCTCCTGGGAGAACTTGTCTCTGAAGGCTTTCAGATTCAAACTCTGGAATGGTTTGCTTGTGGTGAAAACTTGAACTGATCAGACTGAACCGCTGAAAGAATTGTGCATTATTGGCCCAAACCATCGCACGAGAATTCAAAGTCGGTCAAATCTGCTTTTTCCTCTATTGGATCTTTCCCACAAGCTAATTCTGACAGTTTAGGAAACGCCATCCGAGACACACATGGCCAAGTACTGATTCAATACGCGACTTGCGTTGCTGCATTTCAGTTGGTTTCACCAGCTCATCAACTGATTCGAATCAAAAGTGTGGCATAAAGAGGAACCTGAGGTTTGGCAGAAGCACTCAACAATCTATTTTTCTATTGGTCCAGACCACATGAATTGAACTACAGATGTGAACGTGACCTTTTCAAAATGTACAGCTGCCTGCGGTCTGGGCTGCAGACTGAAATCATTCTACTCGCTGGGTTTATCACTCTGAGAAAATCTTTTTTTTTCTTGTTGCACATAGTCATTTGCGGAACTATTCACATGAAATTACTGGTTGGCCCGTCTTTGCAATCTTGTTGGTTAAACATTTCACTCATAAGCCACGGACAGTCTGAATCTCTCTTCAGAAATCCGCGGAACCGTGTTGCCTGTATGGACGGAATAATTCCCGACAGTAACGGCAGGTTTGTTGTCACAATAAAAACTTGCGGAAACACCACCTCTCAAAAGCCAAGGGGGGTGTGCCACTCAAACAGACCTCCTCGCCGTAAACCAATCAGTCAAAGCGAGCGCCCGAAGGCAGGAAGCGAGAAGCACAGTGCCTCAGAGCACTGGGATAGCTGAAGTAAAAGCGGAAAAATATCTGGTTCTTTTAATATAATGTTCCGGTGGAAAATTGTTACAAAAAAAAAAAAAAAAAAATTAAACGGAGAAGCCGCAAAGAAAAACTGACATTAAAACATGCTTGAACACAGTGACTGCCACCACTCTCTGCCTCTCTGAGGCTGTTATTATCCACTTCATTTCATCCAGCGTAATGACCACATTGAAAATCCCTTATCGAAGCAGAAATCGGCGCCCCAAAATCGCAAATCACCACAGTTCCAAAGTATCAAGTTAATGAAAGAAAATAAAATAAAAAAAAAGGAGGAATTATTACTTTTCAAGGGAAAGAAGCAGAAGCGGAGGGCTGAGAGAGATGCGGCGCTGCAGACTTACAGCTCGGTATTTAGTGGCCACCTCATTCTTTTCCTGGTTGAGCTGGCTGTTCTGCTCCTCCAGCTGCCGGACCCTGGAGAGGAGCTGCTCACTCTGCTCTACGGCTCTCCTCAGCTCCTCTCTGTCCCTCATCACTGCCTGCCGAGCCGGGACAGTGCCACTGCAACTACAGCTCGGGCTGCCACAACGCACACAAAGTGCGTATCCTCACATGCACAAACAGAAAGCCGCCGTCTGGTCGCTCCAACTGAGGTCTCTCCCTCCCGCCTGCTCTGCTCTGTCCTCCCTCTCCTCCATCCACTGCTCTCAAACACACACACATGCACGCACACACACACACACACACACACACACACACACTGACAAAAAGCTGTGCCCTTTGGACTCACATGCACGTATGAAGACACACATGTACTCACATTCACCCCCTTCTGTCCTCCATCTGGCCTCCCGCTGGCCTTCTCTCCTTCTTCTCTCCCTGAAACAATATTAATCTTTGCTCCCGCCAAGCCACCTTCTGCTGCTAAGTGGTCAATAATCAAGACAGAAAAAAAATACATTCGCCACAAAGAGAGTTCTTGGGAAGATGAAAAAGATAAGCGGCGGCTGCAATATCGCAAAAAGATTCTGTTCAAAACGTTTCAGTTTCCGTAAAAATGTCAAGGGAATTTGCAGCGAGCTCTTGAACATTTGCTTTAAAAAAAAAAATGTAAAAAAGAGAGAGCGACACATTTCCATGAAGTGATTTAGAGCAAATTAACAAGGCTACATAAAGTTGTAGTTACATCATAGGATGGCACCATGAGTCTGCTGGATGAAGGAGAGGTGAACAAAACCATGTCTTGGAGGTCAGCTGGTGTTGACCATGAGGCACTCTGCTTTTAAAGCAAAACAAAATAATTGCTGTAGCATTACCAGTACGAATGCACTTAGTTTGGCTCCTATTTAAAGCACCCAGTTCCTCAACTCTCCCTCTGCCTGTGAATTTTCCCTCTGTGGTCAGAGACCATAAAGAAAAATAAATGCAAATAATGCATTTTAGTGGATATAGTTGTCAATGGTGGGGTGGCAAAATGTACCATTGGAATCAGCTGCGTACACACATGAGAGTTGGAGCAGGTCCAGTATTCGGATAGATTTCATCAAAAGCTGAGTAATAAATAAAGCAAACGCAACCCGAAGGAAAACAAAAGTCGTCTCTAAAACAGATCCAGAAAATGTCAGAAATTGGAGAAAAACTCATATTAAGAAGGGAAAACACATTGAGGACCAGAATACATTGGGCAGAACACAGGGGGAATGCTAACAGGCAAAATACGATGGGCTGCAAAAACATAACGATAAACAAAGAGCTGCAGCCTCAGCTCACAGCTAGTTGATGGCTATCAGTGTTTTTGTCATCAGCCACCGACCAATCACAACCCACAACAAGTGCACACCAGCACGGCTCTGCCTCCACCCGCCTGCTCCGAGCCCAGAGTCAGTCCAGAGCTGTGCGGAATTCAGCGTCTCGCTGGGTTGGCGTCTCCCGTAATTAACGCTAACAGGGCGCTGTTGCGTAACGTCAACCGTTGTACCGAGTTGCTGTTCGATCGCCAAGAGGTGTGAGACGGCAGTCACAACATGACTGAGGCCACCCAAAGGGTTGATCCGGGTTCAACTTTAATGCGCTGCACCAACCTGTGGCGAAGGTCTGTCACTGTGAGCACTCAGTGCAACACTGTTCTTTCAAGCTAGCATTTGCTTATAGGATCGGGTCTCTTCACTGTGGGGTTAACAGGTGAGATCTGGCACCTGCGGGCCAGTTGTGGGAGTGGTCAGTGCCGTGCAGTGATGGGCTCCGGCTGACAGAGGTCAGAGGTCGAGAGAGAGTGAAAGCAGCAGTGTTTACTCGATTGGAGGAGGAGGAGGGTAACATTGTGTAGGTATGCAAGTTTCACCTTATGGCTCTAACCTGTAGCCACAGAGCACATCTGCTGACCGTCAGACAGACTGATGCAAACACAACAATATTCTGTAAACAACAACAAGACGTCTGCTATTCTGGTTATCTACTAGATTATTTTGCTCAGAGAAGGAAGAAACTATTCTTTTCCTTTGTCCAACAGATGTTTGTTTTTTCATTAAAAATGTGGGTTCTACTACGAGTGTCACACAAGTTACCTCAGTTTGGCAGCAGACAGATCACAATCTTTCAAGTTCTCGTAAATTCCCGAGCGCCATCAAACTGTCAACAGCAAATGTGAGAGTGGAAAAACGACACAGTGTTGTTTTAAAACCAGCAGAAAACCAGCAGGGGGGTGGGGGTTTCTTTACAAATGGAGCGGTTTAGTTCCTGTTGATCATGTCAAAGTAAAAGCGTAGATGTTGATGCAAAATGAGAAAATATTTGTGTTGAACCATGTAACGCTTCCTTCATCTATTGTTCATCCATCTTCCTGCGCTGTGTCTACATGGACTTCATGTGTGTGCATTCAGGTAATAAAAACACAGAGAAAGAAAAATACACTCTCTGAGGTCTCTGAACACGTTCTTGTCGAAGCAGCCAATCAGAACGAACTGGCATTTGGACAGCGGCATTCAAACTGATTGTGAGTTCGTTTTTTCTTCGGTTGGTTGAATGTGCAGTATAAACTCAGGATGTCTGGAGGCAAAGCTACACGGGAAGGTGACACGATTGTTTTTTGAGCGCCAGTCGGGGAAGCCTTACAGATAAAGGAGCCTTTCATTGTGTCAGGTGAAGGTGTGACTAGCCAAAAGTACAGCGCAAAAGTCGCTGCATGACAGCTGCAATAAATACATTAATCTAATATGTTTTCTTGCGTCGAACGACGGCAGCCTTAAGCACACGTCGGCCTCCGCGTCGAGTCCCGTCACTCCGCACAAGATCCCGCGCGTCAGCTGGGATTTACTCCTTCAAAGAGAGACACAACAAAATGTATTTTCCTCTCCTGGAAAAACAGATGTGAGCTCACTTTCCACTCGCAGATTATCTGCTGAAGAGGATGTTTTAAAGGGGAAAGCTGCATTTCAACACACACACGTAGAGTGGGAGGTGGGTGGGTGGGGGGGTGGGGGGGGCCTGTTGCTGCTCGAGAGCTGCTACTATCTGCGAAGATGGAAAAGAGAGCTGTCATTAGCTCCGCTCTCGGGGGGCCCCTGACAGCGTTTTCAACGCTCGCAAACTCCACAGAGTCTCGAGCTTTGCGGGGGAATTACGGCTGGAAAATGCGCTCATCATCTTTCCTAAGTGTGCGGCGGCGTTAATTGCCAAGTTGTTCAAATAAGACTTCCAGGATGTGTGTGTGTGTGTGTGTTGTTGTTTTTTTTTTTCCCAAAGTGTCATGAGAACCAGTCTGCCAACACACCTGAACTTCCCCCGGTGCTGCAGCAGGTTCATATATCAGGGCTGTCAGTTGCAGGATTTAACCGTTGCACTCGACATCATTGTGCGAGCCGACGCCAAAGAAAGCGGAGGAGGATTAATGTGACACATCAATGGTTCACCTTTAGCGTGATCACAGGGCTCAGCCCTCTTAAGCTCGGCGCCATTGTCGAGCGCGCAACAGAGGACATTCCGCCTTTGTCGGCGGCGCAGTCCTCCGTTTGCGCGCTTGAATGCGAGCTGAGCCTTCCTGTTTTGACTTGACGCTCGGGAAGATGTGCGTCTCGTCAAACTAAGCAGAGCAGAAAAAAAAAAGCAAAATGTTTGATCTTGAATTTTCCCTGCCCAGTAAACAAACCTTGACAAACGGTCGCCCGATTCCCCAACTGAGATGTTTTCCGAATTTTCCAGTGATTCCCTGTAAGATGTCAGATTCCTGGCATTCTGTCACTGAGCAGACTGAGGCCTAACCGGGATATTAATAATCCCATCGTCGTCATTCTTTCCTGTATTTGAACAGCTGTGGGGTACTTCAGCTCCTATTCACACCTGGCACCTGCACAGAGTATTGAAACCCTTGAGCAACGGACCGGTTTATGTACAAAGTCTTGGACAAAACCAACAAGTTGAACTACTTTCCAATAGGAGATTAAACATCGTCAAAATGTCATTTGCAGGTCATTTTTTCTGCTGGAAAAAAAAAAGCCTTTTCATCCCCCTTATTAGACTCCTGTGAAGCACTCAGTCATTGCTTCTGTTCAAACTCAGTGTTAAAGATATAATAAAGAAAAAGCAGTATTACTACAGCTATTACACCACTAAAAATTCCATACAGCCAGATATATCGAAACATAATCCGGATCCGCACATAGAGATGATATGTTTTTCCCATTTATTTTCCACTTTTATTTTGAATAGATGGCTGAGGTTTTCTAAATATCGGGTTGCATGTGATTGTGTCGGTGGGATGTAAATGTGCTTCAGGCTTGTTGACAGTAATCATTTACAGTCCTAGTTGGTAAACCACCGAGTCTGATAATCTGCCTTGGGAAAGATTCTGGAGTCACTGAGCTACGGAATCTAAA
This sequence comes from Nelusetta ayraudi, assembly GCF_046127955.1. NCBI lineage: Eukaryota > Metazoa > Chordata > Actinopteri > Tetraodontiformes > Monacanthidae > Nelusetta > Nelusetta ayraudi. The sequence continues at coordinate 3,902,714 of NW_027466092.1, forward strand.
TCCACCTTGTGCATTTTCACCCCAAGCATGATCCATTTTGCCCGATGACAAACTCCAGTCTGCCATCTGCATCTCGAGCAAGATCAGTGTCAGTTAAAAATTGAAAAGTTGCTATACATCACACTTTGTTAGTCTTTCCTCACGACAAGACCTCGCCCCACCTTTTGCACCAGAGTTTTTATGCCAGATTACGCCACAATGGATTCACTTCTGGCACATCAACTGATCCATCCATACATTTCCAGTGACTGCTGGAGTCTGTCCCAGCTGCCAAAATTCAGACACACACACACACACACACACACACACACACACCTGTGGCCAGTTTAGAGGTGCCAGTTGGCCTCACTTACACATCATTAGACTGTGGGAGGATGCAAATTATTCTGTGAAATGATTAGAGCTGGAGCTGCTGCCCAGAAGTGTCATTTTGTTCTCAAGGTCATCTCAAGCCACTTTGAGCTTTCCAGGGACAGTTGAGCAAAATTAACAGTAAAGCTGAGCAAGCAGTGATCCCTGCTCCATGAGAATTATTTCGCTTGTGGTTCCTGTGGAGCAAAGCACAAACAGCTGTATTCTCCATCACAAATCAGTCAAATATTCCCGACCTGCTTTCATCAATCAGACGTGAAGCAGAATTAATTGCCATTATTCACAGGTGTTGTACCAGCGTGATGTTTTGGAATGGTGTCAATAAACCGTCTGCCTCAGCTGCCAACAAAAGTTCTTTGTACGTTACGTGCACCTTGGGCGGCTGCTGCTGCTCTGCGTGTGAAGGGACGGCGCGCCAGACACACATGGAATTGTTTTCCACTCGGTGGCTTATCTGCATTTGCGCTGCCGAGTGCTCGTACCGTCCGGTCCGTCGTCCAGACCGTGGTGCCGCAAAAGTGCTACCAGGTGAGCGCGGCGCCGGATGAAGCTCGGCCTCTGGCTGAACCCCGGCTCACGGGTCACGGAGGGAGAAGCGGAGCCAGGCTTTGATCAGCGGAGCACCTCGCGCTTCTCTTGCACTCATGCGGCCAACTGGTTGCAGGTCAGCTACAATAACGGCTGCTTATAAATCATATCAATGGCATGACTGTGATGGGTAATTGCCCCGCCGACATCATAAGTGGCGGTTAGAGCTCGAGTGGGGCCGAGTGGAATTGTGGACCACAGTGCGTGGAGATTACAGACAACAACCATGAGACCCAATCATGCACTCCCCCACCCACCCGCCCCATTATCTTTAAATCACTGAGATTCCTCTCAATTTAGCACCATTCATGTGAGTTATGTGATAAAAGTGCACGCGCCGAGCTTCAAAGTCCTTGTTTCTGTGCTGAAAGCAGTGCTGGATAGAACAGCCCGCACGCAGCATCATCAAAGAGAGAGGAACGCAGCTTTTTAGTGTTTTCCTAAACTCACCCAGGTGTGTTAGACCGTGCGAGTGATCAGAACTGCACCCATCTAGTGAGAAAGAGCCATCATGGTGGACGACGGAGGTGGAGACGAACCCACGGCTGCACATCAGAGGTTGACGGTGAACAGTGGAGCACGCTGAACACGCCAAATGAATCTCTCTCACTAACATCTATGGAATAAAGGAGTTAGACCAACTCAAGTCCTGAGTAATGGTTGCATTTTCTGTTGGAATGAATATGATCTAGACCACCATATTGGATACTAAGGATCCGAAATGGTGGCCCATTCATTTCAAAGGATTTGATCACCCAGAGCACACGCCAAAAAAAAAAAGTTTTGGGGTTCTGGGTTGCTTCTGCGTTATCTGGCCGTTATCATTTTTTTTTTTTTGCAAGATTGAGGGACCGTGACTTAAAAATCTACGATAGAAACATTTATTATGAACCACATTTCAGTTTGCAGTCGTCCTGTCAGCCGTTTAACAGTTTAACTTTTTGTATTGTGGTCTACGGGGAAAAATGCTTTTAGGGCTCTACGGCGTTATTGGCTGCAGTACTTTGAGTGGCCACTGGGAAAGGATTGCTGCGCCGCCATATTGCCAGTCCGGTATCCAGTTCTTATAAGACATGCAGGATGGAGGTGCAGTGGTTAGCATTGTCACCTCTTTGCTAGAAGGTCTCAGGTTTGAGTGGAAGGGCCTTTCTGGGTGGAGTTTGTGTGTTCTCCCTGTGTCAGTGTGGGTTATTTCCGGCCCTTGAGGCAACTGGCACAGCAACCCTGCTACCCTTAGTGCATGGTAACTGACGATAGAAAACTGATGGGTGGGTTGATGGATATTAAAGTGTGTCTGGAATTTTACATTTGCACTGATTCCAGCGCCCTCTTTGGACAACAGGTAACGACAGGATTGCCTGATTGATGTATCGTAATGAGTTGATGTGTTGTCTGACTGTGAAGGATTAGCAATGGCACAATGAGGGTGGTGAAGTAAAAACCTTTACATTGCCTGTTACTGTTGTTGTTACAACTCAGGTACTACAACTGTAAGGTTTATAACCACAGCAGAAAGGCTAGAATGAGTCAGTTTTCAACAAACAGTTGAAACAAAAAACGAGTTTGATTCTAATTAAATGATTTAATTGGGCTGAGGTTATCAGCTTTCTGTGTATATTATGTCTTCATTGCACTGAACTTACATCCGGAACACAGCGGTCTGGCTGAGTTCAACTGTTCGACTTGGGTTTGCAGTGATTTAGATCCAATTGTGGGTTTCAATGGTAATTACTCAAAAACAGCATTCAGTTTTTTCAAGCAGGGTTTTCAGTCGCTGTTACAGGAAATGTTGGTTTTACGGAAAATGTTCATTTTTCTCCATAGCTCCACAGCCACCTTAAGAACACGGTTCCACAAAATGTGTTTGTCCCATCTATGCATATTATATATATCCATGTATATTTATGACTAATAAGTCTTAGTAATGATATACTTTTACAATATGTTGGACTTAGAACATTAGACATCTTTGAAATGAACTAAACTCAGATCTGTTTCCACCTTAACTTGGACATTTAGACACACAGCCAGTTCATCTACCTTGATATCTAATCTCCCTTCTTTTTTAACTGCAGATTTCTCTCAGCTACACCTTATATCTGTTCAAATTACTGCTTTGGTGATATTCTGTTTACATTCCTCTGTGTGTGTATGTGTGCGTGTGTGTGTGTGTGTGAGAGAGAGAGAGAGAGAGAGAGATAGAGAGAGGGAAAACAGACGTGTCACTCTGTCATAAAACTCTCATTTGCAGCTAGAACCAGATACGCAGACAGAAGGCATTGAGTGCAACTCTATCACGCAGAGACGGCAACAATGAGAAACGCACTCCGACGCCCCCTGTTGGTAGAACCGCCGAGGGCCCACTGAGAGGAGGAGGAGGCAGGAATGTGCTGAGAGACTGAAAGGCAGGAAGGCAGGAGGACATGCAGGAAGTGGACGGCTCTTGAAAAGTCAGAGGGAGAGACAATAAGATGGAGGGCGCGAGTGCCAGGAGTTTGGGTTCTCACCTGAGCGAAGGGTCTGCCGTGCACGCCGATGGTCGCTCGGTACTGGTGGAAGTCGGTCTGGATCACACAAACTCTCTTCTCCATCCTCACTGCTCGCATCTGCCCATGCTGTCTACACCCAAGCAGGCTCCAGAGAACAAGTGAAGCATGCGCGTGTGTGTGTATGTGTGTGTGTGTGTGTGTGTGTGTGACACAGAGAGAGAGAGAGAGAGAGAGAGAGAGAGAGAGAGAGAGAGAGAGAGAGAGAGAGAGAGAGGAGTGGTGTGGTGTGGTGTGTGTAAGTGTGTGTGAAAGTGTGTTAAGCTTGCTACCTGACCCTGAAAGGAGGGACGGGAGGAGGCAAGGAGGGGATGGGTTAAAAAAAAAAAAACAAGGACGAGCTTGAACAGCAACCCCACAATCCCACACACACGCACAATCACAATCACACACACACACACACACACACACACACACACACAAACACACACACCCTCCCTCCTCCTTTTGGCCTACAGCCGCGCTGCCTTGTGACAAGCAGAACCTCGCCTGCAGACAGTGAGCCTCCGGCAGGACAGCACACACACACACACACACACACACACACACACACACACACACACACACACACACACACACACACACACACACACACACACACACACACACACACCATCTTAATAAAGTAAATTGTAAACACATTGTTACAAAAACACAAAAACACACCTTTCTGTGTCTCTGTCTGTTTTACTTTGACAGGGAGAATTTTACAAGGGGCAAAAACAAGTTAAACGAAGAGCACAGAGTTGCAGCTCAGAATTTAAAGGGAAACCATTAAACAATAATACATCTCTGGTTTGCGGCTCAAAGACAGAAAGAACTCCAGCCAGTTTAGAAGATTAAACTGCACCAGGCCTGCATTCCTCCATTCAACTTCTTATCTGAGTAACCGTGCAGCAAATGGAACTGACGTGAAAATTCCTCCATGAAAAGAGGAAGAGGTTCACTGATGAAAACCAGGTTAAAAAATAAAAAAATAAAAAAAATAAATTAAAAAACTCTGGAAAGCAAACAAACACATTTCCGTTGACTCAAAAAGTCCAAGAGTTGAGTCCCTCAAACAATGAGCCTTCGCCCTCACCTTTGACGACAGCAGTCAGTAACCAGACACCAGGTGTTTACTCTGTCTTTATCACGGCACCGAGATCAGGCTTTCAGCCTCCAATTAGAATTCTTAAAGTTTCTTCTGCTCTGCTAGCCCTGCAGCCATCAGCAGCAGTGTTGATGGCTCTGTCTTATCACCTTTATTGTCTCCTAGTCCCATTTAGAACTGGTTTGTCCTCCTGGTTCAGACACTTCCAGCCAACACTGGAGTACAGATGTTTAGATATAAACAGGAAAACAAATCAAAAAACAAAACAAAAATGACACCTGACAAAGTTCATCCCTACTCATTCCAAACCACTCTTTTTTAATTGTATATATATTTATTTATTTTTTTTTTAAAAAAGCTAATTACTTTTAGCCTAATATCAGTGACTGAAGTGAAGTCAAGAATCTCCATTGTGTCATCAGCACTGATAATCATAATACCACAACAAGAACAAATCTGCTGGAATTTTTCTTTTTCCAAAAGCACAGAACGTCAAATTGTTCATGTGGAATAAAAGGATTAATGAAGTCATGAACTGCTTTTAATTCTTAACCCTTCCACAGGCGCCTTTTGTTCTCCTGACGATCCGCCTGCAGGTGCCGTGTGGCAGTTCGCCATCTCAAACCCAGGTGGGGTCAAATTATGCACAAGGAGAAATGTTTACCTGGCAACAGAGGGGAGAAACGGCACCAGAGGGTGATTAATACAGTTTAATTGAGGAGGAGGTGGAGGAGGAGGATGGGAGGCAGGAGGACAATTCATTTTTCACTCAGGATGGCAGTGGAAACTTGGTATTTTATTTCAGCGGCTTACTGTCTGACAGGAGATCAGATGACAGTCCTGGCATGTGTTTCCAAAGAGAGCGCAAATTGAGTGGATGTCAGCGTGTGTGCGAGGCTCAAGAATTTAACCTCGTGCTCGGCAAAACACGCAACGTACGTCAAAATCAGTTTATACTTGAACAGTGCAGAGACGGAGCGACTTCAAGAGAAAACAGTCATCATGGCAATAACCGTTTCCTGTGGCTTTCAGGATGTGCCTGCCACAGGCCAGGCCGTGTCTACAAAAAGCACCTTTTTTTTACATCAAAATGAACGCCGCACTGACAAGTGGACTCTTGGTGTGAACGTTCCTCATGTGTAGGTACTGACAGACACACAAGGACTGTTGAACTTTTAATCTAAAGCTGAAAACGTCACCCGTTCTTCTTCAGAGCTAGCTAGCTTAGAAGTGAGCTAACTGAGAGCTAATGTCTGGCCGACACATGGCCACAAACACCACTGGAAATACAACGGTTGATTTCAGATTGAAAATGTTGCCTATTTGGAGGTTGGCAAAAATGACAACGTATTTTTTCAGAGTGAAGCCAGCCAGCTGCCATTCAACACTGGTCAGAAGCTAAAGTGTAATTTATATCGTAGAGCGTCTGTTGAGCTTAAATATATGCAGCTTTTTGGCAGCTGTACAAATGAAATAAAATAAAACACCCTCTGTCAAATTGAAACATCATGATTGTCAGCACTTACAACTACAGAGGACTCAATAAAAAATGCTTTGATATGATGCCATGTATGGACTCCTTGCACTGAAAATGACTTCAAATCTATCCAAAGGGCTCACATCAATCCAACTTTTCTTGCGAGCTCTTGTGCAATTCCAAGCATTTCAAAGCTCCTATGGGAAACGTCTGGTGCGGATTTATTGTTTAGTAATGTTTTGAGTTGGATGGATTCCGTTGGGGTGCGATACTTCCAAGAAAAGGCAGCTACTGTTGTGGTAAACACATTCATCCTGTTGTCAATGTGTTCTTTGACTTTGAATGGATCCTCTTCATTTGTTTGGGCTGCCTTCTTAAGCGCTGAATCATTGAATGTCCTTTAAAAAAAAAAAGTGTTTGTCTGTTCTGTTTGTTGTTATACTTACATATTTACTGACTCAATCTTGACTCCTCAAACGATCCTTTCACAATGAAATTTTGTTTAATGAGCTACGTGTTCTGAGAGCCTCTCTGCTGTGTTTCTTTGTTTTTAGTAAGTAACTGTAACTGTGAATTAGGTGAATCAAAACTGATCAATCAATATGCACTTATCAGAGAGAAGGTGGAGAAAATCAAGCTGTTCCTCACCAGGACAGTTAGCTCAGGCTGCTAACTGTCTGTCACCACAGTTAGCTACCTTCCTTGCTGTATTTTGAGATTTGCCGTGTGCTTCGGCACACTTAATTTCCTGCACGCTGCAATTTGATATACTGTACTGTACACGAATCAGTGAGACCGAGGAGTGAGTCATCTTAGTGGAAGCAGCGCTGCAGGGATGCTCCAGAGTCGTGTTAAGGAAAACAAAGATTTGACTTAAATGGAAGTGATTTGTTGTGGAGTGTGGCGACGCAGCATGCAGAGATTGGGGGGGTAATCGCACACTGTCAGGTTGATCAGGGGGAAACACTTTCTAATGAGACTGCAGGATAACCACCACCTTTAACCTCTTAATTGCAGTAATCCAGCTATTTTCTAGTGGCGAGTAATTACAGACTTCCCTTTACGACCCACCTTGCAGGAGCAGATCTGCAGGCAGCGAGTGGCCGCTGGAGCTCGGAGGAAGACGGGGAGGGGTTTCTGCGGTGGAACTGCGATCTGGAATCGAGCATCTCTCCTTTCTTCCAGGCCTGCGTCGGCTTGTTCTCGGCAGCTTGGCAGCCTGTGCTTGACACGTGTTTATGGAATTTGATTAATTAAAGGTTTAAGGTGGCGGCTGAATGTTGACACAAAGATTACACGTTTGGCACCCAAAAAGAGAGGCCCCTCGTGTTATCAGCCGTGCATCCAGTGACGTCTCACACACGCTGAGCTCCGGAGTCTCTGAGGCATTTAAAGGATTACAGCAAATACTAACAAGCAGGAGGCAGGCAGCTATTAATGTCGCTGATGTTTTAGGGGGATTTTTTTTTTTTTTTCTCAATGTTGCAATTTTGTTTCGTAATTACATATGTGACAGTGGCGGTCCTGTCACTACTGTGGCTCCTTGGCCAAAGGGATATCCTGCTGCGCTGCACCTACACAACAACACTCCATGCGCAGTGGTGTACTGATGTAGCAAGCGCAGAACCTCCTCTGAACAAACCAAGAGTATGACATGGCTCTCATTGGTGTGTGTAGAATTTCATATTGAAAACACTGCATGTCTATAATGTTTTGTTGATTCTAAGCTACAATTTAGGCTACAGTTTTAGCAGGCTGTTATCCTAAACATGCAGCAATATCCATTTGCTGCAAATCACTGTGCACAAGGTGTCTAGAGTGGTTTTGGTATGTAATCGTGAGACAAAGCCACCCGGTGAGCAGAAGACACTCAGAGGGCGCTGTGGTGTCTCTTTCTACTCCAGATGTTGAGACCCCGCAAGTGGTGTGTATTCATTCCAATTACCTCAAGTGTGATAAGCTGAATATCACATATTGCACAAACATTAGAATCATCATATCAAGGTTGTTTCTTATATCTGACATGCTCGCTATACCAGTGTGTGAAGAAAAAAAAAATATTTTCATGTAGATTTGGATTCAGCTACTACCTCAGCCGTCCTGTTTGTTTTTGTCTATCAAACAGCTGCCAGAACTTGAAATACCGGACCTCGGTCTGAAGTAGGACTGTCGGTGACTGATTCTGTCCATCTGTTCAGCATGATCGGTCATATTTTAGCACGAAGTCATGTTTTAATCTGCAGCTGTTTATACGTTCCAGTTTCCTAGCATCTTGGCCTCCTGCTGCTCATCGATTGGCGGCGTCAGGACAACTTGCTCCATTTCATCAGTGCATACTGCCACCCCGTGGCAGTTATTCGTTACTACAGTTTAACAGAATCTGAAACATAAACTAGCCGAATACATTCTGCGCTAAATCTTCATGCACTTAAGTCTACGCACTGTAACCATTGACAAATTTATTTTTAATTTCAGTTTTAAGCATATATATGCTAGATAGCCCTGTATTTTTAAGTTAAGTTTTTTGGTGCATTGGAAATAGAATGTCCTTATGTCCTGTATTAAACATCCTTGCAGCTCTGACAACTTTAGTTTCCTCCTGGTAATTAATAATATTATTTCTACCCCCATGTATCGACATCTGGTCATGTACCTACTTCAAATGGAACTGTACTGTCATTGCTACGTACATTATAAATATAAATTGCAAATCCAGACTAAAAATAATTATGGAAAAAGCAGAATGTCAACTAAATTGAAATGTGATATATTTATCCTGCTAATTATGGTTGGCTGAGTGATGTCTGTTAGCAATTCTGAGAAAAACATCAATTTGTTATTTTTTGTCCTTTTTTATTGCAGGCAACAGTCTCTTTAAAAGCACGTTTAAAACTGCAGTTTAACCCTCCGGTCCAGTGCAACGCAACTGGTTAGGAAATAGACATCTGAGAACTATTACTTTTCTGCATGTGTTCCAAACACCTCATTCATTCTTGATTTAGACATGAGAAGATGTATGATTTCTGAGCTGGATTTGACGCTGCAGCGCAGAAATACCCATTAATTCTGCAATTTCATTGTACACAATGTATTGCGTCTTATACATTGTACACAATGTACAACGGCAATTGAGCTGCTTTTTAGAATATTATGATAAAATATAAATAACAAAAGTAGCAATGCAGCAGCACTTGTTTTTTTTTATTTCCATTGTAGTGTCCTTCCATGTTAACGATACTGCTTTGTTAACTGCAATCAAATCTTTTCACCTTCAGGGAATACGGCTACAAAAAGAAACACTACCTGCCTTCATACATCGTTGCCAGTTTAGGCCATCAGAGTCAATACAAAGGTCAAGTTAAGGGCACTTAAAAACATCACTTCCCATTCCGTCTACTGTCCTCGATATATAACAATGTTCTTGTCCGTCTCATGAATCTTAATCTCATAGAGCAGGTTGGGCGGCAGAACCTTCGCCATGTTGTCCCAGATGTAAACAGCCACGTTTTCAGTCGTGCTAACATCAAGAGGAGAAGACGCAGTCAGATCAAAAGGTGAATGTGCAGACAATCAGTAAAGAGTGTGCAAGGAAAAGCTGACAGGGACCCCTCACCTGACAACATTTGCAAAGTGGGGGACATCCTTATCCAAGTGTTTGTGGTCCAGTGGGGTCATTATGACATCCTGCATGGGAGAATCATTCAACCAAATGATAAATTAAATTGCACTGCAGCAGGCGCAGTTGGAGGATCGCAGTAGGAACACGTTGGTTTATTGATACACGGATGAAAATGTTGTATTGTAATTTTCCATCCACATTAGAAAATGCCACACAACACACAGCACATTGGCGTGCTCCAAAAGGTCATGATTTAGTTCAGTTACGTCATTAACAGCAAAGGTTTGTTGAAAGTAGACGAAATTAAGCAAAAAAGCAATTAAAAACCTTCAAGGCAGTTCAAAGAAAATTCCCTGAATCCACTTGAATCAAAACCCACCACATGACACAAATTAAATACCAGCAGCGTGTACAATAACCTATCATGAACACCGCAAGTTACTTGCAGCCCTGAAAGGACCCTTTCAATAGGAATTCAGAAGGACTTATATCAAAAGAACAACGTTTTCAGTCAAATAACATCACAGCAATTCATTTGTCAGGGAAAGTCACACTGTGCATTCTTTATTCAAGGGAAGAGAAACCTGACTTGACTTATTTCCTCTCAGGCAGGAAGGCCGAAAGATGCCTGTGATGCTAGAAGCACTAAATAACCTTAGCTGCTTAGTCCTGCTGTTACAATATGTGGTGTGATGACGCAAGACCCCCGTCAGTGACCCAGACTAATCTGTTGAGCAATACTGTCACTCATCCAGCAGAGTTAGCTTAATACACACGTTGCGTAACCCGTGACAAGTGCATTGATCTAATGAGCACTACCTGAAAAGTCCAACATGTAGCACTGAAAGGCATCTTTGGTTTTTACGAACTTACTCCAAATGAACATTTGTATTCATGTACTAGAAAAGTACTCATACATAAACAAAGAGCAGGACCGCTTGTAACGGCCTCATTGACAAGGAACACAAAACTACTCTGGTTTCGGGATTTTACTCTGAAATCGCAGTTGGTACAAAAACGAATGAGTGAAAACTGTGATTAACATAAACATTGTTTCCAATGTGCTCTCTTACCATGACATGCTATTAAATCTTAGACACTGGGCCTTCATACAATTGGATTAAGACCTAAGTAGTAATACCAGAGTCTAATAAATGAATATGCAGATATTCATTAACTTAAATGTAACTAATGTGTACCATCACTGGAATGTAATAGAAATGGCCTGCTCATAATGCAGGATAATATTTTTAACATAAATGCGAGACACTTTTCGGTACTTTTGATACATATTACTGCTAGATGTCTCAACTAAATCTTGGCATGTTGTACTGCAGGTGTAATCTTACTTCGATACACCTCTTCAGGTCTGTCAGGTTCATCACCATGCCGGTATGACGGTCAATCTACAAGCAAACACATACTTCAGCAAAGTCAGGAAACGGTGAGTGAGTGTGAACACGTCCATAGATCTCTGCATGCTCCAATCAAAGAGGCTGAAATACTCCAGACAAGAACCACTGAAGAGTTCAATACTGACAATGTTTCAGTCTCATCAGGTTTCACTCTATGCAAACAGAGCATTCAGCCTCCCTCGTCTGATGAGATATATAATACATATGGGCGAGCCTACCTTCCCGCGCACAGTCACCTCCACTGTGAACAGACAGAAGAGTGTGGATGAAGGATTATCAGACCAATAGGTGAGGAGCAACATAGATGCCATGGACACAAGAGCCAAACTGACCTTTGTAGTTGTGTCCGTGGCCATTGGGGTTGTTGCATTTCCCATAAACACTCCGGTTCTCTTCATCGCTCAAGTGAAGGCTGAAAAGAAATTCATTAGAATGCTGGTTCACAGATCGGCCCTCTGGCTTTTTCATATTAAGGGATTGTCTAAATCATACTATATAGTACAATAAGGATGCTTGTAAAAACAGAACAACAAATTATAGTTTTATTCATATTTTGCTATGAAAGAAATTTAAAGTTTGAGGTTTTTATTTTCTAGGGACTGACACCAAGACAGTAAGAGAGCGCCCCCTTGAGGCTGCACTTGGAACCTGGAACCTGGGCTGAGGATCAACTCCAGAGAGCCCCCAGTCCCAAGGTGAGCCCCATACCACCACATAGTTACATTTATATTTAGCTCTTCACTACCTCCTTTTCTTTCACACTCCAACAGCAAATTTTGATTGTTTGTTTATTGAACACACACACTCACGCACACACACACACACACACACACACACACACACACACACACACACACACACACACACACACACACACACACACACACACACACACACACACACAGAAAGAGATTTTGAACAGATTTGAATGCCTCAATCAACAACTTCAGTGTAAAAGACAAGAGAATCAGCTGAAGAAAACATTTCATTTGGATCCATCCATCCATCCATCCATCCATCCTCAATACCTGCTTTTTCCTGAATCATTTAAAGCCGATTAAGTAAACAGAACATTGGAGATCAGTCAGACACCACCACGAACCTAAGGTTTATTGCATTTGTCGATTGTACCCTTAAATTGTTTTTCAGAGGTTTCAAGCTCCTTCAATGGTACAACTTTCGATCAACTTACACGTTGGCATGCTACACGAGGATGTGTTTCCTTTTCAAACCGAGCGAAAAGACACGCGATTTCTCGCGAAGAAGTAAGGGGGACGGGGGGGAATTAAACAAAAAAAGAGTCCGGTCCAAACATTTTACAAACGTCAGATTGTAAACTGCGAAATTAAACTGTTTCAACACCATATGGCTGAATGCCTGGCTGAGCTTTACCCACACGGGCGGAGGGACACAGCCGCCCCGCGTCCATCGCTGGCATTTCAAGTCACAACGCGGAAGTAGTGTCGTCCTACCTGTGGAGTCGGTGGCACGCGCTGAAGCTCTGGACCCGGGTGATGTAGCCGACGCGCTCAGCATCGCTGCCTCTCGCACAGGACTCGGCCATGGCTGCGAACAGGTTGTACGACGACCTGCTAGCAGTAGAAGAGCCCAAGTGTCCGGAAATAGGCATTAGCGCCAGCCCCGCCCCCCGTCCCTAATGCTAGGCGCCCATTGGCTGAGGTCGTGTGGACGCAAGTCACATTTTGGACGTCCTCAGGACCGCCAGTGAAGTGAAGGGAAGGGAGCAAACAGAACAGAAAATGCAGTTTGTTTGACGATGCTTTATATCCCGTTATCCACGCAAAAATTTTATTGCCTAGATTAGAACAACTAATATATTTTTTACTACTAAAATTTCCGATTATGTGGGCTCAGCAGACATGGAATGCCGTTATGAACAGGCTACACTATGTATGGGAGGGGGTCGTTGAATTTTAAAATTGTTAGCCATATCTGCAGCATGTCTGGAGAAAAATGTCTTTATCAGGGTACTCTTTATAAAACCTAAACGACTGAGGCAGACAGTTAAAAGCTGTGCAGGGGTGTGCAAAGATTGAGAATCTAATGCCACCTATGACACTTTTGGTAAAAGCTCCGAGCAGCTTGGGCATTTTTCATCAGGGAATCATATTTTACAAAGTGAAACAACTCTGTGCTCCATTTTTTATCCTGCCATAATTAAAACCACATCAGTCATCTGCAGAATGCGTGCCTCCTCTGACTGCTGCTTTCATCATTGCTGAGTCACATGATGGCACGGCAGCAGTGCAGAGTGGGGGAAGGGAATCCTACCATCAGTTCAGTTAAAATAAATAAATAATACTAATGATAATAATAATAATGATAATCATCATCATCATCATCATCATCATGAAAATGTTATTGTCACTTTCCAGATCAATTATTCTCGTTATCAGCTGCCATGAAGATGAAACAAGAAAACAAGACGCTAACACAATTAACTGTGACTCTTTAATTTCCGCATATACACAAATGAAACTAAGTACAAATCATGGTGCAGTTTTACTTAAGACTTAAGATACGATTACATAAAACATGGAAAGCCTGTATAATTTCACAGACAAAAAAAGCTTTCTTATCATACACATTCAGACAATAAATACATTGTATTCATATGCACATTTCAATCCAGATTAAGTGTTATGTGGATTGTTATAACTGGTCTGACATGGAAAGGTTTATTTTACATAGTAAATAAAATACAGGATGCCTCACAGTGGTATGGTATTGGTACGGAATGACACTCACTGAAAGATTTACTGTACAATTTGTACAAAGTGACGGAGAGTTGTAAGGCTACAGTTCATATTTGTTGCATTCAAACATCATAAATAGAGTAACATGTGCTGTTAAGTACAAATCCTTCAATTTAAAGTTTGATATTAACTGGAAAAAACAACATACTTTTTTTTGGGGGGGGGTACTTGACCTTAACAGTTAGTCTGGTAACAGTCTCAACAGACCTAATACAGCTCTTATGTACATAAATGTGCATACAATATATTCAATATATGCACATATTGACCAAATCAAACTGTAGGGCAGACAGGGCCACAACTTGTCACAGTGTTAACATTTTCTCCTCCATAGGTATGGAGTAAGATAACTGTTACTCCATACATAGGGCACTACATCAAAGTAGAATAGAATAGGCCGACTGCTCAATATGTCCCTGGCAATGGAGTACAATACGGAATAGAATAAGCAGAGGTTTCCGTTAGCACAGCACGAGAAAACCCCAGAGTGAAACTTTGAAAGACAATGTAGACTATAAATCTACACTCTTCTTCTTCCCTTTCTGAAGAAGTCGAGTTACATTAAAATGTAATTCTGCAACAATAAACAGCAGTGTACCTGTAACTGTGATTGCTGAAGTTTGGACACTTGTCCTTTTTAATTGAAAAGGTGTGAAGAGCAAAGCAATGAAGGGTTGCCAGTCAGAATCAAAGGCTACTACCAAGTTGTGTAGCGCTTTGTATCGTGAACATTAAAACAACAACAACACTGGTTTATATATTAGACCCACCATTACTGCCATTAACATGTACATAGCTTCAGATGTTTATTATTCAGCCGGGACACTTTGCATGATTTGTTATGGGAGAAATGTTTTAGTCCACAGCAAAAATGTTTAATATTAGCTTCCTGCTTATACTGATGCTTAATTTCCCTTCCAAATGTTTGGAACCGGGACAAATACAGTGACGAAGCAGCAGAACAAACACCTGCCTGATGATGCTGGCATTAACCTAGAAGAGGTAGCACTGTACATTTAAGCCCACATTTTCTTAAAAGTGGAGCAAAGTAATAGAAGTTAACTGGAGATCAGTTACAGGCTTGCAACATGTTTTATTTTTAGAGAACATTAGCAGGGGATATGTGGATAGTATTCTAACTGTACAAGACTTCAAGCCATAAAACCTTGAACAAGCAAGGCAGTTTAATAAAGGATTTCCAGGTATATGTGGACATATAGTATGTGGATTGATGATCTGTCTTTGCTCTGGGTTTACAGCAGCACACTCTTAGCACAGTAACACATAAATAACAACGTATTTATGTGTTACAATAGCAACAACAATAGCCTGTGAAAATGTAATTCAGGAACTTTGGACAGGTCTACAAGAGCCAAAGTTCTCTTAAAATTTAGAAAGTGGGGACTGATTTAGTGTTCATAGCATACCTGTGCTTTAGCAAACAGCACTTTGGTGGGTCTTTCTCAGTTTTTCTATGCAGCCTTATTCCCACATCATGTAAGATATGCAAAGTACCATCGAGCTCAAAGTGATCAGAACTCACTCTCCTCTAGGATCTCCTCCATGGTCTCCCCGAGGGTTATCTCTCCGTCGCTGCTCGACAGGCTCTTCCTGGTCAAAAAGTCCAGTCCTGTTGCGTCGCGACCCCTCGGCCCTTGACCCTTTGCTTTGGCCACTTTAAGTCCTTCTCCTCCTGCACACACAGCCACCTGAAACAGATGTGGGTGCATTGCAGAGGCGCCGGCCTCGTCGTAGGTGTCGCTTTGCCGAGAGCGCTGCGGATGTTGTCCTCGAGTGTGTTTCCACAGGTGTTTGAGGGGAGCGCCTTGAAAGCAGCTCCTGACCTGCAGGTGGTGGGTGAACAGGAAAAGCTGCCAGCGCTTCTTCAGTTCAGCCTGCACCTGAAGCCCAGTAACAGAAGATGGCACTAGTTAGTGGTCTGATGTTTAACATAAAAAAAAAAGAAAAAGAGCACAAGTTTGCACCTATTTGGGGTTTATTTTGATTCATTTGATTTCATTAAAGTTCTTTCACCAGAGTATGAAGTTACTATGCTTTTTGGAGTTTACTTTTTTCTTGTTACTTAAATCCATGCATATAAACTCCTCTGAGGTGAGAGTAAAGGTGATGATGGCTGAGTATGAGCAGCAACACTTAACGTCCCTGTGATGGTTGACAGCCAACATGGTGACAAATTTACATTTTATCAAAACATTTATGGTCGCTATATGTTGTGACACATTACAAACCAAACACTGTATTTCTTTGCTTAACTCTCTTCTAAACTTTTTATTGTAATTTTAGAGCTTGTAGCCAGTAATTACAAGGCGCACAATGATGGCTGAGAGGTTGCAACTTACCTCGCCATTGGCGAAACAGTACAGCACAGCCACCAGGAGGCCCTAGCATTTGATACAACAGAGTTCATTTGTGTGAAGAGAAAGATGACAACTAACAGCTGCGTGCGTTACCCTCGAGGTGTCACCTGGAATGAGCTGAGGGTGAGGTTGATAAAGTTCCTGGCGTAGCGACTGCTGCCCTGCACGCATTCATCGATCAACACAGTGAAGACGACTTCATGGATCCCCAGCAAAGGAATCAGGACCAGAGTGGCTCTGACCAAGCTGAGGGACACAATCAGAGCAACCAAGCGCTTTAAGAGACAAAACTCTGACTCCATTTCGGCCACACAGAGGAAAACACATGAGATCGTAATATGTAATGTGATACGCTGACATTTCTTATTAACTGTAGTACAGAGGTTACATTTTAAGTTGTTCTTGAAATTTTGGTAATGAACATTTAGACACTGAACTTACTGCGCTGTTCAAAGACATTATTTTGGATGTGGCCCTGAAGGCGGAAGTGTTTTTTGACGTTTATGGCAGTAGATGTAAATACAGGCAGGAAATTCAGAAAGAATAACTTACCAATGTATTTTGGGATTAATATCTTAAAAGGCAATAGATGTCTATGTGCAATACAAGAACAATATTTTAAACAAAAAATATTTATGTGTGTTAAAATATATGCTTGGTTGTTTGGGCATTCAGATGAAACAAAAACAAGTTTGTATGTGCTTTGAAAAACTGTTCAGTACAGCAAATAAACCATACAGAATATTGGTGGATTTATTCATTTTGACAGGGTTCCACCTGCAGCGATGTGAGCCAAAATAGTAAAGGATACCTGTATCTGTAGTCCGTAAATTTCACCTGATCTGCTTTCAATTTGGAAAGAAGCAGCATCAGTATTTTGATAAAAATGAAGAAAATCACCTGAAACACATCAAGACAAAGGTGTCATTTTCAAAGCACACTCAAAACCCACCTGTTCTAGATCTCCTATTGATTGCTTCAATTGGAACTACCTTTCACACAGTCCTATTCATGGTATTTACTTGTACAGTATGTTGAATTAATCTATTGTTGTTTTATTGTTTGCTAAGACTAACTGATTTTATTTTATTTTATTTCTACTATTATCTATTTTTAATCGTTTTTAATTTTTAATTCTCTCGCATTGTTTTATTATTTTACCTGTAAAGCGACTCTGAGCTCCTGTAAGAGCGCTTTATAAATAAAAAATATTATTATTATTATTATTATCATTATTATTATTATTATTATTATTATTATTATTACTTGTCCTTAAAGGGCTTAACATGTGCTTGTCAATAAAATGCATGCAATAAAATTATTATTATTATTATTATTATTATTATTATTATTATTATTATTACTTTTTTTTTCAATGGTTACATCAAATAGCATTTCACAGGGGTTCATCCGAGGACCAATTTTATTTCCAGGTTTCACAAATTATTTATATTGCAATACTATTGACATAAAGTTTCTTTTTATGCACTGATGATTAATTCTGCCACATCATTAACAAGTGCAATAGACGTTTCACATGTTTATCACTACAGTGTCTGAATAAAAAGTTAAGGGTTCAGTTGGGCTTCAGAAGCAAGTCCTGCAATGCAGGAGAAAAAAATTAAGACCAAAGCGTGGGAAATGCGGCGATGCGACCTTTGAGGAAAAGCGTGAACATAAGCATCAGAAACACTCACACAAAGACCTACAAATGAACACGTGCACTTCCCTCCTGCTGTGAAATTAGTTATCTGTCACGTCTCTGTCTACTACGCCTCCACATCACATGCAGTCACAAGACGGGAGACGCTGATGGCGACATGAAGTGTTGCTTGAGGTCTGATACTGGACTGGATAGACCGGATTCACTGAAGTGACATGATTGAACCCTCTAATGTAAATCTAATTTACGTTGCTTGTTGCAGTGCTAGAGTTTTGTTCAAACAAAGGAGCTTACCAGCACCGACAAAGTGATAGGCCCCCGTATTATCCACCAGAACCATCTGTTCACAATGGCCCAGCATCTTGGAATGAGGAGAAGACACGTCCAAGTCACATCAGTGTGGAAGCAGCAGAATTACAGGGTCAAAAGAAGAAAAGCTTACCCTGTATTTTCATATAGCACCTTTACCACAGCCCACGGAGTAACAAACAAAACGGGCGTACCTGAAGAGTAAATATGTCACTGTTAGATAGATCATCAGTTATTGGTCTGGACATTTGCATCATGTCATCATCCATGTGCCACTTTCAATCAGTTTGTTTCTCTTTATCTTGTTTGGACAAAAACTTTGGTTGACACTGGTGTTATCTCTGATGAGGAAATTAAAGGGGGAATAATGGGGTCAAACATAGCGAGGAAGATTGTTTTTAATTCTCCAAATTTTAAATATCTACACATAAATATTATACAGCGGGACCTTAAACAGTTTAACTCTTATGTGTTTTGCTAAATAGGATATAAATCTGCCTAATTTTATATACGTGTGTGTGTGTGTGTGTGTGTGTGTGTGTGTGTGTGTGTGTGTGTGTGTGTGTGTGTACGTTATTTTCCTACTCACTGAGTGAATAAAGATGGTTTGTCACACACACACACACACACACACACACACACACACACACACACACACACACACACACACACACGCACACACACACACACACGCAGACAGCATGACTTCACACTTTACCCCATCCCAGCAGCATGTATTTCTTCAGCAGTCGTCTCTTGGTCAGCACAGCCGTGAAAAGCAGTGTGTGGAGGAAAATGGCCTCCACCAACAACCAGAAATAGTTGCAGGCCACTAAGTATTCCATGCACACTTTGGAGCACTTGCACAAAAACATAAGCTGTGGAGACATATTTCCAAGTGAGGCAAAGTTGCGTTTGAAGTCTTATCGTAAGCCAAACTTGTCACCTGAATGTTGTCGTACCACAGAGCTGGAGTAGGAGTTCCATCCAGGGTCATCCTTGGGCAGGTCAGAATACATTACGTATAATATGATTTCCTTAAAGATGACAGCCGTGGCTCTCAGGATGAACGACACAAAGAGGTTCATGTGGATGTAGTTCCTGGTACAGTGGAGCTTCCTGGTAAACAGATACAGGGGTCAATTTGCGGGAACAATTGATTCTGTCAACTGAACATTCATTACTGGGAATATATGACATGAATAGAGAGCGAGTGAGATACCGTCTTTCCACTACATGGAAGTGCTTGCAGCTTTTGTAATGTCATTTGCGATGACTGAATGCCGCCCTCCTTTAAAATGAGTCTGTGTACATAGTGAGCCAAGATGAAGCTGCAACATCTTTTGGCTCACTGACGGCCAATATAAGTCATTTACAGAGGCCATGTCATGGCAGGTAGAGGATAAAGTGAAGGCCAAGAAGCGCTAGCAGTGTGGACTTGATGTAGTACTATCAGACATCATTTAACTTGTACACAAGATATAAGAGAAGGAAGCAAATGCTTTGATTGACATGATAACACTTTAAATTACACAGTAGGGAATCTTTTTTTTTTGTTTTATACACAGGGGGTTTAGCTTTTACTGTGGGCT
This sequence comes from Nelusetta ayraudi, assembly GCF_046127955.1. Classification (NCBI taxonomy): domain Eukaryota; kingdom Metazoa; phylum Chordata; class Actinopteri; order Tetraodontiformes; family Monacanthidae; genus Nelusetta; species Nelusetta ayraudi. The sequence continues at coordinate 3,922,543 of NW_027466092.1, forward strand.
TTATGTTGCATTTCTGGCAAGACATTTATTTTCATCATCCATGCTACCTGATAAGCAGGTTAAGTCTCCCATTTTACAGGTCCCATATCTTACACATTTCCACGACCTTTTTTTTTCCATCTAGTGGAGCAGCTTTATATGATCATTAGAATTCCAAAAGTACTCATAATGGTTTCCGGAAAACAGCACAATTAGCCCCTTGTTTGTAGCCTCCTGCCAGAATTGCTTTTAAAAAAAAAAAAAATAATAATTCTGGTGCATTGTGGAACCTGACACTGACAGGAGGACAGAAACGAGGTGCTCTCAAAACTGGAGAGAACAACAAGCTTGGTTCATCGCCACCATCCTTGCAGGAGGTTTCACTGGCATTTGTGACATCACAAAGGGCAGATTTCTGTACTTGCGTGTTTTTGAAATGACTTCCTGAAATGTGGAGCAAGCAGAGGATGTAACTGTTGGACTTTGATTTCTTCTGTTGAATTCATTAACGGACATCGACACATCTGGGTCCTTTGAAAACCTCTGAAAGCCACTGCAATTGCTCATCTCCTGCAGGGTTAAGGTTACTGCCAAAGAAATCTCGCTTTTTATTACTTTTTGTCTACACTTTCACGGAATTGTCAACTAGCTCTCATAAGCAAGAGATTGCTGAATGACTCAAAGTGTAGTATATCACACATGATATAGACAGGGTTTTTTTGTCCTCTAGACCACTAGAAAACCTCCCAACTTCAACAAACTGACCTCAAGACGGCCATCAACAGCGTGGCCATTGTGAGCGAGAACAGGGAGAGGGAGTAGCCAATGACAGAGATGAGTCTCAGGGCATTCTGCCGATGCATTTCATCCTCCTGCACACATACAACAAAACTGAGGGTAACGGTACAGCAACATCTGACTTGTGTGAACAAGAACCAGCCTGGTGGTTGGTTTAGAGAGAGAAGCAGATATAACTAGTGAGTGTGTAACTACTGTTTTTTTCACCACTCTGAAGGAACTGAAATGGTTTGGAATTCGCCTCTCACTCCTCTCACCTCCTCTTTGAAGTAATGGTCCTCCTTACATTCCGTGACATCCCTCCAGGGATCTGAAGAATTATCCATCGTTCGCCATTGTCCATTTTCTAAACATTCTCTGTGTGCTCTTCTGGGGCCATCTACAGGTAATTGAAATATACAAGGAAAAAATACACTGAAAAAGTCTGCTTGAAGTTTGTTTTTGGATTGAAACAGCCACTTAATGAGTTTACACTTCAGACATCCAACCAATTTTACCTTTGAGATACTTTGAGATATTTAACTCTTATTTAACTCTCAATTAAACTAAGTTCAGTTGATTAATTGAAGGTCAGTCTGGGCAGAGCAGTGTAGCGACATGAGTTGTATTCAGTTCCTCTTGATGCAGTTGATGTGCTAATGGTTTCACATTTAAAGCACGACAATGTGGTTAAATATTTTAAATGTGATGTGAAACCTCCAGGTCCTGTGATGGACCTTGTGACTCACTGTGATCGATTGACTTGAAACATTGACTGAGTCGTATACGGTATACTGCAAGGAGGCCAAGAGCAAGATCAAGTCAACGGAAGAATAAGCTCAGAGAAGGAATTGCATAGGTACCTGGGCAAACATTTGAACTACTACTTCATTCAAATATAGACCCATCAGATTTATAACTGCTACTTTAACTAACACACGCTCAATCAGGATGTTCTATTAATGATGCACCGGAGACAATAACTAACTGACTAGCTTAATAAACTGGACAAATGTTTTCCAGGTTTGTTAGAATTGGGTGCTGTGTTTACAGTGTTGCCTCTCACCAAGAGGGTTGTTGGTTCAATTCCCACCTGGGCTCTTTGAGTGTTTAGTTTGCTTGCTCTCACTTCAGGTGCTTCTGCTGCCTCACAGAGCCCAAACACATCCACATTAGGCCTCTACTGGCAACTGTGAATTTGAGTGTGGATGGATGTTTATCTCTGTGTCTGCCTGCAGTGAACTGGCGACTTGTACTGGGTGTAACGGCCCGAGAAAGCTGGGATAATCTCCAGCACCACTGCGGCCCCGAGTGCAGGAGGTGTGATAGAAAAATAGAAAACAGATAGTTCATAAATCTCCTTAGAAGTACTTTCTGCTTCTTCTGGAGTTTTAACGGAAATTTCTGCCGCCGTTGCTTTTAGTCACAACTTGCAGGCAGCTGTCATATCCCAGGCGATTGTGATACAGTGAGTGTTTCTCTTCCGAGGAAGACTGACTTTCAATTGTAATACTAATGACAGGAATGATGATTAGATGCGAAGAAGGACAACGGTTTCGAACACGGCGTTTCAAATTTTACGATTTTGCTGTTTCGTTCGGGGTTTTTTTTCTATGGTTTGGCACGATGACAATAATTATGTTACCCTCATTGATCCAGGGTAGGTAGAATGGGCAGGGCACTGACACATTCCCAGGAGATGAATGTGGCCAACAAAGAAACATATCGAATCTTCCTTTACAGTAGATTCCTGTCGGGAAAAAAGTCCATGTCAGAAATTTTTTTAACGACGGGCGAGGCAATGGACTTCTTAGTAGGCGGCTCACCAGTTTCCGGAAGTTTGCTCAGAGTTTTGTTGCAGTCCTCCAAGTAATTGGTCCGTTTAGCGACCAGCGTTTCCAGAACTGAATCAGTTTCCTATGAATAAAGGAGAACAACAACAAAAAAAAAACAGCTTAAAGTATTATGCACAGTAGGGAAACTGTTTCAGTAGCGTAAATATGGAGCACTGCGGCGAACTGCACCGTTGTGGCAACACATGGCATGTCCCACTCTGAGAGTCACCCATCAGTCCTCTCAATTTGACGCTGTGTCTAAAGCAACCCAATCTTCCTCTGCTCGTCAATACTCTGCTGGCCCGCATCGGTACTGCACTTGTTGTCCCAGCCTCACCTCCAGCCCAGTATTCACCTGCGGGCTCCGGGTCGCCGTGTGTTTTTTCCTCCTTACTCCTCGCTATCTCTATGTTAATTCGCATCGGCGGGAAGCGACGAAGTCAGAACCTGGAGGGGAAAAGGTGCAACAAGAATTTTCTGCCTCAACAAACATTCCTAAACGTGAGTCGTCTGATTGAAACGTTATTACCGAGTTCGTCACGTGGTGGCTTCGGCGCGCGCACGTGTGTTAATATTACAGAGATAGGGAGCATGGCGCGCGCGTGTATAAAGTAAAACATTATTGCATATTTTATTTTATTTTATTTTATTTTTTTTAAAAGAGCTATAATACAAAGGGACATTCTATTCTATTCTTCATCTATTCAATGAATGAACCGACATACTAACCAGTTTCAGCTAGTCTTACCAACCATGCTTAAGCTCGTCGTAGCTCCTTCAACACTTATTAATGCAGTCGGTGAGTAGAGGAAGACCCACCATCAGCACCACTCGAAAACTACAAAGGATATCGACGCGGATTGAGGGTTGCAGTTTTTGCATTTTCCCACTTGGTGGGAGTATTTAGTAAGGACCGCGCGCACGTCCAGCCGGACACACGTCCACCTGCAGGTAATTTGCAGCTGATAGAGACGATCAATCAGCCGGGCCCTCTGCTGCGTTGCAGACACACACACACACACACACACACACACACACTTTAACCTGGATGTCTACTTGGTGAGAACAGTCTGTGGGCGTGTCCCCGTCTGAGCTCCTTCTATTGTACAACTATAATATTAATCAGCACTCCGTCAGGACTCATAATTTACCCTTAATTCACTGTCATCACTTAGACAAATTAGCATTTCATCCGGTTCAAAAAAGAAAAAAGGAAAAAGGAAAAAGGAGGTAACTGCAGCCCGCCGAAGCCCTCGTCCATCACGCAGCGCTTCAGGACGGCACTTTCTCTATCTCTGCCCGACAGACACACTCTTCACGCCCCGGTGGGAACGCATCTGAACTCTGCAACCTCCTTGTGTCCATTCTGGCCTCCATGCGGCACCTGTGCCGCAGAGATTTCTATGGCAGAGAGGACCTTTCGATCCACCGTGGCCCAGCTTGTCAAAACCCCGTCCAGATGGACGTCACCGCTCAGACGAAGACAAGAGCCGCTGCCTCCTCTGTTGTCTCCCACGAGACTAAACCTGTTTGGAGCCCGGCGGTGGGTACTGCTCCCTCGATAGCCCACTGCATTCTAATCCCACTGGCGAATGGGCGCAAAACTGAAAGGCCAATATGGAAGATTTAGCAATGGCCTATTGGAAAGAAAGCATTTTTGCAATGCAAATTATGTTCAGTGAGCTGCGATGTCCTGGTAAAAAATATCCAGGATGAAGCTTATAGTGAGTAAGAACACAAAATAAGTTATTATTATCTATATCATCCAGCTAATAACATATATTGTATATTTATCACTCAAACAGTGTTACACAGCGGGCCTTTAAAAGTCTTTCTCTGTAATATCATCCTCTGAGAACACTTCTCTCCCTCGCTTGATTTGTTTTTAATGCAGGTAATTTAACTATTTTGAAGTCAAGTTATTTCAGAGGCCGTAATGGTGAACAGGAACTCATTTACTCCTCATGGGCTTCTGAGCTACTTGGTATTATTATCATTACTTTACATTTTCTTCACAAACCCGCTGGCTGTGTCTTTGTGTTTTGTGAGAAATACGACGTTCCCTGAAGCAATGAACCAACAGGAGACCTAAGACTTTTTAAGAAATGTGAACTCAGATCTCTTGATTTCGTATTTCATGTGATTTCAAGCTATTGCAGCGGAAGCAAGATCCTAAGTCTTGTCTGTTGATTTACATGCTGCAACTTCTTGTCTCTATTCAAAAACCAGCAGCAGACACATCTTTCTAGGCAGTGCTGGCTTGCTTTCTTTAAAAAAAAAAAAAAAAAACCTTTCTTGCTGATTTACTCGTGTCCGTTCGTGTTTTCTTATGCGACGCTGCCGTCAAGGAACATCACACAGACAGCCGCATGTGGACAACACATGTTTACCTGTGCGTGGACCACAAAGGAGAGCAGGATCAGTGGAGCAGGTCCTGCTGTCATCCAGGTTCGGGTCCTGTGCCAGTTTGGCAGCATGGCTGGCCCCCTGATGCTGTGCCTTTACACCCAAAGCAGATTTTGGCTTCTTGTTTGGCAGCTGCTTTTCAACCCTATTCCACTTGCCAAGGCCCCTAACGCATCCTTGGTTTATCTCCCCCCTGCTACCCCTCCTGGCTCGAGCACGCAGTCGATCCACAAAAAATGATGTGGAAAAAGAGTTGCCCTTGTCCTTCAGTTTAGAAAGTTGTTATCCCATTTTGACTTGGTGCAAAATGTCCCTGGCTTCCTCTCCTTAGTCCTGAAAAGAGTCCAACCCGGTCTGAAATGAAAAGATCTTTAAAGGCCAGAAGTTGACTTTCGAGGAGTTTTCCTGCAGCCGGGTGCCGATCTGCTCCGGAGAACTCCGAGGCTGTGAGAGATCCTCCCCACAGGCTCCACTGAGAGTGCCTGTGGATCCTCACCGGCAGAGCGCTTCTCCCACCCCGTCCTCCAATAACCAATCAAGATAAGGCCTGGGGGAGCCACCAGCTTTAACTGGACTAACTTTGTTGTCCAGGAAAAACGGATCACACACACCAGTGAGCCAATAACAGCTATGGATGTGCCCCGCACAAGCACACACAAACACACACACACACACAAACACACACACACACACACACACACACTGACCCCGCCTTCTCAGAGATTAGCGCAACATCAACCAGGATTGACACTAATGGCGAGCTAAGTGTAAACCTGCAGCACCCAAACCAAACACAGCCGAGGGAAGCAGCGAGGCAGGGCTGCCACCACAGCTGCTGTCTTCAACGGTGGCCACCTGAACACTCGAATATATCAGCGCTCGCAAGGACCCTTGTTGTACACAAGTCACTAAGCCTGCATTAGAAGACTTTCTATAGTTGTTTTTTTCTTTTCTTTTTTTCACTCCTTATTATTAATCACGTTAAGCTGCTCCACTGGAGTCCAGGTGGCAAAACAAAGATATCAAAGTGTGTGTAAAGGGGAGTTTCAACTTTTGATTTGGAAATGGAAGTGCACAATTTTTTCAACACAACCAGATAATATTTTCTTGTCTGATTAAAAATAGTCAATCATTACTCTATTGTATTTCTCTTCACCTCACAAAAAAAAAAAAAATCCACTTCATAAGGTGAAATCTGTCAATAAGCAGGCACCAAAACGTTTACATCAAAATGAGGACTACTGGCGAATATGGTTTGTAGATTATACCTAATTCCAGTGGAAAGTTTTAATTTACGAAAATTGCAATTACCAATTCTTGTACCGATGAAATGCCAGTGTCTTGTGAGTGAACTCCTGAAAGTCACAAGCCCGCATTGTGTGTTATAATGAATCGGCATCGTGCTGGTCTATTAGTTAAAAGTCTAAAGTCTAAAGTGCTCCCACACAGGACCGCATCGGGCTCACTTCATGCTTGTGGGATGTATGCTTCATGCTTTACGGATGCATCATGAATAAACAAATAATGATGATAAAAACAATAAATCATAATAAATAAAAATAACCAGATCCTAATGAAAAAATAAATAGATTTTTGTTTTTTTTAGTTCGAAATGCCCGGTGAGCAAGGGCTTGGTCATCTCTTAGATGTCGAGTTCACATTCAGGACATATAGATCATAGGCGGCAGCGCCCTTGTGTGGGCTGGGGAGATTGAGACGATTAACCTCCCATTGGCACAGCACAGAGGACAGGCCGTATTTTAAATCTTTACTTGTTTATTTTAATTGGTTAAATTATTAGCAACAGTTAATTGACAATCTATTAATTGCCAACATCCCTAGAATGGCAATGTATGGGGAGGGGAGAGGTTAAACAGTTTAAAGGCAGATGAAAGAGCCACACTTGATTCTTGCAGACAGTGAGGGAAACCTTGGTGACGCACGATGGAGCTTCTAAACGTTCCCATTGGAATGAAGTGACAGAATCCATCGCAGGGAAAAATAAAAAAGGAGCATCATTACATTTCAGGATCCTCATTGGGCGCCACCCGTGCTGTCAGCAGTGACTGTGATGCATGAAATAATGGGTGAAATTTAATTTTCCCTCCTCTCTTTTTGCTTGGTGAGTGTGAATGTGCAGCGGTGGCGGGGCAATATAACCACACAGTGTCTTTACCCAGCGCAGGGCAGGAGATGAGGCTCCGAGCGGCGTGGCGAACGCATACATCAAACAGTTTCCATGGCAGTGCAAAGCCATCTGAAAGGGAAGTGGCCTCTGGGTGCAATGTTGTGATTCTAAGTCAGCAGCGGGGGAGGAGGAGGAGGGTGAGGAGGTGATGAGAGAGCTCAAGTGGGCCAAGTGTCCCAAGGTCCCCGAAAAGGTAGCACTCATCAAGGCTTGATGTGACAAACTTGCTGAGGAGGTTTCCACCGTTGTTGCTTTTACCGCTAACAACTTCAGTGCGGAAGGTTCCGTTTTGGTACGCCCCTAAGACTTGTTTACAGCCGCAGCAGGATGTGCTGTTTCCAGCAATTACAGTCTTGATGAATCTCTTTTGCACCCACTTACCACCAAATACGGCACACCGATGCAAAATAAAACTGCATTTTTTTTTGTTTTCCAGAGTGGAATATACCGGGATTTCAGAGAGAAAATGAAGAGAAATATTGCTTGATTCATTACTTTCGTTCTTTTTGCAATCATGTAAAAACCTCTGTGGTCTCCATAAAGGCTCATATTTAGCCCTCCGTTCACAGCCGCAAGCAAAAACGCTTGAATTTAGGTGTAGGCTTCAGCACCCTCGTGAACCTCAGTACAGGAGAAGCAGTGATGGGAAATGAATAGCTGGAGATTTGGATCAGACTTGGTCAGACTGTTACCCCTCACTGTTGTCAGTATTTTTCCGAAGAAAACTAACTTCAATCAAAAAAAAAATTTACATTTAACACAATTGTTTACTAGATAAGCTGTCTTTTTGTTGCTTTTTTTCTCTTGTATAAACTTTCTTTTTCGTCTCTCAAAACAAGTCTTCAATAATTGCTGCAGCAACATGTCAGCTTAGGGCATCATGTTGAATTAAAAAAAAAACAACAACAACACAACTGTGTTGTGTTTTCACAGTCTTTTGCTATGACAAAAAGAGGTAAAGTAGAAATAACAACTTTGTTTGATTTTTAATGTGCAAAAGAGGCTATTTGTATGACAGAAGCTGTGACAACATCTGAGTGTCATGTTTACAAAATTCACTATGAGTTTTGTTTTGGCACTGAAATCATTGTTTCATTTCTGCACTGAAATTGTCCTTGGCTGGAGATTCAAGAGTTACGTTATGGGTTGAAACGTATCTCGCACACTTGGCCTGTGTTACGTAAAAAAGAGGTAGCCTGGAGTTCAAACCAGACACCAACCAGTGTTTGGTTTTCAAGTGTTTAACTGTGGATCAATATGTATATACATGTTGGTCACCAGTTTTGTACACATGAGCCAAGTGACCTAGAAACCACTAGGACCAAAGTTACCTTTTATGTCCACTGACGGTGAGGAAGAGACATCAAGGTTGGTTCTTTTTGTGTGCTAGACTCTTCCAAGGCAGCATGTCTAATGTGCTAATATTCAACTTTTATTCCGTACCAATGAGTGTGACAAAATCTTAATTGCTCTGTTTTCCGCATCACATTTATAGTGAGCGGGCGTGGCAGTTTGGTTTTAATACAAATATTCGTATGAAAGTGTATTGGTAATTTTTAAGCTCTTAAAGTGCTGTCAACACTTAATGTATAGCGGCAAAGACTCACTCTGGGTAAACTAGCAAACCATAAACAATAACCTAGCTTGCTAAAAATTCTAGCCTGCAAGTGTAATAATTTACAGCAAAATAAAAGCATAAGAATTACAATGGCGGACAGTTTCACGCTTGCAGTATTTTGTACTTAATAAATCATTTGACATCGTTTACAAAGCGTTGTTGGTCATGTTACATTTGTTATACCCTTGTTTGCTCTGTGGAGGATCTGCGTAGGACGTAGGTTTGTTGTGGAGCACTTGTTCTGCTGAACTACGACATCTAGTGGTGAGTTATATTATGAGGCCATATTGAAGGAAATTCTTGAGCAGTGAGAGACTACAGTTCATTTGCAAAGTGGCAGGAACAGACAGACCAATCAGAGCGATCAACGCCAACGGCGGTAACCGGTAATGATTTGGTTGAAACAGCTTGTGTTGTCCAACGTATGTTGCAATCATGTCCCAATGGTCTACAGACAATTGGAAAAAAAAACAAGCAATACATGCAAAACTTGGTAGTCATGTGTCCCTTTTCCTTAAAAATGAATACTGGACTCACCACGGGGTCTACTGCATGATGATGGCTGAGTGTGCCACTTGAGAATGTCCTGGGACTCTCATGCTTCAGATAACCAGAGGGGGTTATACTGTATATCATGGGTTGATGCTATTCAAGGCATTCCAAGGGGCACCAACAGATCAAGTGTTTCTCCATCTGCCTTGATTTACAACTCTTTCCTAGAAAAGGTTACGACAGAACCACTGAGCGGGATGGAAGCATGTTCCCCTGAGTATAGATGGCCAATAATTAAGGAGGTTATTCAGTTACATAACATTATAGTGAAAATGAACTATTTCGTTTCCCGCAACGACTCACATTGAGACTGATTCATTAATGAGGTATAAAGAAGTAGACGGCTAATCTCGGCCACCTGACAGGTGCATTGGTTTGGTACATCTATCACAAGAAACTTCTGTAACCACCTGTAATTTTTTTTTTTTTTTTCTTGGTACAAGTAATTTAAAAAATAAATCAATGCAAGCTAAATTGCTCTGGGTTGTGTAAGAAGCAATGATTGTGCAATATCGACCAGGCAAAAGCTACTTTTCTTCATTATTTTGTGTCACATAGGGTAATGTAAAGAATACTCATTCAGTGAAAGTGCATTTTTACTGACTGTCGTCAACTTTATTGGTTTACCAAGTGAGCCATCACCATGCCCAAGCTTGACTGAAAGCAGTCTTTTCATCTTAATTCCAGGGCAAAAATAAATAAATAAATAAATAACTCTCATATGGTATATATTGTAAATAATGTGTGATTCAAAAATGAAAAGGCTCCTTTCTATACAAAATTCAGTCTACCAATTCTTTGGACAGTAATCGTTCTCTCTTACTTGCCAGTGCACTCCCCAGAAATGAGAAAAGCCCATCTTTTGCTTCTTTTCCAGGCTAAACGTAAAAAAAAAATGAACAAAAAACAAAATGATTTGATGTTGTGTCGCAATGGGCGCTGAAACCAACCACCCAACTCACATTGTAACCTCTGAGACCACCTCATGACCAGCTTGTTTGTCCCGAGGGAAAGACCAAGCATCATGTTGCATCAGGAAGCTAACAACAAACATTTGGCAAATGGCACTAAAAAGAGGGCTAGATATATTATTTACCAGATTCTTTTTATTAGTTGATGAAAAGCTGGTCCATTGGATGAAAAACAAAGACCTGGAAATGGGTATAAAATATGACCTTTAAAATGTTGTTATTATCAACCTTTTAGAAATCCACTGGAGGGCACAAATGCACAAAGTCATGCAATGTCTGAAGTCGGTCCACTGTCGTTTTGCTGCAGATAGAGTACATAAAGTCCACTGCAGCGTGCGCGCAAATAGCCCTAAATTCAGTGGCCTGGGAATGAAAGTTAGAGGAGGTCAGGCGTATTGACCTGCCAGTGCACATCTCCTCACAGACGGGGGGGTCTGTGGAGGAGGCGGGGGGGCCTCCTCCAGCGCTGGTTTGCGCCGAGCTTACGGAGGCTCCCCTCTCCCTGGAAGGTAAACACAGCGGTGCGTGTGTTTACGAGCTCGTGCTAATGGGTTACAGAGTGTTTAGCGGACAGGGCAGGTGCTATGCGGAAGGTTGGGGAGGTCGTGTTGCTGCTGCGTGTAAACTGTTTGGGTGTTCCGTGCTGCCTGCAGGCCGGCGCTGCACTGTTTGGGAGTGAGAGTGCTGGTCCATTTTTCAGGTTAGGAGTGCAAATATTTCCTGGTAGATAAGCAACCTGGTGTGAAGATGATATAATGGCGTTGGCATGCTCAGGTTAAACAACAGGGAGTGGAAATGGTGACCTGGAATACAGGAAGGACAGTAAAGTTTTTGGAATTATTTATTAATGATGATTAGGATTGCACCGATACCGATAGCAGTATTGGATATCGGTGCTGATACCGGGGTTGAGTATTCTGCTTGAACTTGTAAAATACGTGCCAATACCACAACACTGATACCAGTTGTGTACGTTTGTAGATGACAATTTGGATAAATTTGTGTTTGTACTGCAGTGAAAATTGTGACATTCACCCACCAATGTTGGTCAATTAACAGAACATCTGTGGAAAAATGAAAAAAAAAAAAATCACAGTAGTTCTAAAATGTTGAATGGTCTTATAGAGCACTCAGTATCAGTAACGATGAGTAATCAAAGTACTCACAGTCTACTAGTTCTGTAAAAAAAAAATATATATATATAGTATTGGTATAGGTATTGGAGCATCCCTGTTATTATTATTATTATTATTATTATTATTATTATTATTATTATTATTATTATTATTGTTATTATTATTATCATAATAAATACTATCAATCACAATCATTCTAAGGTAAGGAGAAATTGATTCTGCAGATACTTTAACTTTTATGACCGATGTCCTGATGCTGCCCAGAGGCTTCCTCTGTTTGTGCATTAACAAATGCACGTAGGGACAGAAAAAGTGTCCTCCACATGTTTACATTCTTAGTGAGGCGCAGGGGAGCAAACGGCAGTCCCTCTGCCGGAAAAACAAACAGGCTGAGGGCCGCAGAGAGAGCGAGAGAGAGGGAGAGAGAGAGATAGACAGAGACAGAGGGAGAGGGAGAGAGAGAGAGAGAGAGAGAGAGCCTGGAACCCAGGGACGTGCAGGAACACTGTGTCCACCCCACCGCCTGGGTCAACATCCCAGACAGCTCCGGGCTGCGCCGCATCGCTCCGTAGCACGGACGACGGCATCGCGACGACGATGAGGCGGAGGCCGAGCTGAGGTGGAAAACAAAGTCTTCACTTTGATTTCAAGTAGCAGCGGATTGAGGAGACTTTTTCATTTCTCAAGGATTTTTCAAAAAAAAAAACCAAAAACAAACAACCCCAAAAAAACGACGCATTAACCAGCAGAAAAAGAACCTTTAGCAACATAATGTGTTATTGAAAGCCTTAATGATGCGTTTCCAATCTGTGATGTGATGTGAATTAACGAGGCTACGTAAAGCGAAGCTACGTTGTCCAGCTGGGCCTCGTGTCCGCTGGAGGAAGCGGAGGGAGAGAAACCCGGAGAGGAGTTCTCTCTTATTGGTCGGCAGGAGCCGGCCGTGAGGAAGGCTGCTCTGTCACCGAGACACAATAATATTAATCTAATGCATGTGGTGCACTGCGGCATTACAAATGCAACAAGGTACACCATACACGGGGGGGGGGGCAGAGTTCACTGGATCAGAATTAATTTCAGCAGGCATGTTTCTGCAAAACATATTGCTGTTTTTTTTTAAAGAAGGAAAAAGACTTACCCCGCCTCAAACATGTACAAACTGCATTGTGAATTACAGGAAGTTGTTGTTTATGCTGTTAACATTAATTTCCCAAGGAAACATTGGACTTTACTGTCTATGAATAAGAGCATTTAGTAATGCAGTGGACACAAAAACACTGTGGTATGTAATAATGTCACAGTTTCACATTATAACGTGAAAGTTTCATGAAATAACGTTTATATACAGTTTCACGTTATAACACGATAATAAGCCCTGTGCTTTTTCTAGCGTGGCAGCAATGCACCTCCGTACATATCCGTTAGGTTCTCCAATTGCATGAAAGAGTTTTAAATGCAGAGTAAGAACTTGGTGGATCTTTGGATCTATCGCCAGCTGGATTTCTTCTTCGTTGGTCGTCCTACGGTGAGCCTGGCACCGCAGCGCTTCGTTGGACTCTCGTCACAGCCAGCGAAGCGAAACAGCGCTGCCCACCGAGGAAAGCCTTCGGTGCCGTCCGTTTGTCCCCCAAACATCCATCTGCTGGCATAACCGATGCTGCCGCAGCATCCACGCTAATCTCTTTAGCTGTGTTCACTCTTTTTAGAGCACACCGTAGCTTCTTCTGCCAGGTCATCTGAGTTTCTCAGAAAAGGTTCGGAGCGGTCGTCGTTCTCGTCGCCCCCCCTCCTGCCGTGCAAGTGGAACCCAACTCTGCCAGAGCTAAACACCGCTTGTAATGTAAGTGAGTTTTCCAATTCGTTTGAGGTGGAAAATAACACAGTGATAAAAGAGTAACGTTGCCGGTCCGTCTCAGAACCTCCAGGTCTGGTTTGTAGCAAGTGTAAGTCAAGACTAGTTAACACATTTTTCTTTGGAGCGATAAATATTTCACTGAAAAAACAGAGACATTTCTGGGAGAACGGTGTATCTTCATGTTTGCGCTCTTCTTCTTCTCTCTCTGTGGTATTTTCTTAGTTTACGGGGAACTCTTCCTTTAAGGGTCAATAATAGTCATAAAAACCAACTATTAGCAAGGAAACATGTTAGCGGGCAAACAAAATGGCACTGTTTATTTGTCACAGACTTTTTACACAAAGCATGAGGAATTATTTGATGAAAAGACCCTTCCAAATTTAGATTTATTTTGTTTTTCTCTTCTGTGCGTATAAAACTACTACTCAGTCATTGGTTGATAGCACTTTATATACGAGCTAATGTTTTTCTAGCTTGTGGCTGCCTTTTCCTAAAACAACTCGCTGTAGGCGCCCTTCAATTGTGGCCGGGTTCCTGTTGCCGGCCAGAACATTGCCTATTGAGGAGGTTAACAAGGCGCTGACATGAGAGTCAACCCGGTAATTCCTTTTCATCAGCCTTCTTTGTCCTCAGGCTTGGATGAGGCGAAATGAGAGAAATCTTTCCTTACTACCTCTGTGGCCAAACAGCGAAGGTGAATTTCTTCCGCGCTTCCTTTGTTTCGCGGCGGTAATTCAACGTCTCAGAGTCGCATTAAATGCCGATCTAGGGCCATAAGGAGACGGAGAGAGACAGATGAGCACTGGTACAGCCAAACAGAGAGGGGTGGTGGGGGGAGGAGGGTGGATTAGGGGAGATCGGGCCGGCTGCCTTAAAATTTATCATCCATTTACATTCTCCCAAACTCACTCTCAAAGTCACAGTCTAAACACAAGGCAAAAGAGTCCTAAATAACCCCACAAAGTTACAGTTCCATTGAAACTTCTTCCTTGCAAAGTACACAGTGTTTCTTTAGAGTTTAGTTTGTTTGTTTTTTTTAATTTTGTGCTTTTTTTTGGTTTTAAGAGGCTAGTCTTAGATTGCGATTTATTAGCATGAGCAAGCAATTGTAATCAAGCTTGTTTATCAGCGTGGGTAGTTTACACTTTGGAGTGGGGACACGGACGCCCCGCTGACATGTTAGCATAGGCAAGATGTCAGCAGTTGCAGCAGGTGAAACGTTTGGTTTGGGGCGACTTTGCAAAAAAAAGACGTTGGAGAGGCCGAGCACGGCGGCGACGCTGCTGATCCTCGAGGCTGTCAGAGAACCAGTCAACTTTTCCAAAACCATCTCCGTGATTGATTGTCCCACCCTGGTGCTCCGGGTATTTCCAGTCCCCCCCTTAAGTATGCCTCCGCCTTCCTTCCTCCCCTGCCGTTAGCGTGCCTCCGCGCTAGCAGAAGGGGGGGGAGGGCTGTTTTGCCCCAACAGGCGAGATAACGATCAAATAATTAATATTTCAAACGTTTATCAGCAGCTCGTGGCAGCTGCGTGTACACACGCACCGCAGATCTGGACATTTTTAGAGGTGTTTTTTTGTGTTGTGTTTTTCCTTTCAGCTACTGATGGAATCACAGCACCGGTGAGGAATTCAAGACATTGTTGACATCAAGTAGCTGCCACTGTGCCAGGTCACAGTCCAGTCAGACAATAATCATCTCTTGAATTAAAAACGCAATAAATGTAGTAAGTATTTCCTGGCTTTGATTTACTGAAGGAAAGTTGTTTTTTTTTTTACTTTCTAAAACACATTCTTTAATTATCCACTGAAATATAGAGATATATACAATTTAGAAATGTGCCATGTCACCTCTTTTTTATTGGGACCTCTGAATCACAGATGAAAAATCTTTCAGTTTTTTTCCCCCCAAATTTCTATCCATCAATTGATTGTCTGCCACGGCTTCTTCTGCACTCTGGGTCGATGTGTGCCAGAGATTAACCCAGCTGTTTTAGGATGAGGGTGGGCTGACACCCTGGACAAATCATCACCTATAGTCAGTCAATTGAACACTGCCAACTAGCCTAAGTCTTTGTACAGTGGGAGGAAGCTGAAGTGCCTGGATTCAACCCACAAAGACATAGGACGGACATGAAAACTCCACATAAAGGCCCCGAGCCCAGGAATTAAACTCACAACCTTTTTCCTATGAGACAAGAGTGCTGACCACTGTATCACAGTGCAGCTACAGTGTTTGTAAAACTGACAGATTTCTAAGAGTAGTATTCAGCGCATTCTTTATCTGTGTTTCTTTTTGACACTAATAAATGACGTGCTTTTACCAAATAGACACTACAGTCTCTACTGTAGTGCAGCCTACTTTAGTTTGCAGCCATTCTTTTTTGTAACAATTGTACTAAAATAAACAGATATTTTTGTGATAGAGGGCCACGCAGCTGCAGCGTTGCTTACGTCTGCACCACCCAAATCTAAACAAAGAAAATATTTAACTGACGTGAGTATTGCCTTTTATGAATCTAATTCAGAATATTATGACAAATTCATAAAGAAGACGGGTATATACGCTGGAAGGTTTACTTTAAGCAAAACATTCAGGCAACATAACTTATCAATCCATCTAATGTTTTTATGGTGCGACACGTAGCCACCCCGTAGTGGGTCAGACACACGACCTCGTGCATTAGCATCCATGCTAATTAGCAGAAACATTCTCAAGCTCCTCTGTCTTTCTATGGCCGATGAACTCCAGAACAGGGATTGAGTTCAGGGTGGCGGGTCTGAGACAGAACAGTGGCTGTGCGTTGGCTTCTAGTCTATTTTAACCATGACACGGACCAGGCGCTTTGTCAAACAGGAGATCAGAGAATAAGCTGCAAGGGCCAAAGGAATGGATGCATCCAAATGTTGGTTGCTTTATTAAGAAAGTGAACTTTTATTTTATTACCTCTGCACTTCATGCAGGGCCTCAACATAAAAACCCTGAAATATTATTTAGACAATGCAAAAAAATAACAAAATAAACATATTGATTGTCGTTGGTTGGGAGGTGCCTCAAGCACGAATTATATTATTTGAATTGTTTGAATCTGCAAAGTTAAACTGAGATGATACCAATCAATTAAAGCGCTGGAAGTAAAGTTTGCTGTGCTGTGAGCCGTGAACAGGACCCTGCACCCTGTTAGACGCTGCACAGACCAAATGGGATTAACACTGGAACTGACGTTGAGTCACACTCATAAATTGTTAAACAGATTATTTATAGGTAGCTTCAAGTGACCACACTTTGAAAAATGCAACTCCACCAATCTCAGTCCCTGCATTGCCTAATCTGCCACTATATATATAGTGGCAGATTATATATATATATATATATATACATATGCCTAATCTGCCACATATGTATATATATAAATATATATATACATATATATATATACATATATATATACATCATACGACCAGTTTGAATACCTGCTGTTCGAATACCTGCTACTGGAGAACCAAGACGATTGACCAAGACGTCACAGCGGAGCGATCCATCCACAAATCTGGTAAATCTCCACTAAAACATTAGTTCTTTGTTCATGTGTTTAAAATGTCTTTAACCGAGATGAAACACCCTCCTAAAAAAAAAAAATGACGTTGGCGTCACTATGTATATATATATATATATATATATATATATATATATATATATATATATATATATATATATATATATATATATGTATATATATATATATATATATATATATATATATATATATATATATATATATATATATATACATATATACATATATATATATATATGTGTATGTATGTATGGCTGGATGAAATTTTGATCAAATACAAACAGACCAGTACATTTTTTCTACTATGAATCTGATACAGACTCGAAATCATTATTATCATTATTTACTTATTTTTTTTCTTTAACTCAGGTGGAGTTGAGTCATTCAGTGGTGTTGTTGTTGTTCAGTTGTTGACACACCATAATATTTTCTCTGGACGTTAGAAAAGAAGTAATGAAGGGTGAACATATTGAATAGGAGGACCAAAACACAGACGGGAACAACCCTGCATTACTCATCGATGACGTGTCGAGCAAGATGGATCTTCAGGAGGATTATTGAGAAGCGCGCAACAGGCGTGTATCTGTGTTGGATCTGTGGTCCCATCAGACAAATATGTCTGACCGTGACGTCAGTGATAAGGCCCAAGGGAAGTGCAGTGGTAAAGCTTGGCCCCTGGGGGAGGAGACTGAGAGGTTTTGTTTCTTGGAAGAAAGAGCGGGCAGGACTTTGAATTGGATAGTCTGTCCCCAAAAGGCCCGACCGAAGAATTGGATCTGGGATGTTTTCTATGTAGGAAGCACTTTTAAGGTTCTTTGGACATGAGGATGGGAGTGGGATCTTTAGTTGCAATGATATGCCAATTGTACTTCATGATGTATGAGCTGACTTGAATGTAAATTTGTTATTTTATTATGTGCATATTTGTTGTGCATGTGCTGAAATTTGGAGGGAGGGAAGAGGTCGCAATTGAGTTGACAACATTTGTAAGTCGGAAAAGCAAGATGCACCGATTTACTTTTGTTAGCCGATGACTGCCGATGACTCACCCGCAGACTGCAGCAAGGAGGTCGTAGGATCCATTGACAACTACGACCAGTTTGAATACCTGCTGTTTGAATACCTGCTACTGGAGAACCAAGACGATTGACCAAGACGTCACAGCGGAGCGTTCCACCCACAAATCTGGTAAATCTCCACTAAAACATTAGTTCTTTGTTCATGTGTTTAAAACGTCTTTAACCGAGACGAAACACCCTCCTAAAAAAAAAAAAAAAAAACGACGTCGGCGTCACTGTGTGCACTTATGTAACTGCATTGTAAACCTGCAACATCACATCTTTTTTTATTTGCGACTATTACGAGGCTCGTCTGGCTTCTGCAGCGCACATTTGCGAGTGTTGCTTGTTCTTCTCGAGTTTCCAAAACGGACTGAAGATGGATTCAACAGACCACGAGGGGAATTCTTGAGAAAGAGAGAGAGAGAAAAAAAAAAATGTTGATACAGATCAACACACACATCCTGCATCCACTCAGAAATCCAGCAACATAAACACTATCAATTCTGCCGCTGTTTCTCGGGCTGAGGTCCAAAGCCCGTTCTGGTGCTCTGTTCACGCTGTTTCTCCCATCCTGCCCAGATTTGGACACAAGTGTCTTCCATTTGGAAACAGGAAGAAACCCCTCTCGCTTTAACCCACCTCCAAACCCCCCCCCGCCCCCCCACGCCCCCTTTTGTCCCAGAGCATGACCCTGACGAAGACATGACTAAGAACGTTTGTATTTGCAGGAATTCCTCCATTTAGACTGGAAGGTGGGTCTGGTTTACAGCTGACTCCACTTTCCTTTTTCCAAGATAAATTACAGAATGAAGACCCAGTCAAGTGCACATTCTCATTACATAATGTCAGCCCCCCCCTTTTTTTTTTCGACTAAGATAAGGTCCCGTTCACGCAGACGATGTGCAGACAGGTCACAGTGTCGGATGTCAGAATCGCATCCTCTCCATTTCCCACTGACACTGCTCCACATCACATGGAACCACCGCTGTAGCGCTGCTGGTCCGGCTGGTGCTCACTGTTGAAAAATTCCCGCTGGAAAGACTTTCCCATGGCATCGGCGGGAGTCCTCTCAGTACCCTGGCAATTGGACCACACTGCCACCTGCTGTAGGCTCATCGCTGACAACAGTTGCTTCCTTTTATTTCAAAATCATCCTGTCACTTGTTTTATGTCTGAGTTAACACTGTAGGACTGAAGACTGGGCATCGAGACCAACACCGATATTGATTGCACTTGTGCGTGGTCTCAGTCTCGTCTCAGCCTTTGGCAGTCTTTGATCTTCGTGTCGGGCAAAACAAAACGGTCTCGAGGGAATTTCAAAACCCGGGGAAGCTGGTCCTCGCGCAGTGTCATTATTATTCCGCCCCTTTATTTCAAATGCAACCAATACGATGCATCTATTAAAAAAACAAACAAAAAAGACATGTTACTATGTATAGGTTTTCCCAATCTTGGCAGCTGTTTTTTCTTGCTGTTCTTTTCTTTCCCCCCTCCCTCCTTGAGCTCCCTCCTTCTTACACACCCCGATGTGATGCTTTGGTTGTACAATTCATGCAAACGAATGCATGTCCAGTCAATATTTATTGTGTGTTTGGTCTCGACTCTTGAAAATGAAAATGTTGAAGATGAAGTCATCTCTGAATGCTTGATTGTGTGAAGAGTATCAATATTTCAGTACTTTTAATACTTTTCAAGTGTCTACAAATATTGTAAATTGAAATCCTTGCTTGATAATCTCTAGCCTAGACTCATCAGTTGAGATGCAATGGAGTAGTTGCAGTAATGCGCTAATGATAGTAAGACTGATACTAAGCATTGTGTATTACCCACATGTAACAGTGAAAGCTGCAATGGAGCAAACATTGTCAACAAGCTAACATTGCTAGCTTGAATGAGCGCACTGGCATCAGCCCCCATTCATTTGCGCTACGAAGAGCTCAGCTCTCTTTGCACAGAAAACAATTTTGTCACTGGCTGATTACCGAGTAGCGAGTGGCTTCCTGGTAGGCGTGCTGGCTGCTCCAAGACGCACACACTCTCAAGCAAATAAACAACAGCATGTATTGCTCATATTTTGAGCTTTTGACAGAAAAAGTGTACGGACAGTTGGAGGACATAATGATAAAAAAAACCAAAAAAACACCACATTTTGTCGACGAAGAGCTTTTCATTGCCTCATTGTCGTCATGAAAAAAGGGCAATTGACTCGATAATGGAGCATCTATAAAACTCCTGTCTGAGTCTATGATTTTTCTAGAGTGCAAGAGATTATAAAATCACAAGAAATACTGGTGCGACCAAAAGAAGTCAGACATCAGTGTTCGGGACAGGCTCCTCTGCCTGCATTCCAACCGGAACATGATCCAAAGGGGGGCAGTGTTGCACCTGTAGTCATCTGCCAAGACAGTACTGTGTTTGTGGGATGAACACAAACTCAAAGAGTGACAGCCACCACCTGCAGCTAGTCAAATATCTTCTCTACGAAACCTTAAAAAAAAAAAAAAAGATGATCATTCCACCCCCCCCACCTCACTTTGACATTTAAATTACCAGCACTTGATTATGTCCACATTAGCCAGACTAATGAGTAATTAAAGAACTGATTCAGAAAGTTATCGAAGGCAAAGTCATGAGTGACACACAAACTGACTGAGTTTACTGACGCTGCAGCGGGAAGCCGTTTCCACCTCACGCTTTTAATTGTCATCATTACAATTAGCATCTTAAGTAGTCCTTAGAATAGACACGCCAACTGACTCGGTGGGAGGGAGCGCAGCTGCTCCTTCAGCAAATGTGCAAACACGGACGCAGGGAACAAGCTAAACTCATTGAGACCCTTCCTACATCAGAATAGTGACTTTAAAATTGTAAAAGGTGAGTTGACAATTGACGCACGATTGGCAGAGAGTGATCAAGGGTGCTCGGGGGGGGAAGGACGGCGCCCGGGGCTGTTAGCATGCTGCTGCGGCATTCTAATTGTTTAATCTGCAGGGATAATGATGGAAGATGGGATGATGGATGAGACTGAGTGGGGGAGCTTGCATGAGAGGTGCAACAAAAGGATTCCGCTGGTGTAGCAGCATGTGAGAGCACAGAGTTAATTGTTTCTGAACCAGCAGCCTGCAAATTAGGCATGGGATGACTCTTATCTACATGTGTTGCGCTGTCGTGGAAGTGATTAAATGGGTTTGTGTGCACAAGGGGGAAAAGAAGTAGATGGCGCATAATGGCTTGTAAACTCAAACGCACGCGTCTGTTGTATCCTGTTTGATGGTGAAACCTTCCACTAACTGCCGTCTGCAAGTAGATCTGTGTACATTTGATCCCTCTGACAAAAGCAAGGGATGCGATTTGGAGGGAAAATAAACCATAGGAGTCAGAAAACATGACAAAGTGGCTGCAACTAATTTGACAAGTATTTGTATGTGCATTCAGCATGCAAAGGACACGCCAATCCTAACCAGGTTAGCAAGGGCGAGTGTTAGCATGTGCCCTTGTGATACCATCAGAGCAAACAAGGTTATGCAGCACACAGAGAGAACAGTGAAATTCAAACAAGCTTAAAGGAACTGTGCATAACATCACATCACCTCTAGAGGTTATAGATCTGTGATGCGTGTCCACCACAACAGACAAGCCACCTACACGTGCTCAGCTTTATGTGGTGTAGCAAACACTCAACCTCTACACAACCCCCACAAGGCATTTCATGACTATTCGGGTTGTGACAAGTGTTTTCAGGAGGGTGTATGGAGGAACAAAATGACATATCCTGAAACAAAAGTGAGACTCGGTACAGACTCCAGTTTGGCTGACGTGGGTAATAAGAATCATCACAATGGGACGAGCCCTTTATATGGGTTAGTTAAGATGGTTTCTATGTTTCCAACTGCTTACATGCATCTCTGTTGTCTCTGAGTAACAAGGAAACTGCTTGATATGTCGTTAAAGGGGAACGATTTGGTACCAAGGGTTGCTTTCCAAACTGTAGAAACCATTTCAGGTAAACCGATCATGCTAAGGTTCTACATGCCTTGCGACCCTAACCATATACCAAGGGGATAGACTGCTGGAAAGCGACTGAGTTTCCATCATTCATAGTGGGATCCACTTGTTTTGAAGGATTCCCTCCCCAGTGAGATGTACGACAACTTGACATTGTTTTCTGTTGGCATGTACTTGTTGCTGCCCCCTGGTGTTCTGAGGAGATGCTAGCCTTTGCGCATAAATTGATGGTATCTTGTGTCGAATACGTTGGGGGCATCGCATGCAAAAGATGAGATTGTGTCCAGTGTACGCCAGCTTATTCTGGTTTACCAGATTGTTTGTTCTCGAGAGGAACTCGCCGGCATCGTGCATGCATTAGAAGATGTGTCTAAATGAAATGTGTTTGCGATTCAGATGAAACAGCGAGATCAACTCCAGCTCACAGCAAAACCACAATGCCCTCACAACTTGCAAAGGTCAAGCACTCTGTATACACACCATGTTTGAGCCAAAAGTTGTGTTGCAGGTCAATAACTGACAAAGTAAAACTTTGGAAACTCAAATTTGAACGTCCATATTTAGTCAGCTCATTCGGAAAAAAACAAAAAAAAACAACTTGATCCATCCATCTCACCACCCCAGAATCCAGTCATGTCCATCTGTTTAAAATTAATTATTTCTGTCATGTGTAATAAATCACACATGATTTTTATCACGCAGGGTTTTAATTCATAGAAATTAACTCAACATGAAAGACATTACAGATGACCCTGCACTAAAATGATTGACCTGAATTGAAAGAGATGAGGCGTAATGAGCCAACATGGGCTGCGGTGACATTATACGTTCTCCAGAGGGACAAATCCTGTCACATATTAATCTGCCGCCACTGAAACCATCCTTGATTACCGGGGACTCCTTTCCTGTCATTCTTTACACAGTCGGGGGAGAGGTTGACAAGTAATCAGAGCGCATTGTGCTGCGGGTCTCTGTCGGGAGATCTCTTACTCTCCAGGAAAATGGGTCACTCACTTTTTTTGCAATCCAGGTTTCATAAAGTGAACCGCAAAAAGATTCTTCATCCGCCCAACTGGCTGAATTTGTCGGACGATGAGTGAAAGCTGCGTGAGTCTATAACAGGGGGGGGAAAAAAGAAAAAATAAATCCTGCCGTAGCTTTGCATTACTTGACATGAGGAAATTATTAATACCATTTTGAGTCTCTGGATAACAAATTATAGAATGTGATGTGAATGATGAATGGTACTCCCGCAGCAAAATCTACTTTTGAAACTCTTTTCAAAGTTGCATCATAAAACGAAGCCCGTTTCGTGAGTCTTGAAGCATAAAGAGAGAAAAGAAATGAATTATAAAACATGAGCTCAGGCGCAACATATGTCGGGTTTCACAGTCAACATTCTGCCCCTGTATTTTAGATGAAAATGATGTGTGTGTGTGTGTGTGTGTGTGTGTGTGTGTGTGTGTGTGTGTGTGTGTGTGTGTGTGTGTACGCATAAAGAAGGCGTTCTGAGGACCATTTTTGCACAAGCACAGCGAAGACATCACTTTGAAGTGGGTACATTTCGAGTTGTCTTTGCTTCTCCTGACATCTTTATCATTAAAGTTTAGCGTGGAAGCTCAGTTTAGAGGCAGGGATTGTTTTGAAGTTCAGATCAAGTGAGGGCTGTGGTTGCGGTTTTTGTTCATACAGAACAAAAGAAAAATGGACATTGAATGAAAATCTGTTCAAATGCTCTGAAAAATAGCACTACTGTTTGTCTTATTCGCCCCATGATGCCGGACACTAAAACTCAACAACATATTGATTTATCGAAACAATTATATATATATATATATATATATATATATATATATATATATATACATATATATACATATATGAAATTATCACTGTTATTTGTTTGACATTTGGCCCAAATGGCCCTTGACCCTGCTCCTTTGTGTGTTGTTGCTTCTGTACATAATTATGTCAGCGAATTGGTTAAATGGTGATGCAAAAATAATGTGCTTTCTCTTTTAATCATAAAAACAGTGTTGCTTTGAAACCCAAAGTGACACAACTAATTACTGTCTTGGACAGTAACTTGCTGATGCTGCAAAAGACAGAGAATACTGATGCTGGCAATTTCTAGGCAGTAATGAGAGATGAATCATTACTTAATCATTAGTAAATGAGCTCGGCCCCTGAGTTTGAAGTGAATAACCACTGTGAGCAGGTGATACAGCCGGACACGACGTCAAGTCTCAGAAAAACAAGCCAGCAGGGAAGTTTTTATTCACCAGACAGACTAAACCAGCATCTCTTTGAATTGAAGGACTAAAGCAGAGCAGAGTGTCCTAACAGCATGCAGGTACAACAAGAGCATTACAGCCAAGCCTCGACCGGCAGCACGTCCAAACAGTTTAATATAAACTTGTGGACTGGTTGTTGAAATTCCTCCTCTGATTGTTTTAGGGATTAAAGAAAAGTGTTGCACACCTTTTAATAATCATTCATTCATTCATTCATTCATCTTCTGTACCCGCTTATTCCTATTCAGGGTCACGGGGGTCTGCTGGAGCCTACCCCAGCTGTCTTAGGGCAAAGGCAGGGTGACACCCTGGACAAGTCGCCAGTTCATCGCAGGGCCCCTTTTAATATTTATACATGAATTATCTTTAGATTGAAACAATGTCTTACAGCCTCTAACACCATATCAATTTGCTATTCTATTGTTACAGAACACATGGAGTATAAACCAGATCTGAAAAAAAAAAAATCATTTTGCTCTTCCATGTTTACAGAAGCCAATGACTCCTATTATATATTTTAATTATGATGATCTATTTAAGCTGACTGCTTTGAACTGATGTATCTCCTGTGGGTTTTTAAATGGTATTTAGTAGCTTGCTTGCTTGCTAGCTTAAGGCTTTCCATCTCACGTTCCATTTTCTTTTCCTTGTTTGCTTTACACACTTGTGTGACGTGTGCTGATCCTTGTTGAGATGGAGGAGCAGGGGGAGATGTAAGAGGTTAACTCTGCTCTTCCAACATAGATTTGTCAGGGGGAAACGTTCAACAGACTCTGATGTAATTAATATGTATTGTTTATAAGGATGCAAGTATGGGCAAAGACTAAAGACCGGCCATGAGCATTAAGTGTTGTCCTGATTAAATGTCCTCACTTGATAAGCGGTCCTTATTTTGGAAAATAACACACACACACACACACACACACACACACACACACACACACACACACACACACAGCCTGTTACTCTTATTGTCGGCACAAAGCGAAATTAGTTGTACTTTTTTTTTTTTTACTTCAGCTCTAAAGCAGTATGGACTAAAACCAGTAATGGGATTTGTAGTTACAACGAAATTACGCCGGAAGTGCATGTGTTGTGTCTCACACCTCTGGTGATGCAGAGCCTTCCAAATCAAATTCACACAATTTCTATTTTTGCTGGATGCTGGAGCTGCAGCACAGCAGTTCAACAAAGAACAGAACACACAAAACATTGGAGTTGGGCAAAGAGACAGAGTAAAGAATCCAACTTATTTCCAAAATGAAAAAAGAAGTGTACATTTAAATTTAGGTAACACTTTAAAAGAAGATCAAAAATACCCAAAACACATTAAAACTAATTACCATTTGACCATTGAATTAGAAATAACATAGGTCCCAGTGGTAAAAGCAAATCATTCATCTCCTACTGCTCTGGAGGGAAACAATGACATGTTTTTGGGCTTGTGTGTCTGTTTTTGGGTTGTGTTACATCATGGCATTGTGTGTGAATATTTTAATCACAATGGATCTTCAATGATATCTGAAGCTGTCCGGTATGCAGTGTAATCCTGAGGTTAGATTCGGCTTTTCATGTCATATTGGAACCTCTCTGTGTTGCAATATACTTGTGTGTACAATTTAGCATAGCAGTGCCAATACCGAGTCTCTTAAATTCAAGTCAATTCAAGTTTACTTCTTCTCTTTGACCATCAGACAAATGCTTCCTGGCCTGCCTGAGAGAGCCGCAAGCGCAGAGGACACAGGTGGCCCTTGTTCTATATCGGTGCTCTTTCATGCGTCTCCTGCAGGTGTGTATTATCCTTCCTGGGAATCTTGTGAGTTTCTGGTTGAGGGATTAGCATAAAAATGAGAGTATGCTTTTGGCTGAGAACTAAACGCGACACCCACACAACGTCAAGGCGCATTAGAGGAGGCGCTCAACGTCTCAGTCGCTGGCCGAGGCCACGGAGGTGTGAAGCTACTAGAGAGCCGGGGCCAACACTTATTTAACCTTGTTGTCTGGCACCAAATTGTGTCTTCTCATTTGTGAGGCGACCTTACACCCACAGTGAATTTTATTTGCCTCATTATGTGTCAACTCATCTCATTTATGTGTGGAAAAGGATAGTACACACACGCACGCACACACACACACACACACACGCACAAACCCGCAGGTATTTCACAGCATTTTACGCTTGAATTGCAGAGACGGTGGGATTTATTTTCGGAATACGGGGCAATTTGGATCCAGGCCAACATCATTTTTTACCGCAAAATCCATATGAAATAAAATGAAAATAAAAAAAGTTGTTGGAGCAGACACCCTGCGTTGACGTGATGACATCACAAAGTGTACCGCACATAAAGCTTTATGAGAGGTTGTGATCAAGCTAGCACCTCCATTATTCTCCTCCAGGCGCCTCTGATGGATGCATCCAGACAAGACCCTTCTTCTTTTTTTTTTTCTTTTGGGATGAGATGAGTAACGTATTGATTTGTGATTATTTCTCCTCCACATCAAGGACACACATTCACCCGGTGACGTATTCTGCTCTGACAGCACTAGTTCTCGTGGACCTTGATAAATCCAGACAAATTTATAACATCTTGTCTTCTTGTCCCTGAGCAATCAGCTGCAGGCCTTTTATCAAACACAGTGTTCTCATTTTTTTTTTTTCTAACATCGGTGGAGATAGTTGATGGCTTTGTGTTGGTGATCCCATCAATCCCCCCCCCCCAGCAAATCCCACAACGGGTGTGGCTTGAAGTCAAACTTCTGTACAGTGAAAATACAAACGAGGTAAATGAAATGAACCCGACAGATCAAAATTCCTTCGCATTTATCTCACACGTCCGTTTGGTAAAATGCCCATTGAAAAATGTTTATAGATGGTAGGTTAGTGTGCAAAACAACTGTCTACCCCCGCTAACTGGACCAATCAGGTTCATCCCACATAGATTCCAGATTAATCCCACGAGCACCACGATGATGCAAAGGGATTGGTTGTGTGTCAGTTACATGGTTAATTTGGTTGCTATGTGATTCTGAGACCTGAGCAGCTGTACATAGTATATTCTATATTACAGTTGATGTGTGGTCACATGTGTTTATTAATGTCCATATGGCTTTTTATAATCGACACATGCCTGCTATAATACAAACACACGTTGTAATGACTTAACTCTCAAAATCTAATGACTGAAATACCTAAAAGTCTTAAAATCCAAATTGTTGTGAGCACAAAAAAAAAAAGTATGCAAATATAACCGAAACAAAATGATTGTGTTTCTACAGTACTCAGTAAATGGAGTTAAAGGAATTATCTTTGAGATTGACATCCAACCATTGTCTTAACAAGGTCTGTGTTCTGGGACAAGCACAAATTGGGTTGAGTGTCCTTTAAGAGTGGTTCCTCCTTTAAAGTGACAGTGGTAGACAAAGTTGCACAAAATCCCTCCGTCAGCACTTTTCATAAGCATCTGTGTCCTCTGAGCATACAGGTCAGGAGACAAAGTGATGTTCCTTTCACAGCGTCCTTCACAGAACATTGTGACATTGCCCAAATTACACCTCTGGCATCTGCAGCTGCCAAGAGAACAGTCGACTGTACATCCAATTTGGTGGGAACATCAGTGACCAAATGCCAAAGCCTTTTTACGTTGAGTAGATTTCCACCAACACCTTCATGTAAAAAAGAGTCCTTGGATCCAAGGTGGGCAGCAAAAACTTAATTAATATTAAACATCTACGAAAAACAACAAAATCCACCAGTCACAATATGAAAGGTGCAGTGCCAAACCAAGATGGAATTTGACAGCTCTGTCAGCCTGTTTCCTACCAACCACCATAAGAACAAGTCATGACAAAAGTCTGCAAACAACATACAATATAGACAGGGCTAAAGTTGCCTATTGTGGTTGTCTTGTCTATGCACTTCTTGCAATGTTGGAGATGGAGGAGCACTGTTATGTACTGCGATGCAGCCAAGTGCATCCGACTGCCAGTTGAGTGTCTTGCCATGTAAAAATGAATGGGAACATACAGTGGACAGTGCCGGTAAGACTTTTAACAACAAAACCTCCAACTGGTCTCCGTAAGGCCGGATGGGGAATCAGAACCCACCTGTTTGTGAATATCTAACCATTTTTTAAACTATCATGATGAAGAGCTTGATGCTACCTAATAACTCAAGACAAACCAGTGTAGATAATCATAATATAGTTTTAAAAATCAGTTGTAAAAATAAGTAAGAAATATTGAAGGACACATCATATGCGGTAGAGTTGGTGGGTGGATGGATGGATGATGATGATGATCATCATGATACTGATAACCTCAAGCATGCCAGAAAACCATGAGTGCACTCTAGAAGGGAGCCATTTTCCACTGGAGAGCCTGGAAGACTTTCATAAATCTACATCACACAACATTAAAATAAATAGCATTTTATTTGGCCTGTCACTCAAAGACTGAAATAACCCTTAAAGACCCATCACTGAGCACTCCCCTGCCCTTGTTTTGAGGTGTAGCTTTGCATCTTCACAGGAAGAGAGGGAAAAACATGATGAAATATTCCCTAGAGAGAGAGAGAACTACTGTGCGACATATCACTCATCATCTCCCTCTTGTCCGTTTCATGTTTTACTGGATGTCTCTGGTTCGAAGCTGCTTCTCCCAGATTAGGCTGAACTAATTAGGGTGAAATAAAATGAAAAGCTGAAATAATTAGTGTAATAATTTTCCATCATTAGCCAAGTGACAGAAACTTAAGGAGCTATTTTAGTGAGTGATTGATTGCTTCGGTGAATTCTGCGTAACTCACCGTGCCACATCGACTCTTGTGACGCCAACGTACGGCACATGCACACAAAATAAGAAAAACTATTCATGTGAAAAAAGGGAGAAATTTTGAATTATTATATAATTATATTATTATATATTATTCAAAATTCAAAATGAACTTCTCACCTTTTTTTAAAAAAATTTCTGCTTCATTTGTCTCGTATAACCTCATCAGTCAATTTCAGAGAATTCCAGGGTGGAATTTCAAATTAAAAGCCTTCTAAAATTTCATGAATTAATCTCATTCCAATATATTTATAATTCATACTGAAAAAAATATGTTGCCACTGAACCATTCTACTGCATGGTAAGAGTATACTACCTTAAATTCAGGGCAGTCTGGACATCAGAATAAAGTCCTTCATAAAATTCACAACGACTGTATTCCCACTGTTTTTAACAGTGCCACTATTATCATTCACAATATAACATTAACAGACGCACACATTGGAAAATTTGGAATTCTTAACCTAACAGTCTCTGGCACACACATGTTCCGTGAACCTGATGGCAAATGCGTCCCAGAGTTTTTCATTTCATGGTTAGCTAGAAAATCCAGCGAGGCAGAAGCATGAAGCCGGTGGAGATAAGAATCCTCTTTGAAAGTAAATTTGATAAAGGCAACACAGAGCTGGCTGTTATCTGCCGACTCTACAGCGACTCGAGTCAGGACATGAAGAATACTGCTGCCCCTGAAAGCTCAGATGATGAAGGAGACGATTGCAAACAGCCATCGTTTGCAGGTCAAAACTCTTTGGTCTAATGGAAACAACAATTTGTGACAGTATCGTGCAGGGATTCATTTATGAAAAGCTTTTGAAAAGACACTCCAGAGGTTTTGGATAAACCTGGCCATAGATAGAAGTGACAGAGAGGGATCTCCTTGTTTTAAACTGGCCAATGTCTGGTACTGTAGGGTACCAGTGAGACAGTGACTCTTTTAGAGAGCCTCATCCGCTAATTATGGATAGATTTTACAATACAAAAAAATCACCCTCAACTTAGAGGCATCTTTTTTGCAGCAAAATGATAACGTAAAATACATTACAATCACAGCAAAAGTCACACTTTAAAAAAGTGAACAGTTGCTGGCTCGCTAAGGACATGTTTATCTAAAGCTGCACAGATCTGAAACTTTGTCTGTCGAGTTTGTCAAATTCCATTTTTGTCATGCAACATTTGCTGCTCATGCATATACTGAGGGTACAGCCAAATTACTTTCATGTCCATTAGTAAGGAGGCAGCACGCACAAATCTTGCGGACAGATCTCTTATTGCACCAATTTATATGGCCATGTCAAAACACATGCTAACGTTTTGGCCTGGTGGCCTTCATCAGAGCATGAACGTGACCTGGATTTTGGTTTCGCACCACAGCACAAGGCAGAGGGAAGGAGCATCCTTTCCAGGAAGAAACTCTCCAGGCATTTCTTTCTGCATAATAAATTAATAATTGGTGAATGCTGCGGTTTTTCCAGTCTAGTTCAATAGTAGAGTCAATATTTGTTGCCTTCAGTCCTTCTGACGTCGGTGTATTTTTCTTTCAAACTGCACCAGGTGCAAAGCTTTCTTCTGCTGTTCCCAGAAGCTGATTGATTTTCACTTTTCTGTTCATGCAGGTATTAAACCACAAAGTTCAAAGACAACTTTCCCAGCTCTTGGTAGGAGGGTGATCTTCAAAAGCGCTGTTCTCGCCTGCTGCCATACCTGGTGCATAGCCAGGTTAACTGCTGGTTGGCTCTGTTAGAGCAGCAGAACAAGCCTCCAAATCATCAAATCAAACAAATCATGTTGTTTGTTCTGATTTCTTAATATCGGAATGCCATATTGTGTTGTTTTTTCTAGCACTATAAAAGGCAAAGAGTCACCGCTTTCAGTGCTGTTAGTTATTTTTTTCTCCTGGGGTATCTCAGCACCTGTAGCAGTTAGCTCAGAAATGTTATTCTAGCTGAAAGGGAAACATTTACTGGACAACATCCATTTATCCATGTTCCAAATGGCTTCGTTTTAAAACAAAGGACTGAGGGGGGAGGAAAAAGCTTGCATGGACTCCACTTTGAAAATTCTACCGAGCCGTGGGTGTGAGGGAAACGTCTTATGCCTCTACAAACACTGAGCTCAGCAAGGCTGCTCATGAAGCAACGCATTTAAATTCCCAACACAAAAGAAGGTTCTCGTATAATCAACGCCGCCGCGCCTTCACATAAACTCTGAGCTGCTGGGGATTTTTCACGCTGCATGTTCTCTTTCAACTCGACTTTCCCAAATACATCCTGTGCCCTCAAAAAGTGCTTTGTCAGTTTCAGAGGCCTTAGACAAAATATCTGTTGACTTCCTGCATTAATAATGAAAGACATTAGCATTGTTAATACTGCTGGTATTTGGAGAAAATAAAAAAGAACAAGAACAAAAACAACTCTTGGTTAATTTTCTTTTCCAGATATTATGAGAGAGGCCAGCCAATGTCAACAGATTCATTGTGTTCCGTCCAGATGCTGCTCTAAAACCTGAGGCAACGTATTGTTCTGTTACTCTCTGATACTGTATGGCCATTCAAAAGCACAGCCAACATGATCATCATATACCAGAAATGCCTGTATTTGTGGACATGTTAAATCGAATGAATGAGCCTGATGTTGCCTCTGAGGCTCTGGTCTTAATGGTGGTTGGGCTTCAATGACCCTGGAAAGATCCAATCACATTCTACTTGACCAAGTCCCTCACACCGGACACACTCTTGTTGAGCACGTTTGGTTGGAACTTCACGCTGGTCACATAAGAAGGAAACCCTTGAAAGCCCTTCAGATGCATTTCCCACATCCGAGACCAGCGTCTCACGACAAGGTGTTGGTAGTCATGGGTGGCAAGCACCCATGACTACCAACACCTTGTCGTAGTAGGTGTTGCTTGACTGTCACCTTTTTAGGACTAAATGAGTTTCCCTTGTGATTTGGATTATTTTGAATTGCTTTTATTTGTTCAACAGTCTAGCGCACATGTTTTCTGTTTAACATTTGACCAGTGAAAATTTTTGATTCTGCAGGTGCATAGTCCAATTAAAGGCATCACCATATCATCAACCCGATATATATTCTTCATCCAACTGATGTGCAAATGAAAAAGGGAATTGCAATGCTGACAATAAAGCCACAGAGAAGCATGTGAATCCTTATTATTCAGAAAATCAATGTTTGGCTGTTCTAGATTCCAATACATCAGTGGAAACACATTATGCAGCATCATTGTGTTTTTATCCCTTTTATCCGTCTTTTAACAATCTGCTCAATCAAGTCACTCCGTGGCAGTGGCACAAATTGAGGGAGCTGGGCTTACAGAGTTTATAGACTTACCAGCGCTTTCAAATTCACTTTCTCCCTCATTCTGATGCTGGCTTTGAACTGCAGTAAACAAGACGTTTACAGCGCTATGCCACGTGTTTGGCTTACCAGGTGTTAATTAATAATTAATCAGCTATTTGTTGTAACAAGCAATTGGACATTGCATATATATATAATGACTGGTGAGAGCAGATCACAGCAGTACCTAAAATAAGGTGATAATTATGATAATTAATAAAAGCCTATTGTGTGGTACTGTATTATTGTATTGTATTGTATTGTACATTGTATTATGTGGTACTGCTGTTCTCACACTAACTACATTTCATCAAGCGTTTCCTTTTTTTTTTTATTGTGTTTGCATTGTGTTTCCATGAGGATGAATTGTGTCTTTTTTTTGTGGTTTCTGCAAATTTTCAAATGACTCAAAACTTTCCTTACGTTTTTCGGTCTTGTTGGAGACAGAAAAACTTTTAGCAATTGTGATCAGTTTAAGAGTTTGAGAATTTAAGAGACTCCTCGTTCAGATGCAATTCAGCGGCTCATCAAGCGCCGAACTCAAAAAGGTGAGGATGAAACGTGGATCGTCTATAATTCAAACACAGATGAAACGCAGCGGTCCTCAGCATTGTGCCTGATCTCCTTTAGAGATGCATGTTGCAACGCCTTTCAAACCCTGCCGGCTGAAGCAGGAACAGTTCATTTGTGTTTAATGAAAATAGCATCAGCAGTCTTGCTTGGGTTCAATTTGAGTTCGCTGATTAAATTGTATAGTTTTTTCTTATGCTCGATTCTTTCATGCAGACACCGTATTAACCCCTCAAATAAGAATCTGAGGGGTTAATACGGTAGACGCAGCTGCTTCATTCAGTTTGAGTGTTTATTTGTGTTTTTGAGATGAAAAGCTTATGGTGGGCTTTGTAAAATTGGAGGAGCCAGATTTTGGGGAATATCAAATATATCTAAAGGACAAATGAGCTTGGGTAGCTGGCCTTGAAAGAAGAAAAAGAGCCCTCAGCTTCTCAGTGAGTGGCAGCATGGAAGCACTGGCTCCACATGCAAACACTGTCAAGTTGTTGCTCTCACCACTGAAGGACAGCTGTGGATTTGTCACAGTGACAAGGCTTCTCCCTGTGCGCACAAGAACTCAAAGCTATCTTCCTCTTCAAGTCTGCTTCCACATGAGACGCAGCATCTCTCCGCTGTCTCTCAATATGCAACCCGACCGGAGGAAGTGCGACAATCCGCCGGCTACCAAAAATGATTGATTGCTCCGTTCGGCTGGATGGAGGAAAAAAAAAACAAAAAACAAATGAGGTGCTGCATGTCACTTCAGTGGGGATCGGCTCCAACAAGAGGCTGCGAGTGACGTGGGACAATAATGTGAGTATTAGGTTGTTCTCAACAACAAGAGAGATTCCTCTTGAGATAAGGCTTCTAGTGAAGTGTGATTCTATTGATTTGCTGTCTAATGTAACAGCATGTGAATGTAAGGGTGGCATTGGGTATACCAAGACTGATACTGATAAGATACAAGTATATTGTGAAGGGCCAGCAGCAAAATTACGAAAATTAAGATGGATTAGTGAAAAAGTGGAAACAAGACATTAAAAAGCAAAAATGTGTGATTAAATGACGTGCGTACCAATGTGTCAAGCAACATCATCCTAAATGATGTACACTGTCAATGCTATTTAGTTCAGAAAGTAGAGATTCCTCAACCATGTGCAGCTTAGTGAGTGTCTTGGTGAGTCCATCAAGAGGCTCCAGGAGTGACAGACTAAGTAAAGCTCTCTCCTATAACAGTGTCTGAAGAAAGCTGGGTAAACTTTAGATGAATTTTAAAAAGTGACTTTTTCAGTACCCCCCTACCCCAACCCCACCACCACCATCACCACCATCCCTTCAGCTGTGACATTTTGATGCTCATTAGGGAGGCCCGAGCGATCAGGAAAGGAATGGTACCACGCTGCAGCAGAGTAGGTCAGGATAGAACACAGCACAGTGCCCAGCTTGCACTGTTATAACATATGACCTTTTGCAGCTATGTAGGATTGTCAGGCGAAGTAGAAGTTCCTTCAAGATAAGTGTGTTTTGACAGTGAAACAGGCGTGACTTGTTCTCTGCAAGGGAAAATGACCCAGGCCTCCTCGTGTTGCCTCTATTCTATGGTTTAGAGGACATAATGACGACTTTTGGACAGATTGTATTTATTTATTTCATGGATTTTTAATGGCTAATTCAACAAAAACAAACCTAAAGCTCTGAATTGTGCCAAGCTGTCTGATCATTTTGCCAGCAAAGTTCACCAAATCATCAAAATCGGTCTTATGTTGAATGATCTATTTACGGTAGTCACTTTGCGTTATATGAGTTATATTGTTTAGTTATTGTTCTGTATGTGAGCCCATGCCTAAAGGCATGGGGGGATGCATACAAATAGAGTGCACAACCACTCCACGTGTCAGAAAAACTAGCTATCAAATGAAGGGAGAGAAAAGGGCTGATGGCTTCCTCAGAAACCTTCAGCCACTTGGATTTCTTGCTTGAGAATGCAAATAATCAATCAAGTGTAAATTTCACTCCTGGTTATTTATGTTTTCCTTGTATAAATGACAAATGCTGCTATTTCACTTTGTTATAACATAATATCTTATTTGTGTGGGTGACTGTGCACACGCTGCAGCAACTGAAAGTCTAGAAAAATGAGGCCGCCGTGGCTTATTGCGGGCTTAACAGCGCTGAATACCAACATGCGGCTGCAGATATGGCTTATCCAACTCATTCTGCACAACAGGTAAGTGGAGTGACAAGGCATAATAAACACATCCACAGCCTGATCAGGACGTCACTGCTGCTGCAGGAAGCAACGGAGCAGGAGGTGAATATATGATGGGGCAGACTTGTCAATTTAAAGGATTTAGCTATTGTATACATACATGGATACATACACACACATACATATGTAAATACATCCATTGCATCCTATTATGACATAGCACCCAGTTGTTGTTTTTTTACTGAAAATATACGCACGGTAATATGAACAGAAACCTAAACCAGGACATCAGAGAGAAGCTCATCCAAACATTGTTTCTCAATTCTATCGTCATAATTCCTTCTGTATGTTGGGTCTGTAAATCAACATGCTGTTAGGCAGGAAGCTCTGCATAATGTCTACTTCTATATAGAGTATGCAAACACATATTAACAGCAAATACACAGACGACAGTAGCAGCTTACAGAAAGAATCGTCAAGGGAAGCAAGCTTCTGTGGTCATTAAAGGAAAGCAAAGCAAAGCAAACTTCCCTTTAAAGTTGGAAGAATGCATATATTTCATGCATATCACGAAACCTAAATTACTAGGCCTACTGTTAAGATCTCTGACTAATATGCTTTTCAAAAATGGTGGTCCCCACGGGGTCCTAGAGGCCCTGAGGAATCCTCTCAACAGACATTGCTGCGGTGATTTGTAAACAGGAAGTACTTATCTCCACTAGCTCCCTCACTGTCTCTCACCACCTGCTGCTTGCAGTGCGAGCAGGGAAGACCATCAGAGACCACATGCAACTGCGCAACACTTGCATCAACTGTGTTTGCGGGGATGCATCCAGTTAAATTTAGTTTATTTTTCCCAGCACAGTCAGTAGCCCACTGCTCTCTCCAGCTGCTCCTCAACTCTGCCAGCTGGTTCTGGAGCACTGTGAAGTGAAGTGGAGCCCCTCGGTGCGCTCTCATGACTGGTTTTATTTAGTGCCCGCTGCCATAGACCAGATATGGACACAGTGTCAATTTTGTTGAAGAAGAAGCAGAAGAAGAAGAAGAAGAAGAAGAAGCGACTGAATATTGTGTGCCGCTAATAGATGGTCAATAGATGGTACTGTAGTGATTAAAGTGTTTATTATTCAAGTGTCTGCAGTTACGAGTTAATAAGTAGGTTGTACATTTGTATTAGGCTTAACTGGTCAGCAACCACACTGCTAAATAATCCCTTGCCCTTTAATTAAATGTCAAAGTTAAAGCCGTTAGCAAATGTCATTATTGAAGGTGGCAGATGATAATAAATCTGTACTTGTTGAATCCCAGGTAGCTCCATTTTGGAAGTTGTGAAGCAACATGATGTATTATTTGATATGTTAAACCTTTTCAAACTTTTAAACTTTTGACAGTTGGTGTTGCGCCACCATCAGGCCTGTTAGTTTGTGTTTTCAGGTGAGAGGATTTGCGCTGGACAGGACCATTTTGCAAAATTCTGTGATTTTTCATGCAAGAGAAGTAGCATTTCCTTAGAAGAAGAATGCACAGGGAAACAAGAGATTGCTGGCATTTTCGGCCATTTATTTTATTTTGGCTAATTCTGTTAGTCATTCAGACAAAATTAGACAAAATTTGTCTAATCCACAAATTATACAAGAAAATTACAGCGAGTTCACTAAAAACATAACCTAATGAAATTAGTGTGGTGGAATAATTATGTAACAAGTTTTGTTGAGTCCAAAATTTGAAAAATATTCGCATTCAAACAAGCTGTCAAAACCGATATTCATATCTGAGCCATACTACGTTGAAATCAATGAGTTATTCTCCATTTAGGTAGTTTGGTTTAGGGTTGATTATAAATATCGCTGAGAAACTGACTGAAAGTTAATGTTGCCACATGACACAAATACTGTTGGACCAGACAAAGAGCAGGTTCATTCATAGCAATTGAGGAAAAACGGTAACTTTAGTTTTGTGCAAATCCAGCCAATGTCCCGCCATAAAACACTTTTTTAGTCTTTTTTTACAGACACGTCAACAGCCTAACCTGCTTTTCCCCAGCCCCTAACCCTAGCCTCACTCATTAGCAACACATGTGTTGTCCTGGCCAGTCGAGTCCTAATCCCCATTACCATGATGGGTGGCTTTCCAAACTGGAAGTGACAGCAAACTAGTCCATAAAGCTTGGGTACACAACGTTCACGCCTGCAATTAATAGGATGTAGGAGCCTGGCGGATCTCTCTTGCAGTCATCCACTGACAACTGAGCCAAATGGTAGAGGAAAAGTCTAATTCCAGAACAGCCTCTTGCGGTATCTGTCAATCTGCTGCGGCTCTTGCAACAAAACACTATTAAATATAACCACAACCATAATTCCATCATACATGTATATATGTATACATATGTATACATATACATATGTATACACATATATATATATATATATATATATTATATATATATATATATATATATATATATATATATATATATATATATATATATATATATATATATATATATATACATGATTTATTTTTATTACCAGATCTCTCCTGGTAGACTTGCCAAGCACTCACAGTCTGTTCTGTGGCTCATTAAATTCCAGTCAGAACCCCAATCCACCTCTAAACATGGCTACATAACCACAGCGCTTCACCTGGACCAATAAATTATATGACAGCAAGTCGCAAATAGAATATGCTGAGTGATCCCCCACTCAGTTGCGGTGCACAGGTATTACCGGTCCTCTCCATGTACTGGTGGATTAATGACGCAGTCAGACCCTTTGCTGTTGTTGAGGAAGCACAAATTAAAAGGGCCAGTCACACAAAGCTCTTCAACTATAACCACAACCATAACTACATAACTATCATGTTTAAGCAATCATAGTGGTTCATTTCAATGACAACAGTTTTCTGATTAGCTGCTTCGATGGTTGCATGTTGCATGCAGGTATTACCCTCAATTTACCTTGGTAATCATATATTGTGGCATAAAAACTGGTGAAGTTTGTCTGCTGTAAAAACACAAAGGCACCAAGTACAAATCCAGCAATCACAAATCAGGATATTAACATCATTAATCCCATATTCAATTAAAACATGTGCGAGGCCCATAACTACGATTTAACTAAGATAGACAGGAGTCATTCCATCGTTAACCGTGACCTTGACTCTGTCTGATAAGATCAGTGGATTTTACCACTAAGTGGATAACCAAGAGAACGATGGAAGCAATTTTCTGCAAACATTCACCAGCGGAGGCTTCGTGTCAGAGTGACACAAACCAAAATCTAGCAAGTTTTGTATTGACACCCACTTTTGTACCATTAAAATTTAAAAGTCTCTTTTTGCCTATCCATCCTGTCGAGCTGTTGAAATTCTTAAGGTGTTTTTAACCATCCATTCTTTATCCAGACTGGGGTTGCGGCCGCAGGTCTTCCGCTCCAAAGCAACGCTCGCCTAGAGGACCCTCAGGGCCTCCCTGGCCAGGTGGGATTTACAGTAAAATCCCTCCAGCGACTTCATCCAGATCAGATGCTCAAACCATCCCTGTCCCATGATTCCATGAGTCTCCAGATCAGGGCGATGGAAGGGTTTGCATACCCATTGTGATCATGAAGGTTGTGTTGTCCAGGGGACAATCCCATGATTAGGGTCTCCCAAAGTGGTCTCAGAGGAAGGGTCAAAATGAGTTTGACTCAGGTTACCGTAAGGAGCCTTGGAGTGTAGCACGTCAGTGAGCACCGGGTTTCCTGTGCCTCAAATAAAATGGTTCTTTTCATGATTTTACAGTGTTTTTGAGGAGTTGTGCTATTTGGCTCAGAACAGACCCGCTGATTATATCTGTCACATATAGATTTTCCATTTCAGGGGAGCGAGAGCAATTCATCTGTGAGTGAGGGCTTATGGCGGTCTGTAAGTGGCTGGCTTTGTACAATCAATCCGCCAGCAGTACGCGAATGATGTGTGGCAGTCCAAACACTTTACATGTGTCACTCATGTAAGACCTATATATATATATATATATATATACATGTATATATATATATATATATATATATATATATATATATATATATATATATATATATATATGTATATATATATATGTATATATATATATATATATATATACATATATATATATATATATATACATATATATGTATACATATATATACATATATATGTATACATATATATACATATATATGTATACATATATATATATATATATATATGTATATATATATATATATATATACATATATATATATGTATATATACATATATATATATATATATATATATATATACATATATATATATATATATTAGACCCGTAAATCCTACCATGTAAACCAGGAAGTGAAGTCCTCTTCCTGTTATGCTATCTTCATGTATCGTCCTCTTGTCTTGGCAGAAGGGGGTTTTATTCGTCTGCCACCCCTTTCTGGTGATTTATACACTCATTAAAACAGCACCTCCACCCACCAACAGACAATCGTTTTATGAGTCACTCAGGCCCGCCATTAAAAAAAAGAAAGGAGAGTCACGATGCATGAAAGATTCTTGCATCTTGACTCCAAAACTTAGCAAGAAATGACTCATCTATACGATTTCAGTTCCAAAACATTTATTAGATTGATTTATCTTTAGCTCTTTAAAATGCAATTTCCATGGCACAGCATTCAGCCATATTTAGCATGAAAATTACATAGTACTTAAGGTCGTTTTGCCTTTTGTTTTGTCCAGTAATTCTAAAGTATCACATTTGTTTAAACGTGTTAAGACCATGCTTATTGCATTAAAGCATGAAAGCCTTACATGGTTAAGCAAATGCTCAGCTTGTTTGTTTGAAGGAATAAAGCTGCAGTCTGTGTTAAAGTCAGGCACATAAAATGCGGTTTGTTTTAAATGAGTGTAAAAAATGCATCACCAAAGATCAAACTATGAGTGTGGCAGAAATAACCAGGGCACACACGATAACTAAAATGATCTATAACCAATTTGAGCTCTCGTGCAACAAAGAACAGCAATAATGTTCCTCTTTTGAACTCTTTTTGAAGTTTTAGCGGATTCAAACTTTGTGGCCGTTCAACGATTTGTTATTTTGCTTTAAATAGTCTCTGAATTGTCTGCAGCTCCACTGTTTCAAATGGGCAATTTCTATAATTGTGATATACAGAATGCAATGCAATCTTTGTGATAAAGGTGTCTGTCTCTCTTGGCGTGCTTTGTGAAGCTGAGCTGACAGAACACACAGGAGTTTTGATCGTAGCTGCGGATCTGGCTGGATTCTAGCCTCGGGTTAATCTGTCCCCTGTGAGTTGCCTCAAATGTATGTGAACTCGCTAATGAACAGCCAGGCCTCTACTTTAATTGGCTGAATGTCTTCTAATCTGATAACAAGCTGCTGCTTTTCTTATGGGCGTTTCCATCGAAGGACTTTGTGAGGGAGCAGCACAGCAACGCTTTGCGTCCTGTTTCAATGTACAAATGCACTGTTTCAAGGAGTTTTTTGCAAAACGATTACTGAAAATGGGTTCGCGAGAGAGAGAGAGAGAGAGAGAGCCAGCTGTCCGTCTCTACAGGACCATTGATCCAGAGCCAAAACAGCATTAGCATTCCACCCCGACACTGAAGTATTACCCAACGTCTCAGCCACAGCCAATTGGTTTATCCTTGCTTTCTCCCATTTCCTCTTGCTGTGGATGCGTACAACCGTCCGTCTCATGCATAGAAAGCTCCTGATGATCCCAGTGAAACCACTGGAACGTTGTGGCAGGATTGGTTATCCAGCAAGAGGGAAAACAGGCGCAATGGCTTGGGATACGACAATGATCATTCAGTTGTAGCCCATTCTCGAAATGTACTCCTTCTTGGCATTATTATTGTCCCTTCAGATGAATTGATTTTGACTGGAAAATTAACTTTTTTTTTTTCTTTCTTATTTCCATTTAAAGTGATGGTCTAATAGAAAATGCCCTCTGGAATAAGTCAAATTTATCCAACAGTCGTAACAAGTGTGAGATAAAAAGTTTTTCCTTACAGGGAAAATCAATGTAAATATCCAATTGTGCTCTTC
This sequence comes from Nelusetta ayraudi, assembly GCF_046127955.1. NCBI lineage: Eukaryota > Metazoa > Chordata > Actinopteri > Tetraodontiformes > Monacanthidae > Nelusetta > Nelusetta ayraudi. Next base: position 3,963,817 of record NW_027466092.1, read on the forward strand.
AACTCCAACTAAGTACTTAAAACTAGGAAACCATCACCTCAACTCTGCATTGACCTGAGCTCTCCTGCAACACTGGTACAATAAACATCGTCAATAAATCTATCTGGCCAAAAATGTCACCCTCTAATTTTTCCAACCATATCCACTGCACGGAATCCCAACCTGAACTAATTGTGCGTCAACCCACCGCCACAGCTGAGGGCAACAACACGTCCATGTCTTCAAACCCAGAGTGCCATCCCTATGTGCTGTCCAGAGTGACTCGGGGCTGACATGATTTTCATTTGTGTAGGCGTCACCGTCCCGCTCTCACCCCCTCTCGTTGCAGAAATTTCGACTTTTCAGCGTAGAAAAAAAAAAGGGGCACGAAGAGTGTGTGTTGGATTTGTGCATCTCCGCATGGCGAGCGCAAGAAAAGCCCAGAAAATAGGAGCATGAAAGCAATCTGCTGCCGGGGGCATGGACTCATTATACGGGGCCTTGGCTGCGGAGTAGCCCGGGAAGACATGCCAGGTTAGACCCCCGTTGTGACAGACAGTGCTCTTTAGCTATTAATCAACAGGCTGAGAAATTGAAAGGACAGCGAGTCGCTAATGGAACAATTTGTCTCACTGTGAGGGATTGGATTTCACTGTGCCGAGGCTCCGAGCGTCAGCTCATCCACCGCCGCATCGCTGCCTTTCAAATTCTCTGCTTTCCCTCCGCGCCTCCCTCTCAAAGAATATATAAATTTGGGGTGATGCAGTCACTTTAGCCCTATGTTGTGATTTTTTTTTTTTGTCCCCGGCGTTCACATTCCATTCTGTTTTTGTACAAAGTTGCGTAAGATTTTCTTTTCTTTCTTTTTTTTTGTTTTCTTACCAAGTAAGAAAATGTAACATTTACAAGAATTTTGCACCAAGCTCTCATTATTTGTGATGAAATAAGTGATTGTCTTTTCTGTTTTAGAGTTTCGTTTTTTTTTTTTTTTTTTTTTTTTAAAAAGGAAAATCTAAGGGTCACTGTTGTTAAAGTGCATACTGATGGGAAAATTGCTTTTAAAACCATGAGGAAAGGACATAAGGGGAAATGCTCTGCATGTTTTGAAAGGATTTTATTTATTCATTCATTTACACATCAACATTCCTGCCCTCTGCACTCACAAGAACGTGCTAAAACATTTGATCAGAAGAGCCCCAGTTATTATTACAAGCAATTACTTATTCAGTGTGAAGTTAGATTTTCAGGACAGTCATCGTTGGCAGCTCTTATTGGGTGGTTGCGATGGGTCAAAGTGTGACTACATCAATATTCAGTATTCAAAAACTATTTATGCAGCGACCTCCTTCCAGACTCGTCTACGCCTAAACTGAAAGTGTTCACAACCGCTATCATGATGGCAGTTTAACAACATTTAGCAGAATTTTACCCCCACGTCTTTTTTTTTAATCGCTTCATGCAGATTCAGGTTGATCACGACATGTTTTTTAACAACCGCGACGCTCACGTTGAGGACTGGTTGTTAGATCGAGATTCCATTGATCGTCTCATGAGGTGAAGCAGGAGAAGTGGCTCAAGACAAAATGTCTTGGGTGAGGTATACACTTCAAGTTCCAATGTATTCACCTTTTTTGTTTGCTTGTGTTTCGGACAGCTTAACTCTAAATAAGCTACAAATTGCCCCCTCCATCTCACCCCCCCGACATGTGCACATGTGAGATGTGATTCGGCTACCAAAAAAATAATCTAGACAATTTAGCCCGCAAGACTAACATCAGACTGGAGGCCCTGATCAGCTGTGCTGCAGCTAGTTTTTACTGACTACTTGCAGTCACTAACACAATCCTCAGCTGTAATTGTATGAAGCATTTTGAGTGGTGCACAGAGTTGCTATCCAGAGGAATCGTCTTAGCTTGGCCTGTTTGTTTGGATTTGTACGGAAAATCAACCGAGCCTGATGACGCTTTAGGAGTCTTACTGTAAAATCAAGCCATGGGATGAATTACAGGTGTTATGGAATTTTGAAAAACAGAACGGCAAAGGAGAAAGGAGATCAGTCTGCTTAGACCACAGACATATTGGCAGATATTCAAATTATATGCAATTCATTTCCACCTACAGTGTGAAGAAGGCCTGATTCAGTTGTTTTCTCTGCCTCCCCGGTCGTCATGTCCCAGACTGGTATCACCGAAGAGGAAAAAGTCAGACTCAGATCCATCCACGGAAACAGCAGGTCTGCAATGTCACAATAGGATCTCAATGTCAGTTTTTATTAAACTGACCTGACATTTCAAATTAATTACAATCATTTTCTTCTTCCTTTCTTTATTGGCAGTCCTCCAACTGTCTGCCTGAGGCAGCGACCTGACACCATATGTCTATAGGCAGAACTCAAGCTAAGAAATGTCAAAAAAACAACAAAACAACAACTGTTGAGCCCTGAGAGTAAAGTCAGTACAAACTGCCATTCAAATTAATACTTCCAGAATGGAATATAAAAGTATTTTTAGTGTAAAATTCATTTTCAAATTGACAGTTAGTTTGAGTTGTAGAAGTGCCAAGACAGATGAGGCCATCAGCTCAAATTTCAAGAACCACTATAAAGTTGAGCGGGAAAATCAATTAGAAATTGCCCTTTATAGCTTCTTTATAGTTTTGACTTTTAGTGCTCCTGTCCAACATAGTTATACCAGAAACCTCGGGACCAATAACAAGTTTCACGCACTTTAACACACTAGACATAAAAACTAATTAAATATTTGGCCATCAGATTTGGGCCGACCAGCCAAATTGTTACTCATCGTGGCACCAATGGGAATAACTCTTGCGGAGGCCAGTTGGCAGTTGGTCGTAAAGAAAACATTGTTGACTGTAAAAAAAATTTTTGGGTTTCCTATTGTTCTACTTTTATATATATATATATACATATATATATATATATATATATTTTAAAAAAAAATCTAATAAGCTGTTGCTGTGCAAATTTGTACAGCGACGTTCTATATTAGAATAGATGTTCTATATTAGAGATGACGCTATTGCATAAACTAGTGCTTTGGCTAGCTAAAGCATACAGAACTAGCATTAACTAGCTTACACTGAGACGTTTTACGTTACTGTGCCGGTTGAAACAACTCAAAATTGGTGGTTTGTAAAAGGGGGCGGGAAGTGGGCCATCTCTGCTGTCGTGGGAATCCACCAACCAAAGTGATCCCAGTCATCTGTCTCTGATGATCATCAATCTTTTACCACTGAGTGTCACGCTAATCAGACAGTGGCGTTAGCACGGCTGTGATGTGTTACGCTGGCGTGCTAATACCAAGCAGGCGGGAGGCCAGGGCATCGCTGCCCTCCATTCCACTGCATCTCTAACGTCTGCTGCCACGCTGCTGACAAATGAGATTACACTCTGACTTACCGCCTCTTTGTCAGCCCCTTTGGCTGACAAAACACAAATATTTTTTCTCAGCTGCCAGCGGACATTAACTGATGATGCACAATGAGAGCAAGAGCCAAGTTTGCATTTCTCTTGACCTACAGCCCCTCTCCCCTCCACCCTCCGTCTCCCTCAAGGCTCATTACAAATGACAGATTATTGATGCGGTTGTTCCTAAAGAGCAGGTCAGCGGCGCTATCGCCCATCAAAGCGCTGACAGAAACCTGATGAGGGGTTCAGCGGTGACGGCAGTCTGACTTCTCCCGGGAAAACCTAAAGACTGGACACTGGGGTCAGGGAGGTAAACTGGAATATCTGAGATTGTTATTTGGACAAGTCTCTCCTCATATTCTAGGATTCATAGCAAACACTTGATTAATCCCCTGTCATCTGGTCATCAGATACACTTCAACACCGAAGGTGAGGTGTTTTAGGCTGATACGTGTCTGGACTGTATGGAATAAGTTGTTCCATTCTAAACAACAACTTAAAACCAAAGGATTCATGTTTCTAGTGAAAATTGGTAATTAACAAACATTTATTGAAAAAAACAAAAAAACATTTAGAGCATAGTCAAAATTAGGAAGGCTCTTTGCTCACAATATTATCTGACTAACAATAGTGTGGGTCAAACTGCGAAGTGCGAAGGTGAAGCAAAAATAGCACCCAGACAAAAAACGCTGCTGTCTGAATCTCCACATTTGTTGGAAAAAAGTTGTTGGACGCCTTTTGCATTTGTGTCGTACTGTGTCCGTACTGTGTTGTACTAAGAATCAGACTCAAGTCTCCTGGCTCAGTTTCTTTCAGTGCGGTCACCAACATTAATCAACATGCCCCCTTCGCAGCACATCCAGGGTACAAGGGTATATTGTGACAATAATTGGGATTGAGTATAATTTTAATTAAAAAAAAAAATGAAAACGATTTTTTTTTCCCCCCACTACTGTAAGAGAGACTGTTGTGAGTGATGGTAAACACAACAGGCAGGTGCTGTATGGAACTGTTTTTTTTTTGCAGGCTCATTCATTTAATCTCTACATACAACCTAATGGTCTCTGATCGATCAGAGCTTCAGTGGTGGACTTGGAGGTCTTGTGTTTATCGACCACCGGAGGAGGTTTACATAACTCCTTAAGACAGCGCTCTTCAAACAGCCACAGAGATTACAGCAACACACTGGGTTCCATCCAGAACGTTGATCCGCCTCCCAGTCAGCCGGACCAGATCGGTGGTCAGGGGTTGAGGAGGGCGCTAAAGGGTTCGGCGACCTTGCTCTGCCTGCACGACGCTCGCTAACTCTCCGTCTCGCTGGCCTTCCGTCGCTGAGTAAATCACGCCATTAAGATCCCAGCGTGTTTCCGAGTGGAACAGAGTTGATGGGCTGCAGGCTGCCGCACTTCCTCCATGACAGCCGCTGATCGATGGCGGATGACGCCACGCTCTCATGAAACCAGGCGAGGGGATTAAAAATACCCCTGCTACCCCCCCCACCACCACCACCGCCAACCAGAATATGACACGTTCACTGGTTGCTCACCCACCCACCACCAGTACCACCACCAGTACCACCACCAGTACCACCACCAGTACCACCAGTCCCTTTGCTTCTCCCCACTGCCTTGGTCTCTGATTTCATTACTTAATTTACTCTCATCTTAAAACTGAGGCAAGCGGCTCATTCAAAATGCTGAGGCAACTTTTGTTTAACAAGTGGGGGGTTAAAAAAAATATTCTCCTAATTGCAGACGGCTATGAATGTATCACACTGCAGGGAGAAAAAAAAAGTACGACACCATTTTTTCAGATCTACACTGTTATTTTCCTATTTTTTTTGTGGTCTTACCAAATGCATTCTACAATCATAACGGATCCACAGGATGAACAGACAGTAACACACAGCACAGAATTATGCTACTTAGCTTGCCTGTCTGCCACCTTGTTGCATGCCTGTCTATTTGTTTGATTCTTCTTCTCTCCTCCACCAACATCATGCATCTTTTTTGGTCTCTGACGCTTCTGTCATGATGAACATACAGCGACCAATCAGCGAGCTCCCCTCCTATGGCCGGCCGAGCGGGTGTGATAACAGTGCCGCTGTAGGCGTGTTCTCACGAGAAGCTGCCATGCCAGACAATCAAAATGATGCAGTCCAATGCCCGGCCTGCAGGGGGCACTGTGCTGGGGGTAGAAATGCAAATCTCTTGATTGCAAGTCAGTGAATTGTGGACATGAGTGCGACCACCATTTTAGTCATAAGTATTCATATAAGTGGTAGTTATATACTGTGCGCCAAGCTCCACAGAAAAAAGGGGGAGGAGGAGTGAGACGACGCTGGAGGGGAAGAAAACAGTCACTCTGCGGTTTAAGAGAGCCTTAAGAGAAAATGAGAAGCTCTCCCTTAAGTCTGTGTGGGTGGATGAAAAAAAAATAAAATAGAAAGATGAGATGAAACTGATAGCGGGTGGGTAGGGGGAGTGGGGGGGGGGGGTGTCTGACTTGAATAAGGAAGATGGTCACAGATGCTCAGATAAATTATTCACTTCATTCTTCAAGACCGTCCTGCCAGCTGCTTTTCATTGAGGCTGTCAGGTGCCCACTAAGGCTGGCACCGGAGGAGCCGAGTCCTGCCAAGAGCTGCTGAAGAGACAGACGCGAGAGGAGAGGCCAAGAAAAATCGAAAAACTTTTTAAAGTGCGATTTGGGTTGCAGGAAAAACGTACGGACCAATCAGCAGAGCGCCAAAACAGCCAGTGGTATTGAAGTAAGGAAATGAAATCAGGTAACTTCCCGGGAGCCAGAGATGGAATCCCCAGCACTGACAACACCACGACCCTCTGGATGTGCAAAATATGGCTGCATTGCTCGCGTTGATTTTCAAGGGAACCCTTGCAATCGCACTTTAAAATGACGTTCACCATACAACACTATAGGATAATGACATACAGGAATGTATACAATAACATAAAAAAAAAAGTCCCTCAGCATCTCTCTAAGCTTTGGTATATAATTGCCAGCGAGTGTCTCAAAATTCTTTTCGAATAAGAAACACACAATCACTGCAAATTTAAAAAGAATTGGTTTTTGAAAAAGAAAAACACACTTTTTTTCCAGCCTCTTGCCATTCAATGTTAATGAACACTGGCCCTTTGTAATTAATCAATGAATACACACCAGCATTTATATAATGTGTTTAGCCAATGCGTTGTTTAACGTGTGAGTGCTGAGGTTCCTTCCGATGCCTGTAGCTTGAAATGGAAACGGATAGCGACTGAAAGAGACTGAATGGCCCTTTTATGGCCAGATTCAATAAATTCATTTTGGTGCTCTGCTTCCAGCTATTTAAGTTTCGTTTGGTCGAGCAGCTAAACACTGCTTGCATAACAAATGCTTCTCTCAGTCGGGCTGAAGATGCTGTTCTGTCTCTCTTCCCCCCTCCCTTGCCTGCTCCATCCATAGCACCGCCTTGTGTCGGCTCACTCTCTTCTGACTGGCCAGCCGTTCGCTGCTAGCGCTAGCTAGCGGGGAAGATGGCTATTTGTTCTCATGCAGCGACGTCTCACCTACGTACAATGAAAATTAGGTCGACCTGTGACGTGGAAAGTTTTTCTTTTTTTCAGATTTTCTTAATAGAGCCCGTTACAGCGTTGACGGTGCTGCCAGCAGAGTTTGTCAGTAACGATGTACTGGAGCCCAAATGGCTGCTCATGGTTCTACAGTGAGCCGCAAGTGACTCTGTGAGGTGCTCATTCTGTGCCAGTCTGCTGTTGTTACATCTCGCCGGGGCTCAGACAGCGTGCTCCTGTCAAAGGGCACCTTCTCAACTTGACCGTCAGGTTTTATGGGACTATTTTACCGCGCACCATAAAAAGGAACATGCAAATTTTCACTGAGGTTGTTAAAGTGTTTACTGTGCGCGAGCATTAGATGCATATCCCACCGTTTCCCCCGTCGCCTGGTTTGGTCTTTGGCCGTGAGGATGCCGGCTGAGGGAAACCACACACACACACACACACACACATACACACCTACACACTCCAGTGCTCATCAAGCAGCATCTTGGAGCGTGCTTCATGGGGACGAGTGATGTTTTCGTGTGGGGGTTCATCACACGCTGTCGGGCAGCCCGGCTGCCTCGTTGTTTTTGATGTTGTCACACACTTAATCTCGTGTGTACACAGCGGAATCAGGGAAGCCTGCCCTACATTCAAGTAATACCCGTCTCCCAGCCGCGTTCTCTGTCTCTTTTCTGAGCTTAAAAAAAAAAAAATTGTTTACCATGGGATTAAGATATGAGCCTACAGGTTCTAAATTACCCGGAGAAAAATATGTACTCAGTCCAAGGTTGCTTTCATGCTACACCTTGTGAAAGCTTTTGAAGAATGTCATCAAGAATTATTTAAGGCGAAGGCGAGACAGTGAAAAAGAAACCTGACTCATCTACTGGTGAATGTAGGCCAACTTGCTTCGCCGCCCTTTGGTTTATGTTGCGCATCTCCACAATGCCCTGCATTTTTTTTCAAGTCCTCTTCAAACATTTATCTTACTTGAAACGGACCAAGAGCGGCGCTTTGAGGCGATAGAGAGTTCGCTCCATTGATCCACATCAGAGGTCGACTGCACTTTCACTCCTCCTCAAACCAATCTGACAACCCAGAGTTATTAAACGGGGCTGCTGTGAATGCACCCTGAATGTCAGGCAGTTCCTGGGCAGCACTTGTTGCTTCACAGACAATGCATAAAAATGGACAACTCTTGTATGCTGAAGCATGAAATGTCGTGATCATCTCTTGTGATTGACGAGCTGCAGCTCAAACTGTTCTGGATTTGTTCTCTCCCAGTATGCATGTTCATCTTTATTATTTGATTCCTTTTTGTTTTGTGTTTGATGTAACTTGACATACCTGAATGGACTGATTCACATCCCCTTAAAAAAAAAACCTATTTCTGATGCACGTTTGGAGAATAGCCAAGAGACACCTTTAGGAAAGCTGATGCACATTGACAATTTTTTTTTTTTGATTAATTGATATTTTGCTTGGCATGTTCCAAATGGGCCAATCAGAGTTCTTGCACTTTATTTCTTACTTACATTTTCTATCATAGACATTGCAAAATTTGTCATCATTGTGATGTTAAAAAATGACATGGCTGCTTTACTGACAAAATAGCTTTACTCCTACTCCTAATAATGTATTTTGGTTTTGTTGCTTGGTAAGGACATGTTTGTGAATATCAGATAAGAACAAAATGTTCAGCCACTGCAATTAATCCTGCCATAAAATATTTTATGGCCCATTAAAACCCACATTTTACTTTAACTGCACCAACTCTGACAACACAGCTGTCACTATCTTCTGAGTGAGGCCGTTACACTGCAGTGGAGGCATGTCATGCCAAGTAGAATGGAATCCCAACAGAATAGAGAATTTAAAAAGGAAAAAAAAAAAGGTTGACATTTTTTTTAATTTAAATGTGTAATCAATGATGTGACTTTTGCAAAACAATAACAACATAGAGACTGATGTTACACTAATAACATACAACTGTTATGGCACTAAGACCTCACACTTAACTAATGAGTCCAAAACAAACTAAACCTGCAGGAGTGACCTGATTAGGATTCATGAAATGTTCATATAGGTGGCATCTTTCAACAAACATCTTTCAAATACCTGTTTTCATTCACGGGTTGACCTGCCCCATCACGAGACTTAATGACACAAAGACGCGTAAAACAGCAAAGAAACAAAACTCCTGTGAGTCACAGGAGAAACGGAAAAATAATGAGAGCGTTTGGCAGCGTGGGGAGTGGAATTAAAGAGCCTTGGAAACAGGAGATCTGGGAGGAAATCACTACTGAAGTCAATAACGTTCTGCTAGTGATCCATCTATTGATCTCCAGCCACTTTCTGTTAACAAGCAACGTTCAATCGCTCATTAACAGAAATGTATAATCAGCCAATTGCGTGGCAGCAACTCGATGCATTCAGGGAGGTGGACATGAATTAGACAACTCGCTGAATTTCAACATGAGCGTCAGAATGGAAGGGGGAAGAAACCGTGACTTTGAAGGCGGTTATACCTGGTTGTTGGTGCCAGACGGGCTGCAGGTGTTTCGCAAACTGCTGATCCATTGGGATTTTCACACTGGCACAGCCATCTCCAGGGTTTACAGAGAGTGGTCTCAAAAAGAGCAAACAGCCAGTGAGCAGCAGTTGTGTGGAGGAAAATGTTGATGTCAGGGGTCAGAGATCACAATTGGCAGACTGGGTGGAGACCACACAAAGGAAACAATAACTCTAACTGGTTACGGCCAATCTCTGAACACACAACACCTCCAGCCTGAAACTGTGTATGTATGCGATCATCGCCACCTTTAGGTAGCCTACTCTGGTGCTATTTTCTAATCTTAATAATAACCCAAAGTTTACCATAAAGGGAGAGAAAACTGTGGCGACGTACAGGTGTTTGTAGGACTCAGCAGTCCAAAAACAGCAGTGTTAAAACCGCATTTCAGCCAGAATATTCACACAATAGCAACGCACGCAAGAGGAGAGGAGCAAGACAACGACACAGCGAGCGCTCTTCTGCCACCGCTCAGTCTTATTCCCAAGGCTCTGTAGCGTGCAAGCCTTCACCAGCCGCCCTCTCTCCGCCAGTGCACAGCTGCTTCTGCAAACACAGGGGGTGTTTGCGTGATGTGTCACGCTGCTCTCCAACAACACGTCAGGCTACTGGTAGTGTTGCCAACTTTCATTCAAAAAAAATAAAGGAGGCCTCCCGCAGTGCCCGGGGCCATGACCAGCACCGGCCAGTGGCTCGCCAGTTTAGTGGTGGATCATAACTTAAAATAAGGGTTTCAAAAAAAGTACACGGTTCACGTAGTTTGAACTGCTTTGGTACCAATAGACATTCGAAATAAGCTGAATGTCTAAATTGCATTGTATACAAAAGAATGAAATACATAAAGCTGAAAAAGAACAAGCAAGCCAGTACGCAGTTGCTGTGATAGGTTGTGCAGCTACATGGATTGCGGTTTGAATGTAAACTCTGTGGAAACAAACGTGAATTTGCGTCCAAAATAAATTTACGTTCAAGACAAATCAGAAAGAAGTCCTAAGCACCGTCCCGTATCCATTCAAAACGGGCTGCACCATTTCATTGTCAAATATTGGACAATTCTTTCTCTTGAGTAAAAGGATACATCAAGATTTTCTTCTTACAAAAGGTTTTTTTTTTCGATGGGTGATTTTTTTTTTTTTTCGTTTGTTTGTTTAATCTCATTTTGGGGGACAGCTTATCGTTTTGTAGAGTCACTTTTATTTCCTTTATTAAAGGCAGTGTTCCTGCAGACTCAGAGACCCCTCATATCGGCCTCTCTGTGCAGCTCCAGTCATAACCGGCCAATGTGATAAGACTGACTACCGGTAGTTGTGAGCGAATATTGAAGCCGGACAAATCGCAGAGAAACTGTGCTGTTGGTGACGAAGACTTAGCCGCACTGTGAGAGCGAGTGCATCTTCTCCAACTGACGGCGTAGGTCAAAGTATTGATCTGGGATTTAGATCAATTACTTTGAAACACCAAAAATCTTCAGATAAGCAGAGCAGGAGTTCCTGCTGAGCCTCGCGGCTCATCAGTGAACCCACAACAGGTGCTGCGACGGACAAACACCTCCAACGTTTCCGGCAGTTCCTACTACGCTACGACCCTTCGTGACTCGTTACGGTCGTTCGCGGCTATTTCATTTATGATTTGTTCTCTTCGAAGCCTGTGGACTGATGCGAGGGAGCCGACGCTGCTCTGACCCAGCGTAGTCTGTTAGCATAGCGGTTAGTTTACAGGCTGCTAATTGCTGCAAAAGTCATATGTGTGGTGTTTCAGTCCAGACTGGTGCCGAGTGCCGTAGCTGCCGGGCGCTGACGAGGCTCCATAAACACCCGAGGAAGAGGGGGAACCGAGTCCTTAACGAGCTGGCACAGCCAATTAGAGAGACGCTCTATGTGTGTGGGAAACTACATCTGAGACACCGTGTGTGTATGTGTGTGTGTGTGTGTGTTTGTGTGTCAGATATTCAGGCTTTCCTGACAGCAAACAGCATCCTAATGTGAGCTAATTCCCGTCAGCGGGCGCTGATCTGCAGTCTTGAAGTGGCCACCGCCAGCAGCTCATGCGTGTAGGAGTTATTTGAATGGATCTTCAAGGCCATCTCAGCTTAATTGATCATAATGTGGGACCTCTCGTCAGAGGGGGGACAGATGCTCGAGCCTGATAGCGTGCCAACGCCAAGCTGGGACAGGATTGTCCCCATAGAAAAAGCTCAGAGACTACGAGTTTTTTTGGGTCACATCATGCAAATTAGATTTAAGTCCGTTTTTGTTTTTTTTATTCATCTGAAAGTGAAAAGTCGTGAAATAGAAGATGTGGCGGCATTCTAACTTTTCTCAACTCTGATATAGTTGTAGTTGTCAAAGTGATAGTTTTTCAATCAAGTGAATCCCAACTGATGGTCCAGGTTAGAGACCCCAGTCACACATTGCATATGGGGGCTTGTATACACTACAGTGGTTTACGTTCATTGTGCTGTTACTGTGAAACCTGAGAGCCAAACTGTGCCATGGAGGAAGGGAGTCGCTATAGCAACAAACGTCTGATAATACCAAGGAAACATGCAGGCTGACACTGGTTCAGAGGGGCAGGGTGCACAGTACATTATTCACACGCACAGATTTAAAAGGAGTGTCACACACGATGACCTCATTCTTTTCGTTTCCACTGTATAGCCGAGGTCTCACCCGCCCACACACAGCAAATAGTGCATCAGTCACTCAGGTTTGTTTCTTTTTCTCACTCCATGATGGGGATGGGGCAGGATTAAGAAAGTCTTACATTTCCAGACACAACATAAATACAGTACATGGTGTATTTTTTTTCTCGATGCATTTTCTTGTGCCAGTGGATGTTGGCACAAGAAACATATTGAGTTTAGCAATCAAAATATTTGGGCTTATTACCTAAAATATGTGCTCAGGTTGTGCCAACTTGTTGCCACTCAGTGTCTTTCGCTACAAACTATATAAATGAAATATAACTCAAGGGAATGTTTGAGTATTTACTTTCTTAAATTCGTCCTCCTTTATCAGGGAGGAATGTTGTGACAGCAACTGAGGAATGATTCTATTTAATCATCTGCGTTCGAAAAAAAAAAAACTCCATGAAACACTCTCCTCCGCCCTCTGCTGAGTGAAAGCTGTGGAGCGGCGGACCACGCGACTAAAAACAGACCTGCGCAGGAAGTGGATCACAAGATTTAATGCCGCAATTCATTTTTAACAGCATTCATTAAAATGGTAGATAGGCTTCCCTGGAGGTCAGGAAAGGAGCAGCAAGAGGAGGATGAGACCAATTTTCTTCCATTACCTGAGATTAGGATTCCTGGGACAGTTGACTGGGCTCCATTTCAGGGCCAAGGGCAGACACAATACTGACGGGCAGCCGAGCCGACCGGCACGGAGGAAGAGCTTAGAGGAGAGGGCCGGTGATGGAGCAAGCCAGTGATTGGACATCGTCCTGAGGGCCAAAGGTCCAGGGGCTTCTATAGAGGCATCATGGTAAAAGTGGGAGCCACAGAACAAAGAGATCCCCTCTTGGTTCATTTTGGATTAAGAAGTGAAAAGCAGTTTGGAAATAAAGTTGTCGTTTTTTTGTTATACTGTTTTTCTCCCCCCCCCCCCTTCTTTGAGTCTCCCAGCAGAGCGTGCAGCCTTTAAAAGCAAATTTAATTAAATGTTTGGAGGAACTGTTTGTTTTCCATCACCAGAGGCTCTCCTGAGTGAGTGTGAGTTTCCTGGGTCAAGGAGCGCTACAGCAGTGCTCTTGCTGTTATTTTGGCTGTTGGATACAATAAAATGTTAACTAAAAAGATTCAAAAATAAATGAAGTCGAGCCCCCAGGTGGGAGCCGTCAACTGTTTCAGACAGGGTCCAACAGAATATCCAGTGGAGCATTTACAGCAGCTGGCTTTTGAATTTTGGAAAAGAGTTGACGATTAACTTCACTTCTGAACTATTTGGAATATAATGTTTCAATATTTTCTCTTCTTTAATTTTTTTTAGTTTATTTTAAAGTTATAAGTGTGTCACAGTTTTTCCGACTGATTTGAATTTGATTTTTAAATGTGTCGGTCCCAAAGGGAGGGCAGACAACACAGGCACTTTCAAGCACGCACTGTATTATTCACACAGCTGGGCGAACACGGTTGTCGCCGCAGGGCACGAGAGCGAACTGCACCTGATGTGCTTTGAATGTTATTGAGCTGGCGCTCAGATCACAAATTAGCAGGCAGCTTGCAGCCAAGTCAGACAGCAACACAGTTTGGGGATATTAAAGTTTTTAGAGAGGAGACCCGATTCATTTTTTTTTTTTTTTTTTTCATCCCCCTGCTCGTCATTATGCACAGTGGAACTGAGCTTGTGGCTGGAACACGGCCTACTTTTTGAAAAACTCAAGGTTTTGATCATTTCTGAAGTATAACCAGGGTTTTTAGGAGGTTGCAAAAAAAAAAAAATACTGTTTGTGTGTCAAAGTACATAAAGTGAGAACACAGGAATGACTCATCCAATAATGAATTAATTTTATTATTTATTTTTTTTTACACTCATTAGGAATGCATTTAGAACTCAAGCTTCTATTCTTATTCCTGCTCAATATGCATGTGGGTGTTGAAAAAAATGTTAAAACATCAGTGTTTTAAAAATAATTATAATTTAAAATAATAATAATTGACAAGCTGACAGGTTAAAGATAGATAGGTAGATAGAGAGATAGATAGATAGATAGATAGATAGATAGATAGATAGATAGATAGATAGATAGATAGAGACTTTATTGATCCCTTTGGGATGACTCCCTCAGGGAAATTAACACTTCCAGCAGCAGTAGTACACACCAATGGAAAAAGAAATTTAAATGCAGCTTGGAGAAGAATGACGTTGAGAACACAATCTGCCGCCTCAGTCCTCAGTGCTGTGGAGAGTAGATGTACATTTATCCAGGAAAATGAAGAAAAAATAAATCAAGATGCAAGTTGCAGTCTTTTGGGAGGAGCTTTAAGACGTAAGAGATATCTTAGTAAAGTACAAAGTCATATTCCACTCAGGCTCTGCCTCTTTCTTCTCTACTCTCCACTGTATTCAGAGATGCACAAACCACTTGCTGGCTTGACTTGAAACATCTTGCTGCTAAATTTGATCTTCTGTGTTATTTTTGAATCCATCATTGCGGATCATTAACCGTATGAGGCTCATGCAAATTCAGCGGACTGTATATGTATATGTGTGTACTGTATATGATCCCACTCAAAACACAAGGTTGTTATGTATTCGTCCATTATCTATCAGAACTGCTCCCCAGGCAGAGTCACGTAGGGGGTCGGGGGGGGGAGCAGACCCTGATCCATCTGACTTTGTGGAAAACAATTCCCAGGCAATTTACAATTCAACTCCCTGGCTTGTCTGTGCACTGTGTGAGAGAGTCTGGACACACGCACACACACACACACACACACACACACACACACACACACACACACACACACACACAAACTAAACAGGCGTTCACATTTTTTACACACAAAATCTAAAATACTTCTGATAGTGTGCTTCTATAAAGAAATGTATCTAATGCAATGACAGAAGCATAATATTAATTTATGTGATTTACAACCTAGACATTACTTTTGGCCAATGCATATTTATGACTAATGGGAACCAGAGGAACCTGTGTGTATTTACAAAAGAAATACAGCCCACTGTTAGAACTTACTGATTCATTTGCATCAAGCAACTACATTTTAATGAAAGGCATAACCTAATTCCATCTTAATGTTCGACATATGCGAAGATCAGAGAGCTTATATGGCCACTGATGAGTTATGATGCTATTGTCACATGGCTATTGTCATAAGAGCGGAAGAACAAGAAAACACCACACAGCCCCTCAAGGTTGGTATTTCTTTGCCTTTGAAGCTCAAAGAGAATCTTTTACTTACATCTGCCCCAAATCTGAGGTCGTCAGATGTGGGTGGGTGGACTCTGATGATTTCCCACTTTAGTTTAGCCCAGTTGGATATACAAGTGCAAACGTAGTATCCAGAGTCTCCAGTTTAATTTGGGGGGAAGAAACTGCATTTATCAAAAACAGTTTGAGAATTGTTTTTGGTGGTCAGTATTAAATATTTCACCACTGTTCATTTTCATATCCAACACTACTGTTTCATGATAATAATAAAAAAAAAAACAATGTGTCCTATATGGAATCTTTTTCTGTATGCATCTGTCATGTTCATCTTGAGGACTCGATTATTGATTACCGCTCAGAATAGCTTCCAGCAACAACTAAATCACAAATTACAGGTTCAACGTACAGAAAGACCAAAAAAAGAAAAAAAAACAAGCGTGTTAGTTCAGAGTTTTAGCGCAGGATCTTTAAGAGCCCGCGTCTTCGCTTCAAGATCGGGTATTTGTATCATTTCTTTTTTAACTGACACTTCTATTTGGAAAACCCAAACTTCAGATCAGAATCGGCATACTTTATTCATCCTCAGGGGGAAATTCCCTTCGAGCACTAATTGCTGATATAACACTCGCGACGCTCAGGACCTGCTGCCGCTTAAATCTACTCAGAAAACCCAAAGAGCATCGAGCAGCAGAGAGCATTTGTCAGAACAATCGTCGGACGTTTGTTAGAAAAAAACAAAAACAAAAAACCCAAAGCAGCCCCAGGTGTTTTCTCGGCACTCCGCATCCAGCTCATTTCTGTCAGCAGCAGGCAATGAGGCATTATCTCAGACACACACAAACACTTAGGCTTGCCACTGAAGCCTGTAAACAGAACAGAAGAACAAAAGGAATAATCAAAGCAAGTCCTGAAAATGAACACCGCATTCTACTATTTTTTTTTTTTGCTGCTCTCAAAAATGTAAAACATTACAGTGGTGTTTTGTTTTTGTTTTTTTTATATAAATATATATTGTACAAGTTGGCCCTGCAGGAAGGGAAAGTCATTGTGGTTGTTTACGCGGTTCCCCGTTTTTAATTAAAGCGAGCCAGACGCAGTGGAGGGTGGCGAATGTGCAGGATTCAGTGGAACGGATACGTGATGAATGAGCTGTCATCTCCAATTGTTGCCCAAGCTCAGTCTCCTTGACACTCAGCACTTTCCCCAACAGGCCTCAGCTGTGTTGCCGCGTCACAAGGTCAAGGTCAGAGGTCGTGCCGGCATGTGTATGAAGGCACATGTTTATTTATTTTACTGTGTGGACGTTGAGAGTAGCGCAGTTCTCGATTCAGTAAGAAAAAAATATCTAATGCAGCCTGGATGTAATAACAGTGTCATTCGAATCCAATTTCAAGGGTTGCAGTGACTACAACAAGGTCAAGGCCAAAGTTTTTCCGGAGACTGAGGTGCAAAGTTTTTGGGACAGGACGCACAGCAAAGAGCCGCAGAGGGGTAAAGTGTGGCAGCGACGTGACAGGTGACATTGACGTGCCGGTGGTCAGGTTCTCTGCAGGGAGCAGTCGCGCTCCTGCCACAGAGGACATCAAGCAGCGGCCAGCGGTGACGGCTGCGGCCAGAACTGTGCCAGAGTCAGACAGTCGATGGAAACCTTTTCAAACGGGCTGTCAAAGAAAACCGCCCAGATGTCCTAATATCGCCATGATCACAGGCTGTCTTTTACAGTCCTAAGACAGGCGCTCTTACACAATGGGACCCAGTTACCTTTGCAGCCAGTAAATGGCAGCAAACAGAAGATGGAACATTTGTCCATCTCACAAAGCCCTGGTGGGGCGTGTCTAAAATATGCCCTGCCAGCCACGCAACACAGCAGCACTGCACAGGTGCAAGATGGGGGGTGTTTGTATGAATTTATCGGGCACTGGGTGAAACGTCTAGAAACTTGAAACATAACTGGTAGCGTGTTAATAGGGGATATTAGATGATCATTTTGCATGAGTGACTTTCAAAAGTCGTTATCTGTTTGGATTAAATCTGAATCAAAGATGTTAGCATGTGCCACTCCTCACCATCTAAGATTTAGCTTTTTCAGGGGGACAACAACAACAACAACCTAATGACATGGAAATACATTTTAGCCATTTTTATGACCCCGTTCATATGGAGATGACTTTTTTTTTTTTTAAATGTCTGTTTTGATAGCGGATGGGGCAAGATGGCTCTTTCAATAGTAAAGGTTGCCACCGTTGCAACGTTCGAGGAGAACGATTGTGTGTTAGAGGAACTCACGGGGAACTTCTCATCGGTCAAGCTGTGTCCATGATACATTGTGAAAATCACTTCAGCAAATCACTATGGAACCTCCTCATGCTACCAGTTATATGTGCTGTCATATATGTTTGAGGGCCTTGTGTGTTGGTGGTGGTTTAATTTAAAATCTGCGCTGCCACATGGCTGGACTTCCCAGAGAAAACAGCAGCAGTGATTGTTCTGAGATGAAGACACCTTGCTTATATCTCCCACGAGTGTCATTGTTCAAAAGCAAACAAAATTCAAAACAAAAAACAAATCTTCCACAGGTAAACCGTCTGCGTGAATAAAATATCTTTCTAACAGCATTTGTAGACGATCCTAAATGTTGCTGTTCTCTGATACAAAGAGTTGAGGTTTCTTGCAGTGTGGTGCAGCCTCTGTACTTCATCTGATAGCACCTGGATCAGAGAACTACATTATTTCTCCTTTGCTTTGCCATTTCTCTTGCTGCCATGTTTGTGCAGAGACCTTTTTTTCTAGTTTTGCTAGGTCAGTTGGAGTCTCAGGGTGCAAACTGAAGGGAAAAAAAAAATCATATTATCATCACTGTGTGCTTTGTGACTCAGACGCTAAGATGGAGCGGATATAGGCGGTGAATGATGAGCAATATTTGTCGCAGAGGGCAGCCACAGTTCAGTCTCCCAGAACCAGGCCCGTATGTTTCACGACGTTCAGTTCCGCCTTTCTGTGCCATTTTCTCCCTGTCTGGGACATGATGCATGGCTAAGGGAAGAATCCATTATGTGTAATCTGATCTGGATAAAACGGAGAATCCAAACTCTCCTATCTCTTTGTTTACTATATGGTAGAAAGGATATTTTCATATAAAGACATAATAAGACAAGTAATTACAGCCATTTGTTTTAATATGATTTCTAACTTTTTTGAGAGATTAATACATTTTACAGTGACCTCTGATAAAAAAAAAAAATTTGAACGGTGGCAAAGAACTTTTTATTTTTGTTGGCTGAACTGAGAGAGCTTCATCCAGCTGTATAATTGCTATCTCAGAGGTAAATTTGTGAAATAATGAACTCCACTGAACTTACAACTGAAACGATCGTGCTCCACTCACTCAGCATTTGGTGAAAAATGTTGCTTTCAGCAGAATCACAAAAACAGCAGAAGTGTTGGTATATTGCATGATATGACCATCCATCCATCCATCCATCCTTCCATCCATCCATTTCCTATACCTGCTTCTCCTCCTCTCACGCTCTTAGGTGTCACAGGCGCCGATCCCAGCTTGTCATTACACGCCTGCCTCAAGTGCATGTCTTTGGACTGTGGGAGGAAGCAGGAGAACCCACGCAGACACAGGGAGAAACCCCCCCCCCCGCCCCCCAGGCCCAAGGATCCAACCCACAACCTTCTTGTTGAAGCGACGGTGCGAACCAGAGTACTCATTCAGAGAATAAGTCATGTATTCTGTATTTAAGTGCATTCAAAAGCCAAAGGAAACAGATGGACCTTGAGCAGTGGTGTGAATGGCATAATGGAAGGGGCTGATTTGAACAAGGCTGTTAATAAAGAGTCCATGTTCAGACCACGGGGACCTTCGACAAGACCTTTGAGAGTAGACTCTTCAACGAGCCAAGAGACAGTGGATGTCAGTGTGTACAGGGATTATGAGTCGTATTGTTCGGCCTAGCGGGAGAATTCTGCATGTGACAAAGATGTCTAAAGAAAATTCTGAAATTGGAAAATTACTTTTACTCTAATCACGCCTTCTCTGGAGGTTAGCTGGAGGGTGCTAAAAATTCATCCAGCATATAAAAAGCCCACTTTTATTCTCACATGAACTGACACTAGCTAGCTCTGTATTTAAACGAGACGGCCCAATTTAAAAACAGAGTGCAGACTGCGGTCTGTGTCATTACAACTGAATTCTGTAAATCACTTCTTTAAAACTTTACAATTGACATCTTGAAAAAGCAGAAGAAAATGTGGGAGGAAAACGACTTCTCGTGAATACCAGCTCTATAACTCAAAAGTTTAATTTTCCTCTGGCTCTCCACTCATTTTTAGGCACTGCAGCAATTACACTGTTCAGCGGTGTGGAACAATTAGCAGAGCCTGTCCTTGTTCACACATACCGGCATTCAAAAAAAAAAAAAGACAGAAAGAAGACAAAGCTTTTCTTTCCAATTTCGTCTCTCTGCCAGCATGCCAACGGATCCATAGGTCCCAAAACCTGGAGTTTCTAAAAAAAAAAAAAAAAACTACAACTTCTAAGTGCAGCTTTAGTTTGAGGTTATATGTTGTGTGTAACATGTGTTGTGCAACGCATGTAACTAGAAATAATTCATTGTTCTGTAATTGTTAGATTCAATTTTTCAAGCTGGGCTTTTTACACAAGTCTATAATATACTGGGA
Source organism: Nelusetta ayraudi (assembly GCF_046127955.1). Taxonomy (NCBI): domain Eukaryota; kingdom Metazoa; phylum Chordata; class Actinopteri; order Tetraodontiformes; family Monacanthidae; genus Nelusetta; species Nelusetta ayraudi. The sequence continues at coordinate 3,983,936 of NW_027466092.1, forward strand.
AAAAGCTTTAAAAGTTTGTTGTTTGTTTGTTTGTATTCCATTGCACCATTCAGAAGCACTTTAACCTCATCGCCAGTCCACAGGGAAGACTCCCTCCCTCTGGCACCGTTGTTGTTGCTGCTGCTGCTGTTGTTGTTGCTGAGGCGTTTCATGCAGGGCCAGATCAGAAACCTCACTGAAGCTCCTGGGCCACTTCCCCTACAAAACATCCCAGAAAAAAAATAAATAAAAAAATAGGTGCAAACAAAATCATCCAACAAGAGAGTCACTGCCCAACCAGATAGCCCTACTTCACACACACACTGCACATGAAAGCCCACCTTAATTATTTGAACTCCTGGTCAGGCCGACGTGTCAGATCACACACACGTGTTGGTGAATATCTAATCCAGCAGAACAGGGATCAAGTATGCCAGACCACCGGTCTCATTCATCACAGCCATTTCCCTCATGATGATGATAGAGAGAATCAAATCATACCAAAGCAGTATACGGTTTAATATGAAAGTACATGTGGCATGTATGTACTGGAAACCAACCTTGGAGCAAACCCCCCCCCCCCCCCTCCAAAAAAAAAAAAAAAAACTGAACCTGTGTTGGAAATGGTTCGGTGAAGGTTGACTTATTAATTGTTATTTTTCTGAATGGACCATCAGCCATAGAACCACTGCTGGAATATGGACTTCATTGCTTCCCCACAGCCTCTTTCGAGCTGCGCAGCTTTCTCCCTCTGCTCCATTTATCTGACTGCCTATTGACTGATTGAGGTCTTACTCTGCTCCTCTGGCCTCTTCCGCGATTCCTCAGCCCATTTCCACGTACCCATTTCAAATGCTACACGTGGAGCAACGGCAGAGGTCAGAGCTTCATTCCATTTGTTGAAGTAACTAAAGAATCATCGCAAAGTCGTCTCTGGGTTCACTGCTCTGTGGCCAGACGATGAATGTGTCAATATGTAAATCCTAAATTTCTCGAAAATATTCTGCTCTGGGGTCGGTGTCAGAGCAGATGGTGAGACCCAGATTATTCAAACACCCACCACAGTTTGCAGGGTGTAAACATTTTATTCCTCTAGGGGTTTAAATGTTGCTGATCCATCAACAACTGCTAGCAAAGCCTGAAACTGCTTCCTCCAGTTGATGCTGCAGCACAGGCTAATGGGGTGGTGCATGGCTCTATCTGTCACAATAAAGAATCGCAGTGAGGTGGCTGATACAAAGTTTTCACTCCTTTTAAAAAAAAAAAAATCGAGGGTTAACACGTATTATAGAGAAGGTCACCTCTGGAGAATCTACAATCAGTGGTGTAGCCTAATTTCCTAATCTGTTAGAACTTCGAGTGATCCTGCTGTTTAATCTGATGGAAGATTAAAGATATTTCATGTGCTCAGGCTTCAGTCCCTCTCACATTTCAACACCAAAATCAAGTTGGAGTAAGTACTATTTAAAAAGCCAAAAATGGAATCTAGAAGGAAAAATATTTTAATGCACAAGACTGGAACTGTGGTAAGAAAAAAAAAAAGCAACAAAACAAGTCAAATAAATTCTTCTTAATTAAAGTCTTAATTAAATAGTGACCAACATTACTCAAAACAGGATTAACCTTTTTATCACCAAGTGATGACTGCAGCTAAAGCCTTTGTGGTTTATCAAAAACCTCTGATCCAAGTTTTCTGCACATCCACACCTTTGCCAACACTTCACATCACTTCAATTCCCTGCATGATATCAGTTTCACAGGCAGCAGACAGCGAGGCTAAAGATAGTGTCAAAGCAGAGGGTGTTGATATCAATAGCACCCTGGAACCAAAAAGAGAAAAATAGAGTATCACTTCCTTTTTGATCATTTTGTATCTTTAGAAATATTACAATTTCTTATGTTTTTAAGTAATGAAAGAAAATGAAGTAATAACACACCCATTTTCTGACCCCCCTGTTTCATCATGGACTCTACTGTGGATTCTGATTGAGAAGATGATCAGAGGGAGCTGCATTGTGTCTCTCTAAAGCTAGAGAACATATATTTTTAGGCCATTTTAAGAACTTAGGGTCAACAGCCCATGAGGAAATGTGAAACAAAGGTGACGCAGTATGTGCCAGCAGGTTGGAACGGGTGTAGAATGGTGGGATGTGTGATAAAATACTTTAGCAAGAAAGGAAAGGTATTGGAAAAAAAAAGTGCAGTGAGAGCAGGCATCTCTGGACATAAAGCCAGGGAGGGAAGACTGAAGTGGTTTGGACATGTCCAGAAAATAGGGACAGTGAATATACAGGATGCTGAGGTTGGAAGTGGGTGGCAGGAAGTCTGGAGGAAGGGAAAATAGGAGATTTATGGGTGCAGTAAAAGAGGACATGAAGTTAGTTGGTATGAGAGACGAGGATAGACTTAGATGGAGGATAAATATTGGCTGTGGTAAAGACTGAAGGGAACAGCAAGAGGGAGAAGACTATCAATAACTCTATAGTTTAGTCTCAACCTCCTAAAGAAGTCCTCGGTTTCTACTTCCTGCTGAAAGCAGTGCTTCATTTTTACTTCCACATGTTTGGATGAGGACAAAAACAAGGTGACCAAGAAGTAGCTGGTTGAATCAAACACCTGTCTGAGAGTGCTGTAACTAACGGAGGAGAGGCGTCAGTGCCCTTGGTGCTGATTTGAAGGACAATGTTTGAGAACACAAACAAAACTGGCTACAGTTGGACTTTTTCCAATTTCTCAGGAGTTCGCAGAGAGAGACAATTATTGTTAGAAAACCAAGGCGAATGGAATTTTGTCACTCTATAATAAAATAATCAGTCAATGTCATATATGTCCTGACGTGGGCAGGACTGCAGACAGCAGCAGGAGAAACTTCACACATGCTACAGTGGCACAGATGCCATCACTGCGCCTCCTTCAGGACTGCCTTTGGCTACGCGCAGAGCGGCGCACGGTGACAGGTTCACGGTACGAGCACCTGCTTCCTCTGCTCTCTGTTCGCGACAGAGACGCCTCCTTGTGGGCTCAGCCTCCGCTTTGGCCGCAGAGATTTATCGGCACGTAAGCCAGCAGGCGGAGGCAGGGGAAAACGCTGTGAAGATCTTTAAAAACACTCTGTAATTCTGCGGCGCAACATTACCTGCCGCAGGTTTAAAAGGTCAACTCGGATGGCCTTTATTAGCTCAATAGAAATAAATGAAAATGCAAATGCACCGCCATCGTGCCACAGGATGACAAAAGACGCGCGCTAAAAATCGAAGCAGCCAATATTTATCACTTAATGAGACAAGTGTGCGCGAGCCCCCGGCGTGTCTCTCCCCCAACTCCTTAATAAATCATCACAGAAAAGCCACAAGAAACACTGAGCGGCCTCCTTCTTCCTCTTCTTCGCCCTACTCATCTTCTTATCTTCCAAGTCTATTAGAGGAATTAATGTCCATTAACATTATGAGCTGCCCAGCACCTACTGTACATACAGCTCTCTGTGGTCTCCTGGGGGAAAAAAGAGGAGGGAGGGAAAAAAAAAAAGTGCTGACTGGACCCTGACACCGTTTCACTGATTACATCATGCAGCCGTCTGGCCACGGCGGGAGGAAGGAAGGAGGGAGCGAGGACAGGAACTAATTTGGGTCGGTCAAGGTGTATTAGCCAATCGGAAAATGCCACTACTCTGTGGGGACGTGTCAGCGCTCAAGTGACACAAATGCTTCGCAGAGGATATAAAGTGTGATTTGTGGAATGGGAGTCTGAGCCCCGGACATTTGTACATGTCAGAGTTACAAAAAAAAAACATTGTGGGGATTTGGAGAATGTTTCTGTCCAGATGGCTGAATTCATACCCATCCAATTTAGCCCTGGAGACAAGTGAGGAAAAGACGGTTCTGGTAAGAAAGAATGATTTTTTTTTTTCCTTTCGTTACTTTTAAAACACAAAAGAATATTATAATGAATTCATGTGGTGTCAATTTATATCTATATCTTCCAGACAATGTTAATTATTACCAATTGTAAAAACACAATATTGGCAGCAGAGGACATCACCAAATACACCCAGTGCACCATAACGCCTTATTAAAATGAGTTAATTAATTGCTTACAATAACAACATTGTAACATGACTTGCATTCGTCATCTTCCTTGAAATTTGGGACAGAGCATTTCAATCCCAACCCAAGCAAAAAAAACCCAACCAGACCTTTTCCAAATACTCCAAATCCGAGACAGGGATTTCTGAATGTCTGACATGGCATGAGCGCTACCTCCGGAAATTTCGATAAAGTACAATTGTGCTTCATATGTGTTTCGACTGAAGGGTGTTTTGACCACGAGATCATAAGTCTTGGGAAATCTCATCTCACGAGACTCCGCCGGAAGAAAGATGGACGTTCAGAAACTGCGAACGAGGAGTTCACAGATGAACTGTGGATTTGATTTCTTCAGCCTGACCTGTGCAACATTTAATGATCTCTGCGATGCTATTTTGCCTCTTGCACCAGATGTGTCAAGCTCTCTGCAGCTGGTGTCGCCATGTCGTCTCTAAGATGCTCTGGAAGGTCAAGTCCTGTATCATGTACATGCAAACAATGTGTCTCCATTGCACTACTGCGATCTATTTACATATCAAAACCCCTGTAATACAGCTTTACTCAGCCATGTTTGATTGTTTTTTTTTTTCCATTGATGTTTTTTTTTGTACTGCGCTATTTAGGTTTTGTGCATTTCTCAGGGTAATTTGTCCGTGTGATAACGGATGAACCTCACTGTAAAACCTAATTTAAATACCCAGCTGAAGCCATTTGTTGCCTTAACCAAAGTTTAATTATGTAAGTGGCAGGTTGTCTAACCAAATTGCTCAAAAACACAATGTTTCTCTGAGGAGTGACTCTTTTGCGGTAAATAACATCATTTTCTAATCTTTTGAGCCAAAGCTTGACAATCATAAATTTGCTCAGCTTAAATTGCCAAGGTAGAAGATGAGAGTAAAGAGAGAGGTTGCATCCATCACGCTCTCATCAACCTTATGGAGGACCCGTATAATCAGCGTAAGAGCCACACTTTGGAGGATAGCGACCGCCTCGGCATGACAATGAGGCAGCGAGGGAGCCACAGCTGGATGTGACAGAGATGAATGAAGACCGGGAGGTTTGAGATCAAACCCCTCCAGCGTGCACCTGTTCACTGTCGGTGGTCTCCTGCGCAACAAGGAGAGAGATGCTGACACTGCAGTGGAGGGTTACAAGCAGAATCGAGGGTCAATTAGTTTCCTAAGGATTCCTTATGGTGCATCATAGTCTTCATAGTATTGTCTGTCCCTATGGTGGGTCCTGTTGCATACTTTTCAGAAATGATTTGTTAAAACTCACAGTTGTGCAATTTGTGATGTCACAATGGGACACTGACTGAGAACACTTTCTTTTATTCAATTTACAAACATTTTGAAGGTCCAACAAAGCCTCAATTTTTGTAGAAAGCGAACTTTGAACATTTTACAGGAGGGTAAATATGGCGTCTTTGGGAATATACAAAAGCCCCTCTCAGCTATCTGTACAATATTCCACTCTGTTTATTTAAAGTTGCCTATAAAACTTATTTTCATACCTTATTTCCAAACTGCAGCCCACAGAATGAAGCTGGAAGAAGTGTCCAAATATTTCCACCATGGAATCTTATACACATCACATTGAATTCACTCTCACAGGCGCACAAACTTTGGACAAAAAGTTGTCAAAAAGTTGAAAATTCCCCCTATATCTCGAACACTGAAACAATGCTCAGTTGGTCAGACTGTGTTTTGCAGAAGAAGAAAAAAAAAACATTTATTGTTGGATACTGTGTTGGATGGCTGGTTTGTTGTTTCATCTGTCACTCAGTCTGCGTTGTTCTACATTTGCAAGGACCTCAAACAGCTTTTGGCATCACTGCAGACATGAGTTGCAAGTTGGTGCAAAATTTTTTGGGAATCGCAGCTGTGAATTATTCAGGAGCTGGCAAGTGAGGACATGAAAAAGGTATCATCTGTGTATGTAGCAGACTTTTCTTTCCAGTCCATTTTTGTCACTTGTGGCCCCATTTGAATGACTTTGTTGTGGGAGGGTTTCGCTCAAACTGTGGCATCATTCTATTATTATTACTTTATCACTTGAGCAGTCTCAGCTGAAGAGTGTAGAAAGGTCGGGATATTTGACAGGATAATGGTAACTGAAAGAAGAACAGTGGTGGGTAGTGTGACATCTCACCTTCATTAAATTGAGTCTGGAATATCAGTACAGAACTAACCCTAACACTGGGCTGTGGACACTGAGATTCCAACCATCACAAATTCCTCATTTGAAATCAAGCAAAAACAGCATATGGCATATTTGTTTAATCAAGGTTCAATCCCAGTGGATGTCACATTCCAAAGGATGTGCAATGTGTCCTCCACATCAAGAAGCAGCAGTGCCTTGCTCAGGAACCATTGGGCGATCAAACTCCCAGGTCCAACCCCAAATACTGAGTGCCAAGCAGGAAGGCAATGGATAACATTTCCGTAGTCTTTGGTATGACAAGGCTGGGGATCAAACCCACAACCTCCCAATCTGAGAGCAGATGCCCTACCGCTAGACCACTGAGCTGGTTCCTAGAACAGATTGAGTTCTGTTGAAGCCATGCTGGAATGCCCCCCTCGTTCCCCCAGCCTGTATATGCCTATCATCTATTTGATGGCAATCAAGAAGACACTGCAAAGTCTCTTCATAAAACAGGACGTCAACTCCATCTCTCAACTCCTCCACCACGTCAAGGTGACTTTCCTGCAGAGGTTGGGGCTGCTCCAGGTTTCTTCTCACTGGCGAGGAGGGGGGAGGCAAGGAGGTTCCCGTCACTTCTTGCTCGGGAAGGATCTGTTGTTTTTCTCTTTCGATTGTCCAAAATGCTTTGAGTATCCTCCTTGACGTGCCTTTGGATGTGATTAAGCACTTTGCACATCAAAGTTGGTTGAGTGATTAAATCAAAATGCTTCCTGTGGGCTCTGTACCAGACGGTTTGGGGAAACATCCTTTGGATTGAGAGTCCGGGTTAGGAAAAGTGCGTGTTCAGAAGCTGGCATGAGTACAAAAAAAATAAAAATGTTTGGTGCATCCTCACAACTTTCCGTCCGCTGAGCCATCTGTCTACAAGTGAAGTTAGAATTCCCTTCTAACGATGCATCATGCTTTGGCCACAAAGGCACAAGTGGCTCTCAGTGATGGAAGAAAACAGCATGACCTACTTTTTGTTTCAAAAAACAAAAAAAAAAGTGATATTTTCTTTTCAACTCCTGCAACTGATGTAACAAATGAAAACAGGAATCAGAGGGAGAGACCATACGTTCAGCGCTCGCTCGCTCGCTCACTCACTCACTCACAAATCAAACAAGTGTTGCTCGATATAGGGACGTCTTCTGGCTCCACTCAGGTTTACATAACACAACATTTTTCTAATCCCTTGATAACTCTGCCTATCTGCTCACAGCTCTTAATCCCTCCCCATTCTCCCGTCGCTCATTTTTTTCCCACCCCTATCCCATTCTCTATTCTGATTAATTTCACCAGCCCGCAGTTAAAACCGCATGCCTAATTAAGGCATTGTGCCGGTGGAATCTTCTTTTCAGTAATTTGCCCCAGTGCTCCCAAGCTTAAGCAGTCTATCTAGGTCAGGACGGCAGTGAACACTATAAGCGCAGTAGAAGCCCCCGTCTTGACTCTTCTTGCTGTGATGTGAAGTTTCTTTTTTTTTTTTTTTTTTCCCCCCCTATCATGTCTCTATCGCCGCTCTTCCACACCACAGTTGATAGGAACATGCTGCCGTGTGCTCTGATGTCCAACACCATGTCGGGCAATCATCTGCAAAGCGCAGCATGTTGCCGGGTTTGATTGCAACAAGCCCTGGGGATGACGCCAGCGCCGCATACTTCCTCAAATGTGTGCTCGATCATGTTTTTAAAGTTTAATATATTGTATGCCATACGTGTGTGTCTACAGTGGTGTTGTGGTAGAGAAGAGGGTATACACTTAATCTGTGCCCTTTTTTCAAGCAGCCCAATCAGCAAAGGGTTTTAGAAACAGTGACCGCTCTATTCAGTTTACCCAAAAATGGGCCTGTAGTATTTGCACATTGTCACATAACTTTTCCTGCTTGACCTTGTGTAAACTGTCTCTCGGACCAGCTGACTCGCGAGAAAATAGTGTGAGCCAGAGTTTGCCTCTGTTGGTCATCTTCACGCACCTCAATTTGACTAACGATGGCAACGAGTAATAGCCAATTACGGGCAGTGTAGGGTTGGTCATGCCCTCACCATCCTATGAAAGAAAATCGGACCTCGCACTTGCCTTGCAGACGCTACTGAATGCTGCGCATCGGAGAAGATTGAGAAGTGGGTATTTGCTATGCCAACTGAAAAACAAGTGGGTATCATCGTATACCCGCACATACCCTGCACTGTACACCTGTGTGTAAAGTTAATAGTTTGCGCCTCACAATTTCATATTAGCATTCTGGGTTTTCCACGTCTCCGACTGGCCAGCTGTGAGCAGAGGTAAATTGCACGGCCCCAGCCAATCACCCGGGCCGCCCTCTCAGCTCAGTCACCTGACCCAGTGGGTATGGAGCCCCTGGATGAGAAAGCAGCCAGGAGTGACTAATACAGCCCAGCCTGGTAGAGCACAAGCTCCCATGCCCGACAAAATGTGATTGGCTGCCAGCCAAGCTGCCCCCTCACACGGCTGCACGGTGTGCGTCTGTCACACACAGCGGCGGTGTCTTCTCAGCTTGAAAGGAGGGAGAAACAATGGAGGACGGTGCCGCAAGCAGTGCCTTCATGGTGGATCACAACTGTTCATTTCCTCCAAGTTTTCTCAGCCCACTGTTAAGAACTTGAGGAAACAATGCAGTCAAAAGTCAGCATCTGAAACACCAGCGCTAGAATCAGCCTCGCTCAGCTACGTACATTAGGAATAAATACATGAGTCTCTGGTGGATCGCTCAGATTTACCTTTGAAATCTGTTTCATGGATGTTGTTGAACTTCAGTCGTAGGTGTTTTTAATTGTTCTTGAAACTGGATTCCAATCAGTTTCCTTTCAATTAGCACCAGATGCCGAGAGGTCAAAAGTTCCAGGAGAAGGAGAGAAAGAATAGGAGGTACACAACTAACTAAGTTAAGTTTTTCCGTCTCTGCTGACAGCACTTCTTTTTAATTTTTTTTTACTTAGTTTTGCATTAGTTTTTTTAATCATTTTATTTTTTTTGGTTGGTTAGTTGTTTAGTTGGTTGATTAGTTGTTTAGTCTTTGTAAAAAACAACAACAACAAAAAAAAAACATGGCTCATACGTTTGCCAAATGTCCTTGACTCGCAATATAGCATTTTGCAGTGAGACCTGAATTCTAGCAACTGGACTACACCAGCAGCAATAAGTCCAACTACCTGATTGAATGTGACAGACAGATTTGTAAAACATCTTTCCAAGTTACGGATACTGCATTGCACATGGGAGTTCGATGATAAAGGTCTTGTAGCAGCGCAGTGTAATGTCAACCTGCAGATTGATGCGAGACCTTCGTCCGAGAGAATATCCGCTAGAAATCCTGGTTCCAGACACCGTTGCTGTCCCAACACGGTCACTGAGCTTTCACCTTGTTGTCGACACAGTCTGATTGCTTTCTTGCCGCCGTCTAGACTGGATAATGTCCATTCAAACGCCCCGTGGCCACTCCCACCCAGCTGATGGACAATCTGTCCATGCTGGCTTCTTTACATTTGTCATTTCTCATCATGTCAGTGCCTTTTTTTCCCTTTTGATTTTAGGGAGTTGCTTTAGTGTGTAGTACTTACGGCTGCTTGTTTCCGGATACTGGCCATAGAACAGCTGAGGTACTGCTTTGTAAGACGCAACGCATGAAACAAGCAATCGACCTTCTTGCTGTGACAGTGCTCACCTTAGAAGAATTTACTAAAAAATTGATGGACGTTTTTTTCTACTTGCTTCAATAGAAGGTTCATATTGCACCACCACGTATCGACAGTAGCCAAGAATGCTGATATCACAAAAGACAGCACTTTATCCAAAATACATCTATACAATATGAATAAACAATATCCAAAATTCTCACCTTCAGATGTCACTGAATCTAGGGCATATTAAAATGCCCAAAAAAATAAATCATATTTACGAGAATACTTATTTTCTCTGCAGTAGGAAACTATAACTGGCTGTAATAATACGCCTGTCAGTATGTCTGACCTGAGATGAACTCGTGACTTGTCCAGCTTTCACCCTGCTTCTCTCACTCAGTGACAAATGGAATGGGCTGCAGCCCCCCGTGACCCTGTTTGCAGAATGAGCAGTGATATATAGTGGATGGATGGATGGATAGACGGACGGACGGATGATTAGAAGCTACGGCCAGATGAATAAAACCCCCCAGCTGCATCGTAAACCAGCGTGTAACACACACTGTTTGCATGCGCCCGTTCATGTCCGGCAGCTCATCTGTCAGGGGCTCTCACCTTATCACACAGCCGCTGTCAGTCACAGCTGTTGTGTCCCAGACTGACACAATCACTCTTTAATCCTCCTCACTTGATCTGCTTTTCTCTTTTCACTCAAACTCTTATCAGACACCTGTCCCGGCCAGATGGATCCCAGGCCATTTCGGCAATGCAACACCTACGCACACACATACGCACACGCACACACACATGCAGGCCCGCAAACATACGCACACACACACTTGATCTGCGGCGCCTCATTAACCCAGGAGATTTTTCCTACCTGATACCAAGTTTTCAGCCTTTCAGCGTGACAGATGAGTCTCCAAGCCGGTCAGGAACACTGTCAGACTCGTTATGCGGCCTTGAAATTAAGATCGACTGATGTGGAGCGTTCACATTTTTCAGGTTTACCATGCAGAGAGGTCTTCAGTGTATCTCGAGGGCGTCTGTCATCCTGCTGCAGCTCGAAAACAGCTTTACGAAGCTGATGGGTTCGTCTGATTTGAAGAAAAGAATAATCATTAAGCATTACTGAGGCGCTCCAACTAGTCACTGCAGTGTGATATAATTCAATGGTGCTGGATTGGCTGCAGGGGCGACGTGGCAGTGCAGCAGTCAGCACTGACGGCTCACAGTAAGAAGGTTCCCTAGTTCAATCCCCACCTGGGGCCTTTCTGTGCATGTTCTCCCTATGTCTGTTTATGTCATGTTCTGTGTGTAGTCAGTTGTCAGCGTCTTTAATGTTGCTTCCTGCCTGTGTCTCGATGTCAACCCTGTCCAGTCATGGCTAAATGGTATCAAAGATTCACAAGGAAGTGACGTAGATTCTAAGGAAGTCTCGAAAAATCCTGTTGAAGATGAAGAAAGGTCAAAGAGGGTGGCTAACTTTGATAGAGATAGGCAAGGATTTTACCCCATGTATCATCCTTAGCCTCCAAATCTATTCTTGACCGGTACCGTATCTTGAATTCTGATCCTAAACGTGACTCGGATCCAAGTCCTAAACCTAACCGTTACCCGAGTTCTGATCCTAAACCTAACTCTTGATTGTTTGATTTTATTGAATTCATGCTTGCAGTCAGTGGAGCCTAAGCTACTCGGACCCTCCATCTCTTCCGACGATAGTTGGAAAGAATCCGACGATAGTCGGAAAGAATCTACGTTATTTCCTTAGAATCTAAATCACCTCCTTATGAATCTTTGACACCATGAAGCCATGACTGCTCTGCCCTTGATTGTTTTCACCTGTGCTCTCCTGCCCCCAGTGTATAAATAGTCCCTGTCTCCCTTTGTCTATTTGTGTCTTTGTTTGTTTGTGGCTCAGTGATTTTGCCATTGCGTTCAAGCCATAGTTTCCATGCCGTAGCATCCTTGTCATAGTGTTCTCGTCATTGTGTTGTTTGCTTTTTATTATTAGTAACCTTCATGGCACAACTTTAGTTTAGTTTTGTCATAGTTTCAAATAAATCTTTTTTTTTTCTGCGAAAACCTAAGTGTCCGCATGGGTCCTGCCTCCACGCACTGGTACTGACCGTTTAGGCCCAGATGAACAGACTGAAGAATGTTATCTCAGAAGCTCACCTGCTGAATCGCAGACCTTGCGATATTTGTCCGCTCATTTTATTGTGGTTGTAGTGTGGGTCACACTTTTTACAATCATGCAGCAGAAACACAGTTCAAAACAGTTTTGAAAGTATTCAGGTTCACCCAGGAGGTTGCAGATGCTTTTATGATTTACTCCTATATTACTTGATTGTGTGTTGCATTCCAAGTGTACAGCCGGCTTCCCCCAAAGAAGGCAAACACGGGATGAATATTTTATTTCAAGAAAGATGCAACTGGTGTCGTTTCACATTGAATCAGCTGTCTGCCGGCCCGGCTGCCTCCTTCCACAAAGAGGACCCTCTCGTTAGCCTCGCTACCTGACAGCTGTAGCCGTGCCACGCATTCAATCAGTGTCAAGGAAAATATCTCACATCATATTATTCATAAGCCCCAGTTGGAAATCTCTCATATTGGGTGCATTTTTAAAATCATGTTTTTTTTTGCGAGACAAATCGGAGCCGTCCTCTTTGAAGGCGGAGTTCTCAGAGCTGCAGAGGAAGTTGCCACAGTTTGACAGTGTGTCCCCTCTCCCGTCACCGACAGTTGTCAGCAGCGTCGCCTCATCACCGGCGTGTCTCCTTCACTTCCTGTCACTTCTTTCACACGTGCAGACCAACCATTCTCATGCCTGCTATCCATCTGCTGCCCTCCGTATCTCTCCTCATTCGCTGGCACACCTCCACGTCCACTCCGCTGCAGCAAAACGCCTCACCCGCCTTTGTAATTCAGGGTGACTTACAGCCGCACCGCCCTTTTGTTAAAAGCCACCTCCTTTCATTCCCCAGGAGGTCGTACAGGCTGGATGGATGTGACGGGCAGCAAGGGACACACTTCTTTACCGGCGGCGTTTGACGAGTGCGCAGGCACAATGTGGGAATCTGGCGGTGATTAGGAAGAGACACATTCAGGTCAAAGAGGAGAGAGAGTAGCGAGGAGTGATCGGCATCTTCAAATACAGACTGGTTCATACATTGAAGAGGGAGGTGTGATCTAACAGTAAAAACACTGACGAGGCTCTTTATCCGGTAAAATGTTGACAATCACACTGGGGAAGAGAGGGGCTTTAAGTGACACGTGTTCACTTAACCATGTTCACCACAACGTGGCACAACATGGTAGTTGGAGTCAGACGGGGCTGATCTGAGTGTTTCAGGAGGGGGACCAAATGTCCACTTTTCACATCCTGTCCTTTTTTTTTAAGCGATAGAATTTTGCTGATTTTCATCTTTTTCTTGAAAGAAATTACATATTTTATTTATACTTGCAATTCTTTGTTTTTCTGTTACTGAATTACTACATTTGTTGGTATTTTTTCTCAACTTCTCCTCCCTTCTTCTCCCAAGCAGGCAGGTGGTGGTGAGGAGGCGTTTTCCGACCTACTTTTCTGAGGAGTGCAGCGAGGCTCACCTGAGTAACATTCTGTAATCACCCATCTTTCCTAAAAAAAAAATAATAAAAAAAAAGGACAGCTCAGCGTTGCTCATACTGCTGGATAATTCCATTGAATTAGAAGTTGGGGGGGGGCGACGCGGTGGCACGCTGCCGCCTCACAGCAAGAAGGTTGTGAGTTCGATTCTGGGCCTGGGACCTTTCTGTGTGGAGTTTGCATGTTCTCCCTGTGACTGTATGGGTTCTCTCCGGGTTCTCCGGCTTCCTCCCACAGTCCAGAAACGTGCATGTGAGGTGAATTGTAAACTCTAAATTGTCTGCAGCAGACCCCCGTGACCCTGAGTTCAGGAAGAAGTGGGCATTGAAAATGGATGGATGGATGGATGGATGGATGGATAGGAGTTGGTGCCTTGCTGCTTCGCAACTCTTATGTATTTTATGCTCATCACCGGCCTACAGCCACCTGCTGAGTTTTTTGTTCCTTTGTTCTCAACTATTATATTTTCCTTCCTGATGAGACCAAAAGAAATACCTGAGTGTACCTGAGAGCTCTTCCTCGTCTCCTGCATTGTTGGGTCTGAGGTCAAAAGGGGCAGAGACTATAAACAGGGAACAGTAACACCTGGTTCAAACAGTGGTCGGTCACCCAAGTTCCTCAGATATTCCAAACATACCACAAAAGCTGTCAAGGCATCTAATAATTAAAAAAAAAAACACACACATCTGCTTCCTCAGTACTTCTACCATGTGATGTGACTTTAAGGTATCTAAACATAGCACTTGTGAAACTTCAAGGCTGTGCAGCATCAGCATCTCTAATACCCCCTGCCCTTCCCCCCATTTTTACCTTTCCTTTGTGGCAAAGTGAAATATAGCCGTCGCTGGTAAATTGCGTAACCTCTTTTATGGACGGTAAACACAGTGAAATTTTCACCTTGGCAGCATCTTGGCTGAATTGCTACCACAGGAGCAGCAGTATTACGCTGGGAGTGTCCTCATACTTCCAGGGTCTTCGGAGACTTAATGTGCTGACAGCTGCTTTTTTATATTTTCACTGCTGGGAGAAAAACAGCAAAAAGAAAGAAAAAAAGAAATGTTGAGTGGCACGCGGCCGCTATGCATGCGAAGGAGGGGGATGTGGCCGTCACATGAATGGGCAGCGGTGAAAGCAGTGCTGAGTATCCATTAGCCCCTGTGGGAAATAGGAAGCCATAAAACACTTAATGCGGCAGAAGGAGAAAAAAAACTGATGAGCTCTGTGGGAAAAGTAACGTCAGCGTTCCGTCTTCTTCTTCTTCTTCTTCTTCTTCTTCTTCTTCTTCTTCTTCTTCTTCTTGAGCTGTACGTCTATAACGGCGGCAGGTTCGGGGGGTAGAGCAGCCTGGTTATCTTGGCCAAACACTGACCTGTTGTCCCGATGGCTTTAACTTGCACCGCACAGTCGCGCTCCCTTAGGACAGCCAGCATTGATTGGTGCCCCAGGACCCTTTCCTGCGACCTTTATTCCAGTGTCATGCTTTTGCTTCACTCGTTCTGTTTTTTTTTTGTTTTGTTTTGTTTTTTTTAATGAGTCCATCCTGTCGCTTGTAAACACCTGCACACTCAATGACTGTATTGAACACATTCCTGTATGGTGTTGTGCTTTATGGGAGGATTTTCTTTTCTTTTTTTCAAAAGGAAGCTGCTGCATCCACTGATAAAATCTGCCTGTTGCTAAAACAGGCAAAACTGATTCAAATATGCTGGTCAGAGGATCTTCAGATCGTCTCTTAATGAGGATTAAGAGAAGAGAGTTTCTTATTTCAATGATTAAAATTAGCAAATTGGTGTTATTGTCGATGTTTTAGAAAAAATAATTGTTGGGTTTTCTGGGCACTTGGGTGACTCCACCACAGCAACGTGGAGACATATTTTTTTCATCTGTTGTTTTCTTTGTGTTGGAGCCCTTGGACACTGTGGGTGGAATTCATTATGTTCGTGATACACTGCGATGGTCCTGCTGGTTAGAAAATGTCACTAAGGCTTTTCAAAACCTTCAACAACTCCAGGCTGAGTAGTGAATGGAAGACCTGAGTGAGTCCCTTTCATCTTCTCTGTGAACCTGTGTCAGGTGTCATGCTCTAACAAGTGGTCATATGCTGTGCACCAATTCATTTGAAGCATGTTGAATCGTCCATTTCTGCTGCGGAAGCCTTGCACAATAAGTCTGAGCGCTCAGCTCTCATACAAGAATGCCACTATTTGCAATTCCAATTAAATTGAAACATTAATTATTTTTTTGGCAACTTCTGAGTCCCTCCAGGGGAAATACAGAAGGGCTGACTGTAATTGAATTAGCTGTGCAGCCACCAGTGTGATTGATGCAGCCATCCGCACGTTACATACATCACAAGCTCCTGCCATAAAGTAAGTGACCCCTGAACTTATATTGCTGTTATATTATTCAATATCCCCGGTGTCATTATGGTTGATGCAGTAGTGTGTGAAGCATGCAAACAAGTGAGACATCAAGAGAGCCACATAGTCACATTTTATTGTAATTGCTTCTCTGTAGACCATCACAAAGGGTTAATAAAAGAGACAACCAGAGAATTCAACGCTGAAAGAATTCCTTCTTATTCATCTTACCAACCTCCAACAAACAGCGTTTTAATTTGTCTCAATTTTCCATGGATTCCAAATATAACCAGCTTCACATCGTGAAAAAGAGGTGGCAGGTGTGAGAGCAAGAATCTGCTGCTCTGAAAAACCACAGAAGAAGACGGCAGGTCGGATTCAACGGTTGGTGCCCCATGAAGCATAAGATGAACCGGGAACAACTGAAATATCACTATACAAACCTGTTCACTCTCCATGTGTATGAGGATTCACATCATCTCCTACAAAATGAGAATTGTGTGCATGTGTCGATCAAAGCAACAGATCAATATCATGTCTGCATATCTCTGTCGAGACATCATCAGGAGACACAACAGCAACCACCATAGCTACTCTTAGTATACACAGGTGTACGCTGCTCGAACAGGAGGAAGAATGATTATAGTATTTGTCCATGTAACCCACTCACCAAAACCACTGTTCTGAAAATTTGGACTTGACGTTATCAGCAGCATAATATGGTCTTGTAGACTAAGGTTCAAGACAGTGTAATAATGGTTTAATTTGTGTCTGAAGGAGCAAATTAGGTGAAAAGTGTCGTGAAAGAAGATTTTTGCTGAGGTGCAATGTTGTCTCATTACACAAAGAGAGTTTTTGTGACTCGGCAAATAGACACGGAGACATTCAGTTTCCTCACATTTTGTTGATGATGTTGTTTTGGAAAGTTGAAAAGAAAAAATACTTTACAATTGTCTAGTGAGGCTCCCCTAGCAAATGAATGGATTTCTTTGCAAATCATAATTAAAATGATTTCCTGATGAAATGTCCAGTCGAGTCTCAGTCAACATTGACTCCAGCTGCTCCCTAAACCCTAAGCCACAAACTCACTGGGAAAAGGCGATTTTAAAATGGGCTTTTAAAACATCAGCAGACAACAGTGAAAGGACAAATCGTGTAGTGCCTCTGCACAGCTGTCTCAGGGTAGCCAAAGCCCCAAGATCCCTAATTAATTTGGAAAGCAGTTATTTACACCCTTTAATAAGCCGAAATCTTTACTGCAGCTGCAAAACTCTGCGTCCCCAGTGAGGAATTTAGCCTTCTGCCGGGAACAAACCATTTCTTTTCAAATTCAGTGTGGACTCTCGGAGCTGCAACAGTGTTTTGCTGTTTTGCTCACTAAAACGATTCCTGGTCAACAACTTCATAAATCTTCCACTGTATGGGGCCGTAGAGGTAATAAGTGAATTTCCTTGGTGGCTGAGCGATTCTCCTTACTTTAAAGAAAAAAAAAATGCCGTAAACAAGGAGGTCCTGTGATTGCGGTTGCACGTAGCATCCCTGGATTTCTTTCACTGTTCGCTGTCTCTCGGCTCTTCCAGGCTTTACAGCTTGTTCCCAGATGATCGTCTTGGAGTTATGGTCCTGAACAACATATGTATGGCTTCAGTGCCACCGCTCCTGTCAGCCAGCAGCTGTTTTCAGCCAACATGCTGCGATAAACCCTCTATTGTCGTGTGCGCAGGGTTACAAAGCCCCAGTGAATGTTAATTCTTCTGTAGGAGGAGTCGCCTTTCAGTATTGCACTTTTTGTTCTATGTTATTCACTTTTGGTAATGCGGAATCCATTCTCTAAGTTACTCTTCAGCTCTTCAATTTCAACAGGAAGGAAAATTGTAACAAAACTCTTTGAAGTAAACAGAAAGGAAGAAAATCCAAGAGAATCCATTCTGATTGAGGAAGCAGTTGAATCTCGCTGAGGTCAGATCTCATTCTTACCACTAACTCAAGGCTAACTCTATACAGCTGCATGTGCCACTTCTGACGCTCATATGAGTACAACAGGCACATTCACACCGGCTAAACAAGTGATACCACAGTGGAAATAAACTGTAGCACATCCCACCAAACCAAATGAGGTAGATGTTAAAGCCCATTATGTCCTAATGAATGATTTACCTTTAATGAAATGTAAAAAAAAAAAAAAAATGAGTAAGGGTAATTGTTTGCTTAATACTCTAAAGTAATTAATTCCCTTAAGATTGCTTTTGATTTAAGATGTGCTTTTGATTTGATTATAGCACCAGACCAAGTTGTCTGTGTATTTTGCTACTGTGGTCATTGCACAAAATAGATTCCAGTCGCTGCACTGAGTGGTTTCTGCCTGGAGTAGAGTGACTGTCAATACACTTCCTGTGTTGTGTCGGTGGATCATTTACTGTAAAAAAAAAAAAAAAAAAAAAAAAGCTAATGTGGCAGATAAGAAAATAGAACAGAAGGTGGGTATTTTGTGGACGGTATGAATGACATATGTGAGGAACTTGTGATGCAATATTGTTTAACTTTGTTTAATTCACACTATTCTGTTAATTGTATAATATAGTATAGAATAGATTTGGGTTGTCTTGTGTGTGTGTGTGTGTGTGTGTGTGTGTGTGTGACTAACCAATCTAGCCATGTACACACAAGCTCACCACAAGGTGGTTATCTGGTGAGTGGCTAATTCCTCCTTTAAGCAACAGGGAAACTCTCCTTTTCAAGACCTTACACATCCGCCTCCCCTCTCCAAGCTCGCCCCAATGGAAATGTGAGACAAATCCAGAGTACCCAGGAAACCTTCCATCTGGCGTGTCAGCTCTGAATTAGCCTGTCATGTCAAAAATTACAGCACCACCGATCTTAATTGGCAAACAAAGCTGTGCGGTTCCATTTATTCAATCATCAATCACTCCTCCATTGCATCCCTCACATTAGACTTATTAACTTGACTGTCACCTCCATCAGGCAGCCAACCAGGTGTTTCCAGCTCATAAGAAACCCATCAGGTGAGGCGGACGAGAGGATTTACATGCACTCCACGTCTGTACAGTGTTCTGCAGAAAAGAAGAGAGGTATAATCTCCGTCTTCTCCACCTGACTTTGTTATTTTTCCCTTCCGGTCTAACCACTGCTTCCTTTCGTCTCCAATCTGCTGAGTAATTGGCAAATGTGCCCCACCACCTGAGACCCCCTTTAACCTTGCCCACATCGAGTCGGAAAGAATGTAGTATGAGATTCTCTCTCCCAAAATTCAGGCGAGTGAAAAGTAGGACACAGAGCCGGATGGCCCCTCTGGGATGAAGGATGCAGAAGTACAGTTTACCCATTTCAAATGAGAGCATTTTGGATCCTGCTATGTCTTTATGAAAATGTATAGCAGTAATTAAGTATGTGGTTTCAAGGGAAAGTTATTGCAATCCTTAAACATGTTTTATTGCCTTGTGTGTTTCCAATGAACTACTGTCGAACATCCAAGATGTTGCTGTAATGTTTGTTGACACTTTAATAGATTTGTTTCCTAACATAGAAAGATCAATATTAGGGTGGGAAATGAGCTCCTCGTAAGATATTAAAATGTGGGGAGTTGCTTGGAGGACAGATACACTAGGTTCATTAAACTTCCATTAACAATCCATCTGCTTTCACCCCAGGTCTCTATGAAGTTTTCTTCTTCTTTTAAAATTCAGAATCATCCTGGGAAGCGAAAGCTAACGGCTAATCTGGTCAACGTTTGCAGCCTGCTCCCATGTCTGTCTGCTTTCATGTCCCTATAACTCACTAACCACTTTAGCAGCTTCCGCACATTAACTCCTGAAAACTATTGGTAAAATCTCGGAATGTCGGAATGTTTTTCCTTTTAAACGTGTTTACACAAAACTCAAGGGACTCAAGAAGAGTTCAGAGAAACAGCACTACAGGGCTGGAAAGTGGACACAATCTATCTGTAGCCTTTTCTGGCACTAAATTAATCACACTCCAATGCAAAAACTCTCCTGAGTAACAACTTGAACAGGACATTAAACTCTTGCTGGCTGATAGTGAAGGCAGAAACGTCCCACTTTCAGGTGATTCATCGATGCATCGAATAGAATAGCAATTGATCTACAGCAGTTATACATGTTTTATTCTATAAAACATGTATAACTGCTGTCCAACAATATATCTGTCGGACTGTTGGACATCTGTCTCCTTCAGTAAATTCATCCAGTATTTTGCCAGATTTTTGATGTGTGCAGCAGTGTAAGCTGTCCTCCCACTATGAATATTCCAATGACTTTGAACAAACTTGACAAACCATGAAGTGTAAGACCGCCCTAAGGACAACTGCAAAAAAGAATAATAGCCTAATGATAATAATAACAATAATAATAATAATCGAACTGCAAAATGCATATGAATGCACGCTGATTTCTTCTCAAGATCCTCTTCGTGCAAAGGAAGGCGAGGCCGGGGACTGATTAACGCTGAACTGCCGCTCTCAGAGATTGAGCAGGTCGGTGAGAGGAGTAATCACTCCCACACACTATCTCAGGGAGAGCGCCTCCATTAGCCCAGGAGGTAACATGTCGGCGATGCGCCCTGGACATTATTGTCAGCGCTAAATCACATTTTAGGGAGGATGAATTCCTACCAGAGGACGGATTAGTTGATTGTGCTTCGCCATTTGGCAGTGGTGCACTGAGAGGTGCGGCTCTCGGGGTGCCCCCGGCTACAACAGCCCTGTTGACAATTACGGGTGGTTGCACTCACACGCACACTCCTAAGACACTACGCTGCTGCGCGAGTGCTCCTATCCTAACCTTGAAAAACGATTATCCATATTAAATGGAACACATTAGAGTTATTAGTCATTACAGAAGCTCATTATGAGACAAAGTGAGCCAACACCGTCCGGGGATAACGACGGTCCGAAGGGAAGCCTCGGCAGCAGTGGTCAAACTGCTCAGGATGTCGTGAGCAACATCCAATGCAAGCAAGCAGTGTTGCCATTTGCACAATCGTGATCGTATTTTTACGATAATTTCGCCCTCCGGGGCGATCAATATCCCAGAATGTACGATCATTTGACAACTTGTGAATCATTTGTTGGGGGTAAGAAAAATGTAAAAAAAAAATGTAAAAAAAGGAAGGAAAATCTATCTCATCTATCTCAGAACAACACACAATGGTTGGAACGTTCAACTGGGTCTGCAAAACAACATACCCACAGATGAATAAAAAGTATGACTAAAAATTAAATATTCTAAATCTATTCCCTAATACTTTGGGTCTCACAGTTTCATTATTAGTTCCCTTTTTTTTTTTTATGGCGGACACATCAGTGCAACCTAACGTGGCTGCTGTGTTGCCATGAATCCATTCTGTACTAATGGAGTAGATATGGCCTGCACACACTTAGCAGCTGCAAAGCCACAAAGCCGCTAGTTACGCGCAGGATATGATCCACTAGGTTTGACTGTAATTGTGCAACGGTGAATTTGTGTTTTGGTTTTGACAGGTGTGCGATAATTTCACTCAAATGATGGTAATTTTCGAGTCTCCAGTGCGATAATCCCACATGTCTCATCTAGAGACGTTGACAGCGAGTGACCCGGTGAGCATTCATGTTAAAGTGTAGCAATATGTCTATACCATGTCTGCGGAGCAGGTAATGAGGCAGCAGGCTGATGGAACGCGCGGGTCCGAGTGGAAGACAGAGCAGCCACCGTGTCTCGGGAGATAAATGCCTGCTGGGTTAAAAAAAAAAAGACACAATCTGGTAAAAAAAAAAAAAAAAGAAAGAAAAGAAAAGAAAAGAAAAAAATACATAGAGATAGTGGTAATTGTGCCACTTTTACAGCACAGGTTGCAGTTCTCCTAAAGCACCAGTGACTCAATACAACATGGAGTGAACTTTAAAGTAGTAAGACGTGGTTTCTTTAAAGTCTGGAGGGCGCGTGCGTGCAAACCAAAGCGGCAAAGAGGCTTTGCATTCATTCCTCTTAGATACTGTATATATACCTGATGTATGCGGCATCATCTTAGCTAATGCTAGCATTCATTTGGAGAGCATTTTATGCTATCCATATCCCTGTGTGTTATCTGAAGTGGTGGTGCATTAGTGCTTGGAGGTTGGCATGTTGTCCCTTTAACGGGCCCATGTAATGCAAAATTCACGTTGACAATGTATTCTATAGGTAATATGGGTCCTTATCCCGCTCTGGAAGCCCATTTCTGTGATGTCACTCTCTCTCACTGATGTGAGCAGGCTCACAGTCACTTAGGCATGTCGACCTAAGTACAAATGATCTGCCGTCACTTATTATGCACGTACTCTGTTTCGGGGTGTAAATCACATGCATGCGATGTGTGTAAGATGGCTGATGATTGGCTTGAGTACTTTAAATCTTCCATTTTCAGCAGCAATGGCAAGAGAACAATTATGTTTATGAGTGTGTTTGAGGAAAGGCCACTACAGATGACAGGACACCACAAACCTGTAAATTTCTTCTCTCTGGCGTTCACAGGCATATTTTACTGCTTGTCAGACAGTTTAATCAGGCAAAAACAGCGGAACAGACTTCGTCACACTCATACTTCAAATGTGCTTCGCCAGTCGCAGCCCTCCATGCGAATTAAAAAATGAGGGATGTGGAGTTCAATCAGCTAAATGAAGCGGCAGTTATTTTACAGCCACGTAAACACTGCTTCCCCACTCAAATGAGCTTGTTGAAGAATTGCAAAGAAATGTTTCCAGAATCGTGCCAGACAGTAAAACACTGGCAGTCACACGTTTGATAACTTGATTATGTTGATCCATCTGCTTTAGTCTTGGTATGTTGCTACTGACCAGACAGGCAGTGCAGTGAAAGCGTCTGGGGAACCCTGAAGCACCAACAAACCCAACTCCTCAATGCTCCCTGTAATTTTTTTTTTTTTTTTTACAGCTAAGCCTATATGCGTGTGACCATGCATCAAAAAGATGACTTTGACCAATTCATGGTCACAGTACGGGACTTGGGGGCATTGTGAAGACTGTAATAAAACTCAAGAGGAAGTCAGAAATATATAGTGTTTTATGTAACTTAAATGTACAATGATTGGAGCTGCTGAAGCAATGAAATTAATTTGATCAACTTGTATTTCTTGTTTTGATTTTCCGAATCAATGTTTGATCACTCATGGAATGCTATAAATCATATATTATGATGTAATAATGATTGAAAAGTATTCAGCTGCCTAAAGTGAAGTAAGACAACTACTTGAATATACACGTATGTTCAACGCATCTGTCCATATTTTAGGTTGTATCTATTTGTTGATTTATATAAAACTATTAGATTTACATTTTTTTGTATTACTTCATCTGAGAGTCTCAGATGAAGTAATGAAAAAAATAAGCATCAGTAAACTGATGCCATAGGTAAAGCACTAATGTGACTTAAGATTGAAGCCTCCTTGTCACTGAACTGTAAATAAGCCACAGGCTCCCTCTTTAACACCTCTAGTGTTAGTCTGATCAGTAGCAGTAGGCTGTACTTTTTGCTTACTCGTTTTATATGACTGATGACTACCGGGACATAAATTTGATTCACATTACAACTTAGCATTTCAGGGGCATTAGCTAAACGCTCCATTAAACAACTGATCTGCAGCCTGTGATTTATTCTCTGCTCACCTCGTGCAAGACCGATGCCAACGATTGGAGAGGCTGCTGTGTTTACACCATCGCATCACGATAAATTCTGGGCGGCTGAAGCCCCTCAGATACGTAAGGATGGAAAAATAATGTGGGGTTGCAAGTTTCAGGCAAATGATATTTCTTCCTCTAGCGTCGCTAAGGCTTGTGTTGTGTTTACGTGGCGTTTTTCTGCACCTGATGGTACCCAACGCGACTTACAGTTGCCTCTCATTCACCCATCCATCCAAACACATTGATGCACCAGTGACAGCTGCTGCCCTGCAGTGCACTGCCAAGCTGTTTGGGGCAAGTCAGGGTTTAAGTGTCTTGCCCAAAGACACCTCCACATGTGGACATTAGAAACCATTGGTCCATCATTGGTCGGTTTGCTCTACCAACTGAGCCACAGCAGTAATACTCAACATTTACATTGTACCCAAAAGGCCTGAATATGGTTGAATTTATATTTTATTTTTTTATTCTCAGTATAAAATTCCAAGTTTTTATGGACTTCTGGAATTCTCCCTTCAGGAAAACTTCAGTGAGTAAATCCGCTATGGAAGGACTCTGTTTAATGGCTTTGCGCCGTCGGCCACCTCAGTGTGAATATGTCTCTTGCCAAAACACAATGTGAAGAAGGGCGCTGTGCACTTGCTCGTCTGCCCCGCAAAAAATATAGATAGCAATTTCAATGTATACAAATAAATCACTTATGTGAATGAGGGCTGATAAAAAGCTGAATGGGGTCACGGGTGACTTTGCCTGCTCCTCTGACAGGCCGTCACCTGAGCCACATATGCAAAACCAGCCCGCTCGGATGAAACTTGTCTAATATTTATCTCTCTATGCCTGCATGGGCTGTCCGGAGCGCAGCAAGGTCACCACCAACAAATTGAATCTATCCACGCTCCGCTGTCCTTGGAATCTTTTCCCCGGTAGCTCAGGGTTGGGGGTTGGGGTGGCGGTGGGGGTGGGGGTAGGGGTGGGGGTGGGAGAAAGAAAAGGAGCAAGGCATTAGCAGGGGCCCTCAGTGAGATATTACAGCCAGAGTGAGTCCTGCCTCATGTGCAGCAACAGTATAGATCAAGCTGAAGGTGACAGAGAGCAGTAGAGGTCCACAGCCTGCGTGGGATAAGAATAATAGGCCCGAGGATGTGGAATCAAACTGTGTGTGTGTGTGTGTGTGTGTGTGTGTGTGTGTGCGTGCGTGCGTGCGTGCGTGCGTGTGTGTGTGCGCCTGCACTTGCAAGTGATATCCGTCCACACTGTGCAACACACTATTGATTATCTTTGGTGCCCCGCAGGGAGCAACGAGTGCTGAGCACTCTCATTTTGATGACATGCATCGTGGAGCAGCGTGTCCATCACAGAAATTAATTATGATTCTGCTGCAGCACTGGGAAGAATGGGAGGGAGGACTGGGGCGGCATGGAACCAACACACTGGGATTACTGGTCTGTAGGCTGATTTTCTGTTGTGTGTACGTGTGTGCTGCGTGTGTATGTGTGTGTGATTTGTGGGGTGGTGTTGAGGGAGGAAAGAGTGATGACTTTTAATCTCAGGGGGGGCAAACGCTTGAGGTTTCTCGACAGCCCCCTTCCAAGACAAACAGCCTTCATGTCAACCTCTGAACCACACACACACACACACACACACACAAATACACATGGCACACACATACACGTTGACATTCCCAGGGTTCCCAGCTTCCTGTTTTTACAGTAGGTGTGTTTATGGGGTGCTGTATCCAAATAAACCAAGATGAGTTTGTGTGTCGGATTAAAGAGTAATTGCAGAAGTTGGGGGATGGAAACAGATTTGCTGATAAGGTTGTGGTGTGGAAAACACTGAAGGAGTCTTTCTAGTGTGTGTGTGTGTGTGTGTGTGTGTGTGTGTGTGTGGGTGGGTGTGTGTGTGTACTTCAAATATCAAAAAAATGTCTGATTTCAAATTCCAAAGTTGTAAGTACAACAGTCAGTTTCCTGTTGTGAACGCAACTTCTCCTTTGGTTTGGTCACAACCTGGTACAGTTGCTTCAACAGCCACAGCAGAGCAGCGTATCTGCTCCAGTCACATTGTCAACATGACCCAATATTTGTGTATCTTGTCCTTGTGCACTGTCAAAACAGTGCACATTGCAATCTAAACCAGACAGCAACCACTTCTCATTTACACTGACTATTACTCAGCGTGTCGACCCCGAACCTGCAAAGCCAAATTTGACTCAACCCCAATTTTGTTGTTTGTCTAAAATTGAAAAAGGGAAACAACTTGGAGTGTCTTCCTGAATATATTGCCTGCACACGGCTGACTTATCATCTCCGGCAGGTGTGTTTCCCTGTCTGATTGAAAGCTGTCCAGGCTGCATTGGCACCTGCAGCCCCTGGTAGCAATCCACAGAGGTGACAACCACCTTGAGAAATGGACTTTTGCTGTTAACTGTCACTTCCATTTCATGCTGTGGGAGGGAATTCCGTTGTATAGATCTCAGACTACAAATGGAACCAATCAAGAACTTCAGTTTGTTTTCGTCAGATCTTTATTTTTCATTCCAGATGGCAGTAAAGACGACTCACAATAATTTACCCAAATACTCACATTAGATACGGAAAATAGCGTATTTGGCCAAAGGTAAACACACCAGTGATGTGTCACCGCCCACTGTGACGTCACAGAGGGAAAGACATTATGATTTCAAGAGCCTGCAGTTTTTGCACACAAGTCCTCAAGTCCTCCGCGAGCAAAAGACAACACAGGAGAAACGTATCACATTTTAGTCCACTTTTAATCCTGAGACACCGATAAAGACATTGTTGGAAAACATTGGAAAAGTCACTTTGGAACAGTGCTAACTCTGAGTACTGTTTGACCTGTATCACTGGTTCAAACACATACCGCTGCAAGCAGTGTTGTTGGGATTACTCCATAAAAGTAGTCCAACTACTGATAACTGATTACTCCTTAAAAAGAATGGAATTACTCCTTTAACTGCTTTGCTTCATAAGTAATGAATTACTAAAAAAATAAAAAAATAAATAAAAAATAAAAAAAGCTGAAGAAAGTGAGTGAGTGAATGAAACATAAAAGCGGTGCTACACAGAAATAAATCATGAATTATGAATGGAGCGATGGGAATAATTCATGACGACGATGTTACAGATCTCGCTGACGTTTCCTGGCGTCTTGGGTTTAGGATTATATGTTTTCTGTTGTCCGGACCCTTCGGCAGCTGCTGCGACACTTAACCTATTGATCGGATGGACGTCCATCTCCACTGTTGCACTAATCTGAAGAAAGCCTCGTGAAGGAGAGTCATCGCCAGCCGAGTGATTTTGCATCAGTCGTTTGTGTTTTTAAGTGGAGAGGGCGGTGGGGGGTGGGTAATCTGTCAATAATAAAAATGTTATTTTTCTGGAAAATCTGGAGAAATATGTTCCTCTTTTCAGACCGCACGCGCGCTCCTCTCCTTGTCCCCGCGCTCCGAGTAGGCGCGCGTGTGAGCGAGGGAGGGTGGGGGTTAAGGAATCAGGTAAAAGGGGGAGGGGAAGGTCGGAGATTGGGGCTGGGGGGGTGGGGTGGGCAGTTTACAAAATAAGAGGGTCGGCACAGCTGGCGGAGCGGACGCGAGATGCGCAGCGCCAGGACCGGTGCGCACCGTCGCAATTAGCCGCGGACAAATTAAGGGGAAATAACCGGATTATACGGATTTCAGAGAGAGCGCGAGAGTGAAAGAAACCACGGCAATAATCCCGTGTCATCCGAGTTGAGGCGGCGGCGGCGGCGGCGGCGACGGCGGGGGATTAAGTTTGGCTCCTCGCCACCTCCGGAGCGCCGACATGGGGATTGACCGGCGCCGGAGAGCGTCGCTGGCTCTCACCCTCAACTTCCTGGCGCTCTTCCTGGCCGTGTCGGCTCTCACCACCAGCTACTGGTGCGAGGGGACCCGCAAAGTGGTGAAGCCCTTCTGCACCGGGCCGATCACCGCCACCCGGCAGTCCTTCTGCATCCGCTTCAACAGCTCCAACCTGAACGACACGCGCCTGGTGCAGTACATCTGGGAGAGCGGCGAGGACAAGTACGTGATGAGGAAGTTCCACACGGGCATCTGGTTCTCCTGCGAGCAGAACATCAACATGACCGGTGAGTGCCCCCGGCGGTCCTGCGTGCCGTGGCGGTGGATGGATGGATGGATGGATGGATGCAGGCTGTATGGCACCGGAGCGCGAGCTGAGCGCATGCAGGACATGCGCGCTGTACCAGGAAGCGCCACGGGAAAAGTCGTTTTTTGTTTGTTTTTTTGTGGTGGTGATTCTCGGGATGAATTGAAGATTTATTTATTTATTTATTTATTTATTTATTTTTATTTATTCATTTATTTATTTATTTTTAGAAAGTTTGATGCACCGTATAATCAGGTGGCAACACCACAGTGTTGAGTGCTTAACAGGTTCTCTTGGCTCTGGAGGAAAGACTCCGGCTGTTTATTCAGTGCAGCGTCAAGTATCAGCATTTTTCACATCTTCCATCCGGCTCCACTGGAGCACAGCAGTTTTTTTTGTTTGTTTGTTTTTTTGACTCGCTGTCTGCCAGGGGCCGGCTACAGCAATGATTGTTCCTCAATCTCAATTTTGCATATATCTGAGATAATCCGAGAAAACCAGTTGATTCTCTGACCGGATCAATGACAGAATCACAATATTTGTGATATGAGGGAAAGTGAAAGAGCACAGTTTATGGACTGGAAATAAATTTGCTTTCTTCATACGCTCACATCATGACTGCATTTCTCTCTAATAGAAATTCCACAATGTTACATTGTTACATTTTTTTTTTATTGTTGAAAAAAAAATAGAATCTGACCTATTCACCACGATATCAACATTTTTTTTTCATTCCATTTGACTGTTATTATTGCCACCCAGACTGCAGTGGCCAGAGACTCCAATGGATAAGCATTAATGTGACTCTCATGAGTACTGAAACTTGCCTATAAACTAACTTGCAACACTCAGGAGAGCCACACTGGTGCTGTTCGTGCGATACCACAATACCAGATTGGAGTAATGCTTAATGTATGTTACAGTCAACGGCTCCCACTGTGAAACCTGACAATGATTATTTGGATTAGAAATTGTGACCGTGAGCCTCCAATGACACTGTGCTGAGTAGTAAATGTGTTGTTATATTTCACCTTTGGGAGTCGTATTCTATTAAAGTCTCTTCGCACGGATGAAAATGCACCATCACTGAGTAACCGCGGCTGCTTTCTGCTCTTTTCCAGGTGAAGTCTGCAGAAGCTTCCTCTATGTTGCGCCTGCAAATGAAAGAGGTGAGATCCCAGCGCCAAACATTTCCCCGATGTCAAGTCTGACATTTGCAGGGTTCATCCAAGCTCCACAACAAACGCTTGAACTTTTACCAGGCGTGGATTTTTAGAATTCATTCATGACATTTCCATTCCATGTGTTGAAACGCTGGGCTTCCAATTCTGGTCCGACGCTGCGGCGATGCTTAATTGGGTTCAACAAAGTGCTTGTGGTTTATCTGTTTCCT
This sequence comes from Nelusetta ayraudi, assembly GCF_046127955.1. Lineage (NCBI taxonomy): Eukaryota > Metazoa > Chordata > Actinopteri > Tetraodontiformes > Monacanthidae > Nelusetta > Nelusetta ayraudi. The sequence goes on from NW_027466092.1 coordinate 4,013,044, forward strand.
CTGAGTTTAAAACCAGCACAATTATACGTCCACACGCACGTACACACACAAACACACGCACACAAACACACACTAATGAGGTCCCGTTGCAAATTGCAGTGTGATTAGCCAAGACTTGTGGAATGACGCCTTATAAATGTGTTTTCAGAAGACGCACAATAAGAGGTCATTGCATACTGGTAGTAGTCATTGTTGTAAGTCTAGAACGTGAGTCCATGAAGACGACACTCCTTCTGATAGTAGAACAAAATGCAACAGTCGCGCAGCAGTCGTTCAGAGGGGCTCTGATACATTTTGTCCTCTGAAGGATCAGTGCTGTTTTCTGATCAGTGAGTTGCTTAAGAGCAGCACCAACAGTTGTGACTCAACTTTATTTCTGGGGACTTTTCCCTGTTATGGAATAAGGACTCTGTCACAGCCAAACACTTTCTGCTTTGTGCGTCTCTCCTGACATCAGATTTGACGCCATCATCCACCGGCTGACTGCTTGTTCTGTCCCTGCTCCAACCCAGCACCATCAAACACAACAGCACAGCGCCGCGGCTAAAGCCCTCAGTGTGCAATATCTTACCCGCTTATTTTAGAGCCAATGCTGCAGTCATTTGCACCAAGTCTCTTCCCAGTCTCCCCAACCCCTGTTTTCTCCTCTCAGCTCAGAGCACCTCGCACCTCGACGTGCCTCAGTATTCAGAAGTGAGCGTTGGTTTTCTCGGATAGCATGAGAGGAAAAAATCAGTCATCGGTGCCGATTCCTGAGGTGGCTTTAGATAAATACAGGAGATTAGATAATCTTTCAGCTCAACTAAAACGTAAAGAGTTGCTGGACTCTTGAGTAATGTTGAGATTTTTGAAATAAATTTAAGTCTACCCTCATCTTATCTCATCACGAAGCCACGTTCAGAGAGTCGGACACGTCATGTGGCTTCCGCTCTCCCCCTCGCTGGTTTCACATTCGTGAAAGATGAGATGTATTGTGTGGAAGTGGAACAGAACATGCTTACAAATCAGGGCCAATTGCAAGACCTAAAACATATCCTGATTGTTTTTCCCCATTTGCTCCGTTCTGCAACATCATTTTAGACAAGGTTAATCAAGAAGCTCTCACTGCCAAAGGAGAACTTCATGTCCATAATTAAAGGGGGACATTTTAGGTAATAGGCCATCTTGAGATTCATTAAGTCCACAATAAGCACCTCCCCTGAGTGATGTACATGATCAGCCCACAGGTTGTACTTTCATCCACTGGTATTTTGTAATATCACACACACTGACCTGAGCGTGGTTGCTGTGCCCCGGCTGCTGTGTGATATATGTTGAATCCTAATGATATTGGTGTAGTGGTGGAAGGTTCATCTCTCTCGGCGAGCTCTCCTCCCCCATTTCCTCTGTCTTTGTCCTTCCCTTGCGTGTCCTTTATCCCATCGTCTGGCCTCTCTTTCCCCAACACTTATTGCTACAGTGCATTTGCTTTTTCTTCCTCTGCTCTGCAATTGTTCTTCACAGTTTTATTTGTTCCCCGACAGGGGTGCTGTGGCTGTGCATCGTTGCGGAGTGCCTGTACATCCTTTTACTGGCCACCGGGGGCATCCTCATGTCCATTGAGGTTTGTCACTTTGGCAACGTCATCGATGGCCTCAAGCTGAATGCCTTTGCTGCCATATTCACCGTACTCTCAGGTGGGTGTTAACAGAACCTTGGTAGGGTGGGTCCTGCTGGGTCACCATTACGGGGTAAAACGCTGACAATGCTATGGACCCAGAAATCCTGGGGGGACCAAAAGATACTATCATAGATATTGTCAATATGCTATGTATGGGAGGGTTACCCGATATGTAGTCATATGGCCCAAAATTGCTAATCACTGATATCAATACCAGTGATATTTTAGTTTAAAGGTCCAGTGTATAATATTTGGTTTGATTTACAATTTTTATATATTTTTTTAAATCTTTGCAGATTTATTACAAAGTTCAGTGTTCATTTTGTAGTAAATCTGCAAACATTTAAACAAGTCTGTGTTTTTCTGGCAATATCGGGTGTTGTGTGTGCTTGAACGAGGAAAAAATGAAATTCATTGATTTTAGCAAATCACTGCAATATGACAAAGATACTGAATACTTTCCGAACTCACTGTTTATTATTTATTGTATTATATATTTTACAGTTACCGCCACCTGAGTGTGATTTGTAGCTGTTTTGTGGCTGATCGGATCAAGCAAGTGCTTGATCAGAACGCGAAACTTATCAATGTTTCGCATTCTTAATAAATAAATAATAAAATGCATATATTTACTTTATATATGATAAGGTGTGTGTGTGTGTGTGCGCGTGCTATTTCTCCATATACACACACCTCATCATCAGCTCTTCAGGGAGGAGAGAGTTGCTCTGACGTCAGAAACACTTTGACAGGTGAAACTGCGCCTGGTTTTGGCTGGCGTTGTTTACGTCTGTGAAGCGGACGTGAGCGCAAACTCTTTCTGGATCAGGCGCTGTTTCGATCGAGGCATATTTGCATAGAAGTGGTGTCATGTGGCATGAAATGACTCATTTAAATACTTTCAAATGAGTCTCGGGCAGCCCTGACGCTACCTGCACTTCGGCACATTTTCCCGCCGCTTTTCACCTTTGCTTTTTGGTGCTACTTGCATAGATTTTCTGGTGTACAATGCGTGCAATCTCTCCGGCCCTGAACCTTAACCTTTAAGCAGTTGGCAGCTGCCAGATGACACTCCTGTCATCGTAGAATATCGATGTACTGGGACACCGCTGCTTTCACAACTCCAAGTGAGCACGTTGCCTCTGTTCTTTCTGTGTCCTGCTGTTGGATCATCACATGACTCAACAGTGCTTGGTCACAGCAATCAGAGTGACACATTTAGCCAAAAAGAGATGTGAGGTTCAGTGCTGGCAAAGTGAAAGTTGAGAGTTCAGTCTTTTACTCCAGTGTATGAATCTGTTGTTCTCTCCTATTTGTACTGTATTATGTGTTTGTTGGTATTGAACTTGGCACTCCTACTAAATGTTGCAGTGTCACTCACCACAAATCTGCCTTTTAGTGTGTAAACACCATTTGGTGTATGCACACACAGTTTGAAAGGAAATTGTCATCCCTTCCCTGCAAAATGGCAGTATGTTATTTAAGACAATTCTTCCCATTTCAAGATTAGCGAAGCATACATTAGATGTATTACATTGATGGCCACCAACAGAAGTACAGCCATAGTAGCAGCTATTACTCAGCCGACTGTGCTGACTGTGTCCTCTTATAGAAAGCAGACAGCTGGCTCTTCAGGAAAAATACAACAGTATTCTTATTTTGTCTCGTAATAAAATGTAATTCTTCCTTATGCTGTGTCGGAAGGCTGGTTTTGCGTGCCAATCCCATATTCAGCTCACTTGTAGCATTGAGCTCCTGAGAAGATTCCCAGCCATTGTACAGACTCTCGGCTGAGGACTTAACAATGATTTTGTCTCTAATCCTCTCTGTGAAAATGATCCCGACCTCCACTCTTCGGCCAGCGAAGACAGAGAGAGAACGTGAGAGAGTGAGAAAGAGAGAGAGATAGAGAGAGAGAGGGATGCTCTTCCCTCATTCTTCTTTTAGTGACATGAAAAAGCAGGTTCAGGAAATTGCTAAAAGAGCCTCAGGAATAAAGATGTTTCTCCCAAAGGTACAACCCTGCCCCATGTGTTGGCTATTGATTCAAAGCAATGATATTATAGTAAAGCTGCTTTCTACTGCTGAGTAGCCCAGATATCTGAATGCATGAGTCATGAGTCAAGTGATGGGAAGTATAGGAAAAGTGAGCAGAATAGGGAGGTATGTAACTTACAAACGGGAACAACAAAGTCACGTATAGTACTTTATTACACTGAGGATCCTCTTCAAATAAAATGATTAGTGAGAAAAGTCTGCAAAAACTATTTTGAAACAAAATAGCTGTACGGATTAGGAGACAAGAGAGGTGTCAACGTCTACTTAATTATTCATCATCTTAAAAAGATCATCTGAAGACAAAGATAGAAATGGGTCGTTGTTAATGGAGAGAGCCAAAGTAAAAAAGGAAACCTGACACTCCCATCAGTAAGATCTGTGTAAAACTGAATTTTAGGGACCAGTAGGGACCATTGAAGTTGCAAAAAAATAAATAAAATAAAATCAGGAAATACGCCCTAAAAGTAAAAATGGTCATAAAGCTGTGGTTAAAGTTTAGTAGTTAGCTCCTGCAGTTGGCTCACCGGCTGGTGGGCAGGTGTTAGGACGCACACAACACTCACGCTCCAATCATAGCTCGCCTCTGGTACCACCCACTCATCCAAATACAGAATCAACCTGCAGTCCCAAGGCAAGCCATCCATCTTGGGCTTTAGAATGCAAAGCAATGTGTGTGCCATAATGACGACTCCATCCATCTTTATACTGTGTCAATTCTTTGAACGTGGATCTTCTCAGGGTTGATGATGATTTTAATATGACATCACAGCTGGTGGGCCTGTGCATGATATGAGATCAGAAAAGAGGGACTGACCTTAAGATTGTTTGCCATATCCTTTCTGATTGGTAGATGCTATCAAATCATACACCCGCTGCTTTGAAGCGATGCTGTAGATATTGGTTGAGCCTAAAAGGCAGAATAAACAAAAACATAGCTGTTAGTGCAACCTTAAGACATATGCTGCAATGAAAGCTTTGACCTCAAATGGGGCAAAGGACTCAAGATTGATGGGATTGTGATGTTCCAGCCTGAAATCAGGGCATGCATTAGCAGGAGAATACCTGCTTTTCTGTGTGGTGACCCTCAGATGTGCACATTTCTACATGTGGCCTGAAAGTGACCTGGCAGTATCCCAATCCATTTTCATTTTTTTCTGCTTAGTCATATCCAGTTTGCGCGGCATGGGAGGGGCGGATCAGAATTGGGTCACTTGAAGCGTTTATTGTAATAGTTCAAGTTCTCATAGCAGCTTCCAAAAGGATGTGATGTCATTTTTGGACATGGCCGCAGACAGAATAAAGCACATGGGAAGACTTAAGCAGCCTGAAGTGAAATTTGCACTTCTGAGGCGTTGACAATGAAGATCCAACGATACTGATAAAGAGTATTTCTGCCAATTGCATCTCTCAGTGTTTTAACTGGAGAGCCGTGTGCTTAATAATCAATAGAGGTTTTTGTGCCAATAAAAGATTTACCATAACTTTAGATGAAACAATTGGTGTGGTGAAAGCGAGTCTTTAAGTGTGAAAAAGAGGGGAAAAGTTCCACGTTGACAGTCATGATTTTGTAACTTTTATGAGGTCAGCAAGCATCCCTCTGAAGCACCACTGTGTCAAGATAAAAAAAACATTAGCTATTCTGAACAACTACTGACCTCATTTACAAAGTTTTGGAGAACCCCTTTCCAAAAAAAAACAAAAAAAAAACCACACAGTTGCTGAGCCGCAGGCAGTGTATTGATCTTCGGGGGTTCTCCTGCTCTGACTAGCGCTTTGATTAGAGTCTGCCAAGTCCCCTTTGATCAGCTGAAAACATGAATCAACGGAGAGGCCAAACCATCTGCTTTAAATACCCTGACATTTTGTAATAACTGCCTTATTAGTGCCGTGGGAGCAATTACTGTTAGTTGAGTTGCTAGGAAAATATCTTGTGTTCACAGGTGAAAGGTGAGAAAGGTGAAAATGAGATAAATAAAACCCGCAAATAAAAATACATGTAATAGTAAGTTCCAGTCACTAAACCACAATACTTCAGTGGAAATACTACAGTCCACTGTTATAAACCCATGCAAAACATATTATTGTGACATGTGTTTTCAGAATGTAACAGGTTTCTCTCGAGGCCAGAGAGAACATCGGGAAATGGAGGGCAAACTTGAAGAACTTTGACTCTTTTGTTCATCATATTTAAGAGGACCAATGAGATTCCGCACAGGCCACTGGAAGTCTGGCTTCCTGGTGAATTCAGAGAGAGAGATTGTTGTCCAGTTCTGACAAAGACCGCCAACATTGCAGCCACCATTGTTTTTTGAGTTTCACAGCAATTTTCTAGTTAAAACCACGAGCACCTACTGGACTCACTGGTTCAGTCATATTTGAACCAGCTCAATAACGATGCAAATGTGGGGCTTTGATTGTGATTTGATTGAGTCTAATTTCAGTTTCAAAATAAACAACAACAGCAACCTTCCAAAATAGGAATCTGGGTCTGAATGTAGTTTCAAGGTAGGTTTTTGCCCTAAAAATTCCCTGCTTGGAGGGCAGAGTAGTTTTCAATGGGTGCTATAGTTTTGGAGATTGGGCTACAGTGTTGCTGTGTTGTGAGCCACAGCTCCGCAGTGAACTAACTGCCACACAGAAACTGTACTTTGTTTGATTAGTTTGGGTTTTATTTTACAGCTTTTGACCCATGAATGTTTTCTCAGGAAGTGACCAGCAGCAAAAGACGACAACTTCTGCTCACTTGTGTCTACGTTTTCCGACTTTTTTGAAGTTGTCTTATGTTTGCGTGTCATTGAACAAATGGACACAGAAACAAATCTGAAATAATAGCATTGCCTTTGTGTTGCCTAATTAAAATTAGTAGTCATATTAGTAATAGTAGTAGTGGTAGTGGTAGAAATAGTTGTAATATTTTGGACAAAACCACAAAAAAATATTATTGTGACTACAAGATTTAACAAGTTCAACACAAAATCAGAGAGTTTAGAAGAACCCCAATAAAGCCTTTGTCCGACCTAACTGGGCCCCTTTGTGGAAGAAAACCCGGGACACAAAGTTCTTGGTTCTTCCGGTGGAAAAACGGCAGAAGACTTGCTTTGCGTTGAGTGTTACAGTGTGTTTGACGGAAGCGGAGGTCAGTGTGACCCTCGCGCTGCCCGTGACCTCGCTGTAACAGCCGTGCCCATTCTAAATTTCCGCCAAACATAAAGCTGCCATCCTTGTCTGGGGATGTTTTATTCACACTCAAATTGCGGTCTGGCTAGAGGGAGGATCTGTTGGCGAGCTGTTACATGAAAGCCGCCGGGTGCTGTTTCCATCCCCAGGAGCGCCACTCTGAGCCTCTGTCCCGGCCCACTGGCTTTTTTTAACGGCTTCCCCGGGTCCTATTACCGAGGGTTTAGCGTGCCTTGTAAAAGTTGAACATTAAGGAAGGCATCTGAAAGCGGCTCCCGTTTTTTTTTTTTTTTTTTTTTTATAGGACTCTATTCAGAGGGGTTATGGTAATGAGGTTCACAGGAACAATTAAGGAGGGAAGTAAAAAAAAAAGAAGCTTTTATTAAAGCTGTCAGTCACCGTGAAAAGGTAGCATCTGAGTACAAGACGTGACAAATGGAAAACTGTTGGCTGAATTGCCATCGGCTTTGTGCCGCATTTGCGTGTTTTCCCCAATTAGAGCCAGGCTGAAATGTTATTTTGGGGGATAAATGAAGCCAGAACAGAAGCACTTAGTGAATTCGTTTGAAATGCACCAAACTTGTGTTTTACACGATAAACAAAGTCCCGGCCCTCCATGGGATTACTTGCCTGAGGTTTTGTTTATATTCAATTCAGCTTTAGTTGTGTCGGGCCACGAAACAACGGTCCTTTCAGGGCACTTTACATGTGGTGCAGGCCTCTTATGGCCCATTTTCCCCCGCCGAGAATGAGCACCGAGCCCACAACCTGAGTCTTGAATCAAGGGTGGTTTGTTCATCCACCTGAACACGACAGAAAATAACATCAGAGAAACATGCGGCAGTGTTTATTTACAAAGATTATTTGCGAAATTGTCTGGTTGGGAAAATAACACCTTGGAAATGATTGACTATAACCATTGAACTGTTGAAACCATTGAAACGATATTGAAAAGATAATTGGCAGAGGTGTTGGAGGCAGAAACTCTCTGCAGCCTGATTGGCGGAACATCTGCTGCCAGGCTCCCGCCCCCCATTAATCAGTTCCCACCTGCGAATCAGTATCAGTCTGATTCTGATTGGCAGAGCACTTGCTGCCCCTCCCACTCCCCCGCTGTAATATCAGTTCCCACCTGTGAGCCCTTTTATAAGCCAGAGGGGCTCAACCTGTGAGAAGGCAGCCAGACTGAGACAAGCTGAATATTGACGACAGACGTTTCCTGATTGGATTGTTCAGCACACAGGGCTCAGAGGAGCTGCACAGTTGTGTGCGTCCATAGAGGACAAAGTGATAGTTTAGTCTTAAGGCTGATTCTTCGTCTTTTCCCTTCTTTTTTTTTTTTCATTTCTTAACACCGCACCTATATGCATCTGCTTCACCTCATTTTCTTCCCTCTGCCTTCTTAAAAGAAACCACCTCCTCAACTAATGACATCATTTCAGCCCTGCCAATTACAACTGGGTTTAGCTCTTCTTTTCATGGTCGGGAGGAATGGGAAGTCTTCACAGTGGAAATGTTTGTTCTCTGAGGACTCTCGCTGCTTCTCTGCTTCACCGCTCTCCACTCACACCATGGGTTGACTTGACACACACTGCTGACTGGGAATTCCTTACTTTATCAGACTATTGATTGGGTAACACCTCTGACACACCCTATGATAAAAAAAAACAAAAAAAACAACCCTTGCCTTGAATACATGGACTGCCATCCAATTAAGCGTGCTGTGGGAAGCTGCAGTGTCTCCCCAGATGGCAGTTTGTCAAGTGCCGCTATAGATCCAAAGGCATCCAGTCGCATTTTGCAGTTTGTATTGGACCTGCTTTTGACCCACAATTCTTGCCACAGTAGAAGACAAGGCTTGAAACATGACTTTTTGGTGCACAATGTTTTTAGTCACATTTGAACAAATTCGGACCGTTACAGTTGCTAAGAGAGGGAAATTAGACGCTTCCAGTATAAGAGGTGATGCATATTATGCAACCTTTTTTATTTTAACTCTTTTTTTCTTTTTGGCCAGGTTAGACCAGGATTCTGTCACCTTCCAAACATCTTAAAAGGTCTAAAATAGCATCAATTTTAGTTGTGGGGCCTTTAAATTTATGATGAAAGGGGAGAAATAAATCAAAGTCCTTTACGTAACAAAGTATGTAAACACACAGATGTAACCGCAGGCAGTTTTGCTGTGTACTTACCCTTATCACTGCTGTGTCTACTTCTTCACATCATGCAATTTATTACAAAGATTTATTGCCGCAAGGCACAAAATCCCAAACTTTTTGGAAGTAGTCTGCCTCATCGTTCAGCAATGGCCGGGAAGAAGCGGCATCTTAGAGAATTCAGTATAATTTTGTATTATGATTCTAAGCAAACGATCTATCAAGTCAGTAAATTACAGAAATAATTGTAAAGCAAAACAGGTTCAATGGTCAAATAGATACTCAGGGCCATTTAAAAAATATTTAGAGACAAAAGTTGAAAGGAAAAAAACAGCCATTAAAATGATTTCATGAGGCCAAACTTCGATTTGAATGGTTTGTCATTCAATTTGATTTGGTTTGTATTATTTTAAAATCTTGCTTTGCCCTGCTGCCCTCCTGGGGCCATTGTCGGACGTCTCCTCTCCGTTCCTCGTGGTTTACACGAGCCTCCATGTCCTTGTAACGTGCTTCAGTCCTAAAAATAAACAACCTGGACTGACACTTATTGACTTTATATAAAAATGTTTGACCTTGCGCGAGCCGAACATAGTGTCAGCACAGTGTTACGTGCCAAGACTGCTGTCTCAGATTTGTTCCACTCGTCCTGACACAAAGCTGGCTGCGATCTGCATAACATTATGATAATGCGATGCCAGGGTTATTTTCAGGAATAAACATGAGAACTTACATGGATCAGATGGGGAATTTAGGTGTTTGCTCCTGATTCTGGTGCACTCATGTTCCGTCCCGGGATTTGAAGGGTTTATGTGGTAATCGGATTGGCAGGATACACAGTCCGGCTTTTTCTTTCTTTTTTTCCCCCCCTCCTTTCTTGCTCTGTTTCATAGGCATAGAGAAGTGTGGGGTGGAGAAAAGCCTTCGCTTTAGCCGACAAAATCTGGGAAATAATTGATGTCGGGTTGGGGGGATGACAGAGCAAGAAAACCATACATGTTCTCGAAAGGTGTCTGGTAAGACGAAGTGCACTTGTGATAAAGGACACTGACAAGAAGGCTGCTGATTGAAGAATAAGTTGTAGATGTTGGACCTGTCAGACCATTCTTGAAGCTAATCTCTTCTGTTTCAAGTGCGGTAATACTAAATCCATTGCCTGAGGGACAGACTTTTTAAAGTTATTTTAGCCTTGTGCCAAATCCACTTGACTGGTGCTGTATGACATTGATGTGTCTCTCTCCAGCCTGCCAGCGAACTACCTAGAAGTGAGAAAAGTTCAAATTGTATAAAAAAAACGGTATGCTGGAACACACAGTTCTGAAAATCAGTTTTTGTGATGTCACAAGGGTCACTGATTACTCTGTAATATTATGTCTAACACTCCCGCTTAAAGTTGGCTTTTGATTGCCTGGTTTTGTCACTGTTACAAATGTGGAAGATACAACAACGTATCAGTTTTAGCAGGAGGCTAAATCTAAAAATGTTGCTAAATATGCTATTTTCTTTCTATTGAATGATTTTAATCCTCCACTGGAGTATGAGAAGAAAAATATTCATCAAAAAAATTTTTTTATAGGTGAGCACTTTACAACAAGCACCACAAGGGCACCTCATGCACACAAGATGTTAAACAGAAACAAATTGGAAAATCACTCGTGTGGGATTTAGAGACAAACACCACATAAAAATGAATTTGTTAAATGTAATAAGCTTTTATGAGTAGCCGGTGGCCATGGTATAAGAAGGTTTTGTTTTTTTTGTTTTACCAAAATGGAAGTTTGTTGCACTCTTTCACCAGCTGGTAATGGGACCTTTTTTATCGCCTTTTTCTGACCATCAATAGAAGTTTTAGCTCTAAAACTAGTCAGCTGGGACAGGTAAGTGCTCCCGGTATTATCCAGCACTGTCAAAACAAAACTGTGAAGAAGATCTGCTGCGATCCATGAAATCAGCAGTTGTCTTCCTCAAAGAGCCGTCGTTTCAGACCCCTGAAAACACATTTCGGGTGATGCATCCAACTGAAACTCTCCTTTCGCACTGCGGAAGAGCAGTTTGTGGTGCATGCCAACAGGCATTAATGAGGGGGGAAAATGTTGTTCTCTCCCTCTGACTTGTTTCTTCCTTTTATCTCCCAAACAAAAGCGAGATCAGATGATTAGCAGCAGATCCCGTCCTCTGCAGCGTCTCCCGCCTGTTGATCACAGCTTGATTACTGCATGAATAAATCATCCACCACCACTGTTGCACATCAGGAGTTCGGGACCTATTCTAAATCAAAGAAACATGCATGAAAAGAGCAACAACATTAAAAAAAAAAAAAAAAACAACCTCCAGTTTGGACTCCAGTTATTCAAGAGTAATAAAAGCATTGATCAAATTTTGAAGAAAATAACTTTTCATTTCTCCAGAATGGAATGTAAACAGAATAAATCTCGTTGCCTTGAGGTCAGAGTATGTGATGCAAGATGTTGCCATGTTTTCATTTAATACCAGTGAATTTATCAATTTATCACCTAATGAGATATTTAAATCATTTTTAGAGATAGTATTTTCTGTTATTATATTTGACAGATAAACTGAGAAATCTGTATTTTTTTTTTCTCCTCCTCCGTGTGATATTAAAAATTTGATTTAATGCCATCGTTAACCTCCAACGAAAGGAAATAAGAGTTTCTAGAATTCAGTTGTGCTGTTCGGTATATTTCTATTCACGTCTGGCAACCAGGTTCTGCTCTGTGTGACACTGCCACCCTGTGGTGACAAAAAAGAAGTGCAGCGATTGTCCTCCGGACTCTGTTGGGGTCTGTCTCTTATCTCGTCCTCTGTGTGCCAGGCCTGCTGGGTATGGTGGCCCACATGATGTTCACCACAGCCTTCCAGCTGACGGTCAGTCTGGGCCCAGAAGACTGGAAGCCTCAGTCGTGGGACTACAGCTGGTCCTACATGTGAGTTCACATCCTGCTACAAAGTCTGCACATAAATTTCGCAACAAGCCCCGTCCCTTTGTCACATGGTCATTATCGTTTTGACAGCTTGTTGGAGTGAGTAATTGTTATTGTAGGAGAATGGCATATTTTTCAGAAAAAGCAATTATTTCTTTCACAGAATAAAAGCTTTTTGTTTAACGGTCAACAAACAACTATGATGACAGCTTTGAAAAGTCTTTCCTCTTTTGTTTGTTTGTTTTCCTGTTCCAATTTCATTGTCATACTACCTAGTTCAAATGTTTATCTTTGAAAGTGCCAACACTGGGTCCAAAATTAAAGACGCAACTCCTCACATCTCCCCCTCAGTTTGGCCTGGAGCTCCTTCACTGCCTGCATGGCGTCCTCGGTCACCACCATCAACCGCTACACCAAAACCATCCTGGAGTTCAAGCACAAGCGCAGGAACATAGAGAAGAACCTGAAGATCAAGCAGAAGCTGCTGGAGCTGGACTCTCCGGAGCAGGTGTGGGACATGTACATCAGCTCCGTGCCGAGCACCGCCGAGGAGCTGCTGGATCTCTCCACCAACGGCCGCAAGCTTTCCAACACCTCCATCTTCCTGGACCTCAACGACCTGCCCGACCCACAGGGAGAGGAGTACTGCTAGAGGGGAGCATTTTGGAAGCAGCAGCCGGAGAGCGTGTCATGTCTGATTTGTGCCAACAGACCATAACTACTGTAAACCAAAGGAGATCATGGCTAGAGGTCCAACACTGCACCCATGTTTAGATCTTTATTGTTCATCCTTGGGCTTCAGCAGAGCAGTTTGCATGGTGAATTATCTAAAAACAAAAGTCCGAGATCTCCAGAAAACAGCATATTTAACCTTCTGTTTACAACCTCCTGCAAAAACGCTAAATTTAAGTTTCCTGCTGAACCCGATGTGTTGCTGGCCCTACTTCTAGTAGGGCAGAAAGAAGGGGACGTCAGGGGCTGGAGGGTGGAAGAGGTATTAGTGCCCTTTGTCTCATCACAAAAGGCAGATTTACAGAGCTGCGTGTTGTGGCCCAGACTGTCTGAAAATTGGAACATGCAAAAGGAGTCAACGATGGACTTTCATTATTGTCTGGGGAGCAAGACGAGAGGTCTCAGTGCTGGTGCGCAAAGTCTGTCTGTCCCGTGCCAAACCAGTTGGGGGCGCTGTGTCAGTGGCCAGGGTGCCATTGTGCCTGTTACAGGTCAACAGAGGGTGAAAACTATTCAGAGACTTCTAATTTCAAGGGTTAAAATTTACATTGATCAAATGTATATTTTGGATATGAACAGTGTATTCATTCCACCGTTAGAGGATTAGACCGTTGATGCTTCAGGCGTCACCGAAACCAAACAAGACTAAAATTGCTTCTTGACCTCAGTGTGTCGACAGTCACGCTTACAGCTTTAACTTGCTTGAGTGTTGCAGAGTTATTTTGAGTTTGTCAAATATAATCCCATGGGATGCGGCGGGGATTATCTAATATTATGGTACAATTTTAAACTACAAAAGTTTTCCAAGTGTCACAATAAGTTTGGATAAGACAAGTTGCCTCTCACAGCCTTGTACATGGCTAAGATAGCCTTTCCAGCCATGGTCTCAGTTGTTTACAGTAAATACATAGCTTAGTGTGCGTACATTGACGAGGTGTCGTATGCATAAATGTTCTATTGTAGCAGCCTGCAGGACCAGTTGTCACCCCAGGGACACCAGGGTGGCGTTAGCTAGCGTGAACTCTAGCTGTACCTCTGCTGTGGCAACGCCGCTCTGCGCGAGTAGAGGTCTTCTCAGTGCCAATGACCGTTCCACTCAAAAGTAGCACAAAACCACTCTGCCGCCTCTCTCTTTGCTGATGGCTGTTTGTCTCTGACTCTGACTAATTCGTCTTGGAAGGAGAAGAAGACACAGAGCGGGAGCGGAGGCCTGCTCGGCCAGACGTGAGCGCTGGTTGGTGTGAAGAGAGGAAAGCCTGAGGATGCCAACGGGCCGTGCTGAGTGCCTTTTACTTCCAGCAGCATGCATCTGACCAAACAGCATGCTCTCCGCTTCTGCCATTTGTTACACGAATGACTCTGCTCCTCCAACTCGATGTCTCACCTTAGAGGAAACCTGTAGCTGTCTGTCCAAACTGCCAAAAAAAAAAAAAAAAGGAAAGAAAAAAGTCTTTCAAAGCTCTCTGTGTCACATCTTGATAATGGGGTGCTTATCTTATGACGTCATTAAATTGTACGGTTGGAGACGCGCAAAGGGAAATCTTGTAATTTATAGTTTAAGTGCATTTTGGGAAAAAAAAAATCTAAATGTTTAATTGGTTAATTGTTGAATGCAACAAGAACTGTATTGTAGTCAAGTTGCAGGTTTGAACATGGTTTGGTTCTAATTCTCTGTCGCCATTTCCTCAGTTGCATTATCTGCCAACGCATGGACTGTTGTATCTTTTTCGTGTACGTCAGATGTTTGTGTGGTGCTTTTTTCTGTGGGTACTAATTTGCAGTTTAATGTATTGATATAAAACATGTTTATATGAAAAGTTATTATACCAAGTTATGAAAGAGAAAATATAATCATAAAGAATTTAAAAAAATAGTTTTTACCAAGACCTCCGCTGAGCTCGTCCACTGCTCAACTAGCGTTTCCTGTAGCATCCACAAGATGGCAGTGTCGGCTGCGGTTGACTTGCTCTTAACCGCACACATCGTTTGATCACAGTTCGCCATCATCACCTCATTTAAATGCATAAATACTATAATCCAGAGTGTGTTTTTTTGTTTGTTTGTTTGTTTTGTTTTTGCTGTTGTTTTGGGGCTCATTTATTCCTCTACCGAACAACAAGATCTCTCCCACAGGCACTAGAAGAAGTATATTATTTTTAGTGACTTTTACAACATTTTCAAGCCACATATTTCTGCGTTCAGTGTTTCAAATTAAAAGAGATTTTTACGTGAAACAATGGGTCTTTAATATATAAACAATAAGAAAAAGGAAGCATTTCGTGAGAAACTAAAAAAAAAAAAAAATACAAAACTCAATTGCTTAAAAATACTTTTTATTTTTTATCCTCCCAAACTAGTGCAAATACATGCAAACATAAAACAGTCAACCCTGTAGGCAGGCCCTCTTGACAGCAACGCAGCAAACGCTTTGCATGCCTCACTCAGAGAAATCCCTTCTGAATGCAGTGTGACCTCCACTTCCTGTTCCTCCCTTCTTCTGCGGTCCCTTTACTTCCTGTAAGGTACAGTCGGCTGGCTCTGCAGCGGGATTACAGACCTCAGACTGGCACACAATTGTGCCGAAAGGGGGAAAAAAAAAAAAAAAAAAAGCATCGAGGAGATAAGTGATCCTCGCCATTTCCCCCTACATCCATTTATCCACATTCATTATTCAGGAATACAAAACCACTCAGTCAAATCTGAGCTCACATAAAGCTTTGCTCCCTCTTCTGCATGCCACATAAAATAATCATCCCCTAAACCATTTTCGGGAACAATGCTTGCTTAGACAGTGTTCAATAAGGAGGCATTGACTGGCCTCCAATTCATCTCCGGTGGGCAAACAGGTTGGAAAAGTTACGGAAATGCGGCAGGGATGTGAGGAGGGAAAGAGAGAGAGAGAGGGAGACAGAGAGTGTGTGTGTGTGTGTGTGTGTGTGTGTGTGTGTGTGTGTGTGTGTGTGCCACTAAAAACTAGAGCAGTAATTACTCTGCAACCACAGACACTAAAGGTACACCGCATATTTGACCTTTCAACTTTTAGCAATCATCATGTGACCAACCTTGCCCTCGAATCCTTATTCAGGTGGGAACAGGTAGCCTGCCAGGGGGAAAAATATAAACTACAGAGAGACACCCATGTTGAATCCCTTTCAAGCACCTTTGACAGAACATGTAAGATGGATAAAATCACACTGCAGCCTTTCAAACTGATGTGACTGATGGTGGTGAACGGGGTTGACAAGCCTCTGACGTACCAGAAGCGAAACTCAACTCCGGTCTAGCAATCTTTTTGAGTCGGTCTCCACTTGTCTTTTCGTCCGTGGAAAACGTCTTTTCCCGCCTTGCGAGGGGCTCACTGCCATCCAAAGTCCTGTCCAGCCATCTGGTAGAAGCGCTGGTTGTGAGGCCGGTAGAAGTCCCTCAGACTCTGCATCACCTCCGGGTCGATGTGCGCGTGTGTCCGTCCCTTTGTCTTGCCCAGGCAGTGGGGCTTGCTGCTGCCCTCGGGCTTCTTCAGGCAGGGGAAGCCCTTGGTCTTGTTGAAGTAGAAATGCTTGTCGGTGACGATCCTCTGCAGGCCCAGAAAGTCCTGGACCTTGCCCAGCTCTCCCGCCGGATCGGAGATGAGCCTCTCGCCGCTGACCAGATGGATCTGAGTCCTGGGGAACCACGCCAGCCAGCGCTCCAGGTGCTGGGCGTACAGGCCGATCCACAGCGGGCTCCACAGGGAGTCGATCTGACCTGGGGTGGAGAGAGGCACCATTTCTTTATACATCACCATGATCACCTTGTGCTTGATTATTCATGATTTCTGTGACGTTGCAGTTTGTTTTCAGCAGTACCTGTCTGCGGGAGGCGCCTTAAATTTCCAGATTAAGTGACAACAGTGCAAGAAAAAATATATAGAGATCCACATTGGACCTACTATCTGATCTTTGTTTTTCATCCTGGACTCTGCTGGAGCAGTTTAGCACAAAAAAGAAGTGAAATTGGCATATTTAGCTCCAACTAATTAATGCTCTGATGTTTCTTCAACATGTTGGAAAGTGGAATGTTTGGAATCAAAAGGTAAAGCAATGCCAGAGTGGAACAAGCACTTGGCTGGAAGTGTTAACTCTGACCTGGCAGAGTGATCACATGATGCAAGCAAAAGAAGTAAATAAAGAATGAATTTTAACTCATTTCTGACGGGACAGTGACTCAGGACCTTTAAATGATTCCAGTCCAGTTCTGTTAACTGTCATCAAGTAGTGATTTGCCTTATCTGTTAATGTTTGGAGTCTGAAGTTTGCATTAGGATATCAGTGCGCAAGAGAACATGTCTTTAGTGAAAACATTACTCAGTGTCCCACATGAGCTGTGTGTGAACAAATAAAAGCTGCTGACTATGTAAATAACAGAACAAATCAGCAGCTTGGCAACTATGAACGACTCCCTGTCACAAACAAACCTGCAGCGTTCACTCAATAAGTCGAGGATATTAATCCCCTGTCTTGACCCGTCGATGTGGCTTTTGTTTTATTTTCTCTGAATGTATTTATTCTGTATATAACCTCAGAAGTTAGTTAATTAATGATTCAGCCCAGTGTGGTTCCTTCGGTTCTTTTACCATAAAGCATCAAAATTAATGAGGATCATTATACAACAATAGACCATAACAACTAAGCGCTGGCTGTTGCTATGACGCACTCATCCACCCCGTAATAGGCAGACTGTTCAACTGCATGATATTTCAAATAGCTAATCAGCCAACCGCATGGCCGCAGCTCAGTGCATGCAGTCACATGGTGAAGATGACTTGTTGAAGTTCAAACTGAGCATCAGAATGATGAAGAACGCTGATTTGGGCGACTTTGAATGTGGTCAACATGGTTGTTAGTGTCAGACGGGCTGGTCTGAGTATTTCACAAACTGCTGATCTACTGGGATTTTCACACGAGACCATGTCTGAACGCTCAGGATCAACCTAGAAGCAGAGGGGCAGCAGAAGACCACCCAGGAACATGAAGCTGAGGCTTCAGTTCACCAAAATTGTGTCATAGAAGACCGAAAAACATAGTTTGCTCGGATGAGTCAGAACCCTTTGCTTCAACATTCAGACGGTTGGGTCAGAATTTGGTGTAAACGACATTAAAGCCTGGATCCACCTTGCCTTGTATCAACAGTTCAGGCTCCAGTGGTGGTGTGATGGTGGAGAATATTTTCTTGCAACACTGTGGTCCCCTGAGTACCAAGAGAGCCTTGTTTAAATGCTGACCGTATCCACAGAGCGCCGTCTTCCAATCGATACTTCCAGCAGGGTAATGCACTACGTCACATTGCTCCAGTCATCAACTGTTTTTTCTTCGCTTCTTTTTTAGCAGAACCTTCACCATACTCAAATGGCCTCCTAAGGATTCTCAGATGTCTGGTGTGTGGTAAAACAGGAAGTTAGCAGTACGGATGGGAAGCATGATGTTCTCGTGTTAATATGGACCAAAAACTCCATGCCATGAAGGTGTGCCTAATAAAGTGGCCAATCAGTTTACAAAATAGAATTTTCAAAAGCATATTATGAAGATATGACGGCTTCATAAAATGTTCTGACAATAATCATCTTGGAAGATAGAATCTAACTTTATCAGCAAATAATTTTTTAATGTTTGACACAAAACGGCTGTGACAGTCAGTCTGTAGATACACAGTATACAAATAAACTGACAGCCAAAATAATCTACCTACCCATCTACCACGGAGCTAATGTCTGGCCGTCAGATGCTTTATATGGGGAATGCACTGTGAGAGCAGCTTCAGTACCTGTGCTGCGGTTCTTGAAGGCGAGGCTTTCGAAGGATGGGATGTCGGGGGTCTTGGAGATGATCTGTGTGTAGTCAGATATGGCTCTGGTCACCGGGTCACGGACAACCACAATCAGCTTCACATCCTGAGACATTGCGTGGACTCGTGCTGGTGTTTCCACGGTAACAAAGTAACGAGGCGTCTTCTCCATAACTAGCTGGCCATCCAGGGCTTTAGGCATCATGCTCCTGGAAGGACAACAAAGAAATGGGTTTTTCTATTGGGGGGACTGAGAGACAGGAAGCTCAGGCCAATGTGTGCGGGTTCAATTCACAGTCAAACATTCTGTCGGTATAATATAACGTATTGGATATTGAATGTGGAAAGGTGTCACAGTTTATAGTGCATAACAATATACCTTTCCTTTCGAATGAGAACTAGAGTATGGATCGTTCTGATCGCCTTAGTTCAGCTGAGCATGAAGGCGAGCAGCGGAGGGGAAACGGCAAAATGTGGCCATTAGTGAGGAATTCAACCACAGCGCAATAACAGAGTAATAACAAACGATAGTAGAGTTGAAAAATGGAAACAATAGAGGAGCTCACTTTCATTTTATAATTGCTTTTCTGACATTTGGAAATCCACAAATGTTGGGGACAATAAGTTTACAGTCCAAAATACATGTATTTACCAGGATATAGTATATACAGTATGTATTTTTTCAGGTGTAGAGCAGTCAAAGATGATCATTTTAATTTACATACTCGGGTGAAACTGATATTCTCATCCTTGCTCTTAAATAAACCCCGGTCAGTTCCATTGGCAGACAGTGCACTCTTTCCGTGGGAACAGCGTCGAGCCGCGTGACGGGACGCTACACAAACACTCCTCTGAATGAGTTTGGCTCTGCTCACCTCTACGTCCGCAGCAGAGACCCAGCAGATGGGACTCATTTAGAGATAAATGACTCCAGAGGGCCCAGGGGACCGGCCGGGCATCTCTGGGACATCTGCCAACACACCTGACTCTCTCACACACACGCGCACACACACACACACACACACACGCCTACCTGACTGTCTGAGCAAACACATGCTCAGTCACACAAGACCCTGAATCAGCATCTCGCCTGTTTAAACTGTACTTAAAAGACCACATGACTGTCTTTAATTCTCTGACAGCAGCTCATCGTTTGATTTGATGCTGTGTGGTTTTAAGTGGATCACAGTACCACAGTACAAATGGGCCTCTTCATTTCTTCTGCTCCTCATGGCACATTTAAATAGAAGGAGCAGCATCACAGCTGTCTTCAGATCTTCTTTTTTCATTGCAGACAACAGTGGACACCTGGCTGCGTGCAAAAAGGGATTGGTGCTCTTTGTGACATCGCATCCCAGTTTCTGAAAAGTAGATCAAGGCTGCATTGGTGTTTTTCCAGAGGTGTTATTGTAGGAAAACATCAGTAAGCTGAATTCTGAGAAATACGGGACCTTTAAAGATGCATGGAACATATATTTGGTGTGAATGTCTTGTTTGAAACAGTGAAACAAGCATGTTGGGGTCTGTTGCAGCAAACTCCTGCAGTACCTCCTCCTGACTGCAGAGGACCTCTTGAGGAATTCATTTAGAATCAAATCATCTGGCCTTTGACCGTGTGGTAACATGTGCTGTCCACTGGACTGAGATTAGCTCAGAGAATTCAGACCAGCTTGAAAACAAACAGCTCTATTTAGTCGTCTAAAAAAAGCAAGAGATTCTCATCTAAAAAAAAACAAAAAACTGAGCAGTTGAAGTAGACTTGCCATTTGAAAAATGAAGTGATGGGTCCACTTAAGCACAATTAGCACAATCCAGAGCAGCAGAACGCAACCTTAAATATCGTCATGGTGAGCTGATTTGAAGTTAGCCGCAGCTAAACCTTGGTTTGTGTGTGACTCAACTGGATGTGACCTTGTTTGTGTCGTCTCCCTCTCCACAGACGCATCACAAAATGTAATGAGTCAGTTTTCAGGAAAACGTCCCTGAGCATTTACAGTCAGAGACAGTAATAGAAGGACAACAGAAGAATGGAAGCGCCACAGAGGACGACGCGGCAAAGTCAGGATGCTCCGGTTTCAGACGCGGCTGCCGCACAACAACCTGCTGTCAATATATCCAAACACCACACACCAGACCCAAGGCGCCCCCTCCCCCGACAACCGCCCCCCCCCCAACCCCAACCTCCCCCACACTGTGATTTTATCCGATTTGAGCCGTGTGAGGCAAAGCCCACCACCACTTAGCCTGAAGACTTCCCTTTTAAGTCCAATACCCTGCATGAGTGGGAGGTGCCGCGCAGTCTGCGATACACACACACACACACACACACACACACACACACACACACACACACACACACAGACTCTCAATATTTACTGGCCGAGCAGTTGCGATTGCGCTTCTCCTCTGCCTCTTCGGTGTACACATCAAACTGCCACACGTCACGCCACAGAGACGTACGAGGTGGGTGCGGTGGATTGTTGCTGAGGTCTACGAGCGTGTCGGAAATAAAAGAGGGAGGGAACAGATGAGTGAGTGATGGGGAGGCCAAACGCGCACCGATCGCACCTACATTAGCAATCTGTCTGCAAAATGCCTCGGAGCCAAGAACCCCGTACAATTACCTCAGCACAAAGGGCTAATTACCAAGCACATGACCACCATCAGAGAGCGGCCTCTCTGATAAATAAGCTTCTACTACATGATTTGCACAGACACACTAATTGGCAAACAGAGTAGCTGTTCATTTTTCTTAATTATTAAACACACTCCTTATGGCACTTTGGATAAAAATGTTTCCAAAGCTATGGCAAGATGGAAGCTTTGGTTCCGATTTACCCCCGAAACTAATGCAAACTGGAGCCTCGGTCATGCAATGTTTCTTTTCTGATATCAAAGGCTCATATTGGGGCTGAAGAAGACAGAACTATAACGATGTACTCAGAAGGAACACCCTCATCTAACAATCCTGTGTACACCATTGCAACTCCACTTCAGGAAGTCACATGATTGGCAAATCACAGCCTGTTTCCATTTCACTTGCGTTTAGACCCTCTTGATACACCAACACTAAAGAAAAGGTGAAAGCCTGATGGAAACTCATCCGCCGCATCCACCGCCAGTCTATGCCAACTACACAAAGGATTGCAAATTTTGAGGGCGGCTGGCAGTTGGGGGGAGGCAGAGGGTATTAAAAGTCAAATCTCTTCACTGCAGGTGAATGGGACCGTCTGGTGACACCATGTGCTACAGAGGAAATCCCCGAGGAGGAAACAAAAAATACAAAAGCCAACTCGATTAATTGGCTGTTTAAAACCCCTGTTTCACCAACATCCTCGCAGAGAGATCAAACATCCAGCATGATGAACACAGGGATTATCCTCAAGCTTATAATAAGCCTGTGTTTTGCCTTTGAGTTACCCAATATTTTAGCGGGCTCTCCCCTCGGCCTCCGTGGATTACCTCAGGCCAGCCAAGGCCACTGGCTATTGATCCTGCGGGGGCATAGCGGGAAAGCAGGCATGGACGGGTACGGACGGTGGCGCACTTGGGAGCAGTCAGGACTGCGTGTATTTGGAATGGGTGGGCTGGGGATGGGGGAGCGGGGGAGGCTTCGCTGCTAATGCGAAGGGACGGGCTACAGCCTGGGCCTCAGCTGGAATCCAGGGTGGCAGGTGGAGACGAGAGAAGCTGGGACCCTCTGGACCCCCATCAGTACCATGCTGTGTCATGTCATTGGTTTTTGTGTGTGTGTGTGTGTGTGTGTGTGTGTGTGTGTGCGTGTGTGTGCGTGTGTGTGAGAGAGGGAAGATATGCAGCAAAGGATGGGGAGGTTGCGAGCGGCTGTGAGATCAAAGATGAAAAAATCTGCCCTATTTGAGGTTTGATGTTGGATCCAAGTGGGGAAACAACAACCAATCAAAGAGCAGCAGACTACCGGCTCATTATTCGCACCTGAGTGCTCACTTAAAATTCAGATATGGGATTCTGAGCCGTTATATGTCCAGATGAATGCATGAGTGTGTTTTTGTGTGTGTTATTAGGGGCCTCTCATCTATATCCCTGTGCATAGGGGGACCATTAAGGGGCTCGGCCCATTGTGGCTGCGCCCTGTCCACTTCCCAGAAACATCCATCATACAGGGGCCCCCGGATCCCCTCACATTGCCACATCCCCGTCCCAGGGGAGGGCCTTAATGAGGACCAAATCGCCCCACCCGTCTGGGTCCTCTGGTGATCTCACCTTCAGTACAGTACCGAGACAGGACAGACCACACCTGAACCCTGGCTAGCATGCGTCCACCAGCAGCAGCAGCCAGCAGGGAGCTCACAACTCAGTCAGCATTCACAGTTTTAATTACATCACACTTGGGTGTGACGTCCCGGGACGGACAAACCGGCCAAAGACCACGAAAATATTCAAATCGGATTCACAGATTCAAAAATTTGCCTTTGCTGCTGCTTTTTCCGCTCACTGCATTCAGCAGCCATTCTTCTCTGATTTGCATGGCAATTATGTTTCATTGTACAAACACAGAAAACACAAATGGTGCCATGTGCCGTGTCACAGGCAGGACAAAGCCGTCAAAGCATGGGAATTAATTTAGAACCTTCGCTTAACAAGTCCGCTATGAATTGCAAATGATCCTGTACCACCAGAGCAGCTGATTCTCAGAACACAAGAGCCACCCCCCGACCCAGGCCCTCTGGCTCCTAGTTATTTAAAACCAAGCAAGACCTGGGAGGAGGAGCTGCCAATATCTTAAAAGGTAGGAAAAAAATGCAAATCATTTATTTATTTGTTTAATTCTAATGTTAAGTGTTTGACTTTCAAGCTCAGGGTGTTTGTGTCTGTGTTTTTGTGGCCACTTACTTTGTCTGTTTGTCTTGCAACTTTTTGTCTCACTGCACTTGTTTTATTTAGTCTATCTCCACAACCACTAAAATACAATGTTTGTGACCTTTTGATCATAACATTTCAGTAGATTGCATCACCAGCTGGCCTCCCTTACTGATGTAGAAGCGGGAACAACGCAACCACAGAAGACGAGCTGGAAGAAGCCAATACGAGATGTAAACAACGGCTCCTTGGAAGAGATGATAGGGGGTGCTGTCATAGTGGCAGTTTTGTCATATCTTCAACCACCTCTCCCCAAGAAAGGAAGAAGACAACTCGGCAAAGATGGAACTATATTTCACTTGTTTCAATCGCAGTCCTGGGTGATAAGATTCCATGAAACACTGCCATGCATCAGCAGCCAGCTAGAAGGCAGTGACCCTCTTCTAATATTGTAATTCTGAGTGTCCATGCTGATTGGTCTGCTTGACGGTAACGAACAGAGGACTTGCCCAATCACTTTCCGGGTTTTGGCCCCCATTTCCAAGTGCCTCCTATGGGCTCTGTACAGGATGGATACCTTGGAGAAACCCAGCAGGTTTTTCTTTTTTAATTAGAATAGTTGCTCACTTCTTCTTCTTCTTCTTCCTCTTCTTCTTCTTGGAAACGAAACTGCAGCAGCAAACAGTGACGTGTCCACCTATCAGGTTTAAGCTGTGCCAGTAAGTCAAAGTCAATAACATATTGACAAATTCTGCTGTTCCTCAGGAACATAATACAACCTGCATCCACTGTCTCCATACAGGGACACAACCTGAAAGAAGTCGGCCTCACACACACACACACACACACACACACACAAGCTCATCTTTACTGTCAGCCCTGCCCACCCCCCACCCGTCTCCCGGGTTGAGGCAAAGGTCACCTGAGATGTGTGAGGTTGCGACAAACACTGACTTCACCCTTAACCTCCAGCTCACCAAAAGCCTTATCTGTATTTCATGCAGGGTTTTTTTTTTTTTTTTTTTTTTTCAACCATCAGCCTGACGTGTTGTCTCCCAATGAGGAGGAGGAACCATCCCACCGCTAAGACACTGAGTTTCCAGCCAGGCCAATTTTAATGGATTCCTCAAGAGCTACAGCCAGTGAGCGGAAAAACAACGCGTAACCTGATCCCTGTGCGGCTACACCGAGGAGGGTGGAGGGCTGTGGCGGGGGGGGGATTATGCCAATGTAGGATAAAGCTTCCTGCTAATTGTAACAGAAGCCGAGCTGACCAACGCTAACCGCTCTAATGCCCGGAGTCAAACCAAGGTCAGCGCGAGGAGATAAAGCTATCGATCGCAGACGAGCGCGCAGATGGAGGAAACTTCCAGTCCATCTCGTCGGCCCATCGCACCGCCGTTCCAATCTCCGCTCCACAGCGGCATTAGTGGAATCTTTGTCCTGAGGGGGGGTAAAGGGGGGGGGGGCTCTGATATCTGTCGCTCCCGCAGACGTCAAATTTTATTTGACCCGCGGATTGACTCTCAGGGAAGATATGCTGTATCTCATTCTGCCTGATTGTCCCTGATAGAGTTTTGGTAGGGGGGGAACAGCCGTGCGCAGAGATGCTCGGAGCACCGCGGCCCGACCGACCCTCCATTTGCTGGCCGATGCTGGAGTGCACTCGAAGGGATAATTCTCTAACCGCCGGCTGTAAACATCCATCACAGCGTCGGAGAGGTGCTTACGGATGCACCGACCTGCCAGGCGAACGCTGAACGTGTCAGTGGGCTTCTTTTCAGGCAGAGACAGACTGGGTCTTCCAGCGGAGAGGAATATGATTTTGGTGTCACATTTGGCAAAGGAGCAAAACGCCGCCTCCTCGAAATTAAATGAGTGAGCACACACACCTGACATTGAAAGTTATCGTAGCGGGAAATGAACCAAATAAATTGGAAATGGGCTCCAGTCTGCCAAGACAATCGCCGTCAGGAATGAGGCATTGCCGGCTTTAAAAACACAACCCATTTAATTAGATTTAATGAGCATTTAATGATCGCTCAGGCAAAATTTGGCACCATTGTGTGTGTGCGTGTGTGTCTGTCTGTAAATTACCTCTTTGAAACTGCAGTGTGGGACCAACACAAACTCTTAATAAGTCTTTTATATCTTTGTGGAGAATTATGACCAAATAGTGCTGCTCAGTCTTTCAGATGCCCACTTGGCTTTAGTTCTGAATATTGCAGATAATAAAACTTTTCCTACTTTTCTATCGGAATAAAGGAATAATGTTACAAAGTGGCAAGCCTGGTACTGAAGCACAAAATCCCTGTGTGGCCAATCAGGCCATTCCCCAACTACCATGGTACCATTTTGTTATTGGGTTGTTGTTGCTGCTGCTGCTGCTGCTGTTGTTGGAGCCAATACAAGCACTTAAAAAAATCTCCATATATCTTAAATCTCACTAAAATCTTTAAATAGACTATACATGGAATGTATAGTGTATGGACTAAGCAGGAACTTGCAGTCAAGGCCAGTGTTAGAGAATAGGAGTGCAGTAGGTCACTTGTCAGAAATTAAATTTGCGGAACAAGGGAGTGAAACGGTTCAGATGAAGAGAATAAACTTTTTAGCGGTAGACAACACTTCCTTGTGGAACAACCAACACTCTCAGTGAATAATATTGGTGACCCTGCAAAAGTGGCACATTGACCTTAGCATGCTAGCTGTCCACTAGCAAGCCAATTCGCCTCTCGCCATAGCAGCCCATTTTAATCAGGTATCAAAAAATGTATTTTGTTTATGTGTGATATATTGAAAGGTTTAAAGTTTGAGGAAAACACGTTTTCAAGCTGAAGTTGTTTTGTTTTTGTTTTTGTTTGTTTTTTTGCTTTGTTTTTTGCCCTGCCACTTCCAGTAAGTCTAACGTGACAATCTTCCAGGCAGTGTGTGACGACGAGGTTGAAGTACATAAACCAAGATATGCAAATTGCAGCTAAAATGCCCCTAGGTGAGGTCACTACTTAACCAGATTTTTTTTTTTTTTTAACGCTAGCGCAGGCTAACATCAGTAAGGTCCCACAAGAAAATTACTCCAGTTTTTGTTTGTCAGGTCAATCAGAAAACCACAACAATACGCTTCCACTGTCAATAACTTTGTAATTGGAACTGCCAGAATTCCCCAACAGAATCACCCCAACAGTATACCAAGAAACTAAGATCATCTTGTATTTTAATCCAATACGTAATAGTATGATTTAAATAACAGTTTAAGAGAACAAATGAAGTGGAACAACTACATGTGATATTTTATAAGTGAACAAGTTTGATTATTTTTGCTGCTTTTTAATCACATGAATCGCTTAATCAGTTTTCCTGTATAAAGAAATTGATTATTTGCAACATTTTATATCCTATTACTTTCACATATCAAGCTGCACTTTTTCCCCAGCACATTATTACAGCAAATATAATATTTGTTTTTTTGCTCTGAATCTATATCTGAAGGGAATGGCACATTGCTACTATACTTTTTTTTTTTTTATCGTAATAATAAAACCAAACCACAATGATCCCTAAGAGGCAACGCATTTAAAAAGTCTTCAATTTAGATGACAACTTGCAAACTCTAAAATATTCACTCACTACCTGCACTCTGGTGTGTGCGTGCTGCTTTTTATAAAGTGCTTGTGAACACATCATTAACTCCCACCGAAGAGTGACCTGAAGTCAGAGGTCAATTGACGGAGCTGACAGTGATGTCAAGTGGCCGACCGTGCAGCGAGCCCCAGCTGGCCCGCGGGACACGACGTGACAGTCTGGTGTCACGTCCACATCAGCCGCTGTGACACACACAGGGGACTTCCTGCCACACAGGACACGCGGCTTGTCTCGGTCCCTTTGGAGTGTTACACTCCCCCGGCATTACAATCAGATAGGTGGTGTGTTCGGGTGTTCGCCATCTCAAGGTTCCACAAAGAATAAGACGCTTTTCATCAGTTTAATAACATTACTATGTGTCTGAGTACACTGTTTTCGAAACCTGTCTAAAACATGCAGTTCTGGAAAATAGCCCCTTGCGACGTCACAAGGGATTTGATAGCTCACACTTGTCCCAGCCAGTTGCAAGACAATTGTTTTCTGTTCCCCTTCCAAAAGTGAATGGCTCAAATTATACATGTTTAGCAGGAGGCCAATCACGGGTGTGCTAAAGGCTGTAAACAGGGGGCAAAATCAAATGTTTAATGGACGTCTGCATTGATTGAAACCTTTTTTTGTTTTGTTTAATTTTGGATGAATAATTATGTGAAGCTGTTCTACTGGACTCCAAGAAGAAACATGAATATCATACATCTTGGTTTATGTAATCTGGAAACTTTAAATCAAAGTGTTTTGGAGGAAGCTTTAAACAATGGGCTAAATATGCTGCATTCTAGAGACCTGTTTATCGAGTGTATATACAGCACCATATAGAGGGTTTTCTGTTTAGTTTTTTGGGGGATATTCAATCCTACAAGGATTCTGATAATGGGAACAATATGGAGCCTTTTGATTTATCTCTTCTTTATTCGGCCTGGTTGTTTCCGTCAAGCCAAGGAGGCCAATGCCATGTCTGGAGAAGACGTGATACACTGGTGAACAGCAGGCCGCACAGTCCAGATTAGGTTGCAGTGTAATCTTGGAAAGATGAAATCACTGTTGACGTTGGTTATTGCAAATAAACACAACAAAGCCTTGAAATGTGAAAGGACCTCCTCTGATGGAGAAACTCCCCCCCCCCCCCACCCCTTTCTTACCAGATTGTTTGAGTGACTTGAATCTCACTCAAACCGCCATTTAAAAACAAACAAACTCATTCATGTGTTTGAATGTTCAGAGTACGTCCAAGTTTTCACAGAACAGGCTCAGAACAAAGCCACATGACAACAGTAACATCTGGCTCGAGCTCCAGAGATGATTACACTGCTGCTCTGTGACGACTCATCCTGCACACCCACGCACACACGCACGCCCCGCCACCATCCCTCTGTCCTTATGTCTCTCTGTTTTCCTCTCTCTATCCCCACTGTACACACGCAAACCCAAACGCACACACACTGAGCAAGCGGCGCAGGCACACGCATGGACACATAAAGAGAAGAGACAGATTGGCGAAGCCAGATGGCACCAACCCTTGGACTGTCACCTAAACCTCTGGGGGAATAGCTGTAGACATGTTTGGGTATGTGGGCAAACAACACGAGGATATTCATTTCTTCAAGAGGAGGAAGCTACAGTAGCTGATCCTGCTTTATTTGGCCAACTTGGACTCCAGATGGGAAACAAGAGCACAGAAAACTCGAAAAGTAATGAAAGTCTATCAAAAGTAATTGATTGAAATGATGAAGGGCAAACAAATGTCCCCAAAAGTTAGATTTAAAGTGCGTGAATCACTTTTTTTCCTCTAGTAGAGGGTTCTACATGATTGCACTGTGAGTTTCCTCAAGTTTTATGATAATAAAAAATCCTAAACGGAAATTGGACTCTCTGAGGTGCAGTCAACAACTTTCCTGCGCTACAGTCAATGCGTAATAGGCGCTCACCTGTACCAGTCCAGTCCCCGTGCGTAATGCCGGTCAAAGAAGTGCGGTTCGGAGCCCAGGGCGCGGATGTCCGGATGGAGTCGGAGGAACTCCAGCAGAGCCCTCGTTCCCCCCTTCTTAACCCCGATGATGAGAGCCTGGGGCAGCCTCCGGGTAGCCGTCCATTCTTTGGCCGAGCTGTTCGCCTCCAGCTCGGGGTGTCCGCCGCGCGCGTCTTCGCCGGCACCGGCACCGGCACCGGTCGCCTCCGCCTCCTGCTGCCCGGTTTGGCGGCTTCTGTTTCTGCCGTACGGCCATCCGGACACGAGGAACGCTCGAGGGGGAGGCTGCTTGATCTCGGAGGTGTCTGTCAGCTCCGACTGGCAGCACCCGGTGAGCAGGTAGACCAGGGAGAAGCAGAGGATGCTCAGAGAGGACGCGATGGTGAGCCGGTGGAAGAGCCGCCGGAGGTCCGCGCTCGGCTGCTGCTGCTGGTGCGGGTGCGGGTAAAAGGCTGCCATCCCTCGGAGATCATCCGGTGAGGTGCCATTCTCACCCGAAGTTCACCTCGCGCCCCCTCATGCTCGACTCGCGGAGGGAACTCCTGGAGAGTGCGCTCCTCTGCTCGCCTCCTCGCTCATGCTGCGCGCCCGGAGCGCGCAGAGCCACCTCCCGGGAACCCTCCCACTCCGCGCCGGTTCCCGACCCAAGCGGACAGCAAAGGATCAGGGGGAGTCCGTTTTTAAACCGTGACACCCACAAGGTGCGACCACTTACTTACTTACTCATCCAAGCCCGGAAACCATCGGCGAGTGAGGCTCTAATGTCCAAAGTGGGAAACTAGCGGGATCTCTGTCTCTCTCACACTCACACTACAGAGGATTACAATGATCTCTCTCTCTCTCTCTCTCTCTCTCTCTCTCTCTCTCTCTCTCTCTCTCTCTCACACACACACACACACACTCACACACACACACACACACACACACACACACACACACACACACACTCTCTCTCTTTGAGATTGGGGGTCATGGCCTGAGGCGCCCACATTCTCACTATTATTTATTAGAAGAACCTGAGGGGGTGGGGGGTGGACACATGTCCTGTCCCTTAATCGTGCTATTATCACCCTCACACTCTCACAATATGACTGACTGACTTCAACTCTGTCCCATATTGCGCTGTGTCCGCCGCAGCTGCGTTTCAAACAACGCTGCCCATAAAACGTATATGTGCCCAGTAACACTTCAAGAGATTCACTGCCATGGAAAGGAAATTAAAAAAAAAAAAAGAAAGAAAAAAAGACATAATTTAGGGACGCTTTTAGTTGGATAAAATCAATAGCCGCCTTGGTTTAATTCCCAAACAATGAGCATGTATATTTGCGTAAAGAGCAGATCCACTTCATCAATATTGTGTGACCACATGTCCATTCTAGTCCAGAGCATCAAACAACGCTGACAATCAAACTGGTTGGATAAAGTCACTTGAAATGAGTGTGTTTCTGCTCCCAAACGTGAAATATTTATATTTACATTAAGATCATCCACTGGTAAAGTACGCTGTCACATTGCACCATTTTCCCAGCATCCCAGGTCACAGATCATAATAAGTTTACTCTAAAATCAGAGCTGATATTCGGGAAAGCTCTGTTTAACAAGGACATTATATTCAATATACTTTCTAACCATTGGATGCCGCTAAAACTGACACATTGGGGTCTTTAAGCATCCCAGAAATGCCAACATATCAAACACTATAGTGTGTGTGTGTGTGTGTGTGTGTGTGTGTGTGTGTGTGTTTAGAGAGACAAGACACGCAGTCACCTGTAAACATGGAACAAAAATGTGTTTTACTTTACATAAAGGTTGATTTGTTGGACAAACACCTTAGCCAATCACGATGGCTGTGGTGAATGGGTGTCACCTTTCAGAGCAGCTGACTCAAGCGCTTTATCTGTGACTCATCGCTTAAATGCGGTTCCAAAAACGAGACGCTAATTATTCAAAACAGCCGCATCTAAAGGCCAACCACTGGTAAAATTACAACCACCAATAGCTAGGTAACTGAAAGTGATGATGATGATGATGAT
Organism: Nelusetta ayraudi; assembly: GCF_046127955.1. Taxonomy (NCBI): domain Eukaryota; kingdom Metazoa; phylum Chordata; class Actinopteri; order Tetraodontiformes; family Monacanthidae; genus Nelusetta; species Nelusetta ayraudi. The sequence goes on from NW_027466092.1 coordinate 4,044,063, forward strand.
GATGATGATGATGATGATGATGATGATGAAAATTTTATTTTATTTTTATAAAAAAAAAATAAGAATATAAAACTTCACTATACCAAAAATGTATTGCTGTTGAAGGCTATTTTATATCTGTTGGTGCAGTCGCCCTCTATGAACACTTAGTTAACCCTGTCATGTGTTACTATTACATAACATTTGCATATTCTACGTAATGAAACACTGTACTCAATAAGGTACCTACTAATGTGAACATCGTGTGAACTGGCACCTCATGCAAAGCATCAAATGTTCCTCCTGAAATATGGCACTTTGACAAAATCAATATGATCCATTCGTTGTAACGTCAAACCTGCAATTTCAATGAGTGCATTCTAGAAGTCTAGATCCCTGTTTGCAGACAGCTTTGTAACACTCAGGTGACGCTCTGCGCACTAAGACTGATCACATGATTGGCTTACTGGTTAGATAGTATTAGACAGCCACAACAGCACCTGCCAATAGCCTGCGCTGATCCCGACCCTGAGGCCTGATGCTGACTGCGTCTTTACCCAAGTTCAAGCCTCAGGCATCAATGACCGTTCACTCTCAAACAAGACTGTTCATATCCACGACGTCAGTGGGCGTTTGTGATCCAGGGAGGCGTCTGCACCGGGCATCTCTCGCCTTGATGTGAGGGGTTTGTGTCATGTTGCACTCCACCGTTAGGGAGCTCAGAAATGTTGCCTTTTGTTATGGCGCAGCGCAGTGCTAAGGTACGGATAATAGCTCATCGGAGACTCATTAGTTCCCCTCTCCCAAACATGCACTCTCACCGACACGCACGCACAAACACACACACACATTCCTCATGTTCCATTTGGCTTACCCCTGTCATTATCCCGCAGCAGATGTGACCCGCGGCGTAAAAAAAAAGAAAAAAAGAAAGACAGTGTTGTCCTGCGACGAGAGATGCAGAGCAGCCTCCCAGTTCCAGCGCCAGGAAACTTCAGTTCATTGAAAATGTCTTGGCGAGAGGGCACTGGAACGTGACTGCGTTTATGAAACTGAACAAGTCATGACAACACTGAAATTAAATGAGTGTTAAACATCTACAAAGGTACACTACAGGACTGTACTTCTTTATTTTTGATGAATCCCCGTCACCGTATTCTTATTGGTGTTTATCTTTTTTGGCAGTGGATGGACAACACTTTAACAGATTTATCATCTTCTGTTGACATTAAAATCCATTTAGCTGGTGACCCATTGTTTTTGAGCCATGAAATCTTAAACAATTAGAATGACAGTACTATAATAATACTGGTTTACACCTGCAATCCCTTCAATGGATTTATCACAATTAGTCAGCATATCAAGTTCACAGTTACTCAAACTTCTTGCCATATCTTTCTTCAGTTATAAGATTAATGTATAATGTATAATGTCTTATGTATAATGATTACATTTAATAAATTATGAAAAAAACAATGTTTAGACACCTGTCACTTGTGTTGAAAGTAAGACAATATGTTAGCATAACGATATACAACAGATTCCGTCCCATTGACTTCGTCCTGATCTGTGTATCTACCTCATTTTGGATGGAGCTCCTCAATCGTGAAAATATTAGCCTTAAGGCCTCCACCCTCTCTCCAATATAAATTAAATAAAAACACCTTTTTTTTTAAACGCCCTTTCAAAAGTGAGTCTAGCAGAAAGACAAAGTGTGACGTGAGGGAATTTGCACACGGGCCGACTGGACGCTGGCGCTTCGACGTCTCAATCTCGGGTATTATTCTTTGTTTGTTCCATCCTCCAACCTCCCTCCACGGCTGGCGAGGCAAGGTCACTCCGGGAGGCTGCGTGTCTTTTGTCTGCAGTCGTTCAGCAGATTGTTTGGTGATGAAGTGGTTGTCCATAAAAGGGCGACCCCGGGGTCAGGGCCGCAGCGCTGGCGGTGATTCATTACCCGACACGGGGCCGATGACTTGGCTCCTGCGCCGCGCTGCGTGAAATCAAGAGGTTTTTCTAGGAACGTTCGGCTTTAATCGCTGCATTATCGCCTTGTGGAGATCTGCAAGAGTCTGTTTTGTTTCACTGTAAACTCCTCTCAACTTCAGCACGTTCATCCGTCTGAGAACCCTGAACACGCATTTTTCTTTTGTCCCCCCACTGTGTCCGTCACCGCTCACCTGAGTGACAGTCTAATTAGGGTTAAAGTAATGGTGTATGTAATCAAGGCCAAATTACAGCCATAAGTCACTCCGCGGTGAGACATTACAGCCGTGAGCCAATCACTGACGCACACTAATGAACCACAGACGCTGGACCGCTCACCTTCATCCATCCCGGGCATAAGGACCCTCAGTCTGACTCCTCTCAGCACCACAGGCAACACTGACGCAGCTTCTGTGTGTAGGGTCATCGATCTCACACACCTCCAGAAAAAAAACAAAAAACAGAACAAGGCACGTTGCTAATTGGCGTAAAGCTGTTCAGATGGAACTGTGTCATGTGACTCATTTTTATATAATAGCGTGTCTTTTTTTTTTTTTTTTATTGATGTCAACTTGGAATGAAAAAGCTGTTTTATTGTTTAAAAAAAGTCATAAATTAAATATTCAGTTATCGTCATCTTTGATAAAGCCAAGGCTTCACACGGCCATCACTGTTTGTCTTTTTTAAGTGTAAATATTAAATGATGAAAACATTTTTGAAATTCTAAGCTAATTATGTCGCGTCCCACTGAATGGAAGGCATTCCTCTCCTCATGACTTGAGGATTCTCCCCCAAAAAATCACTAAATGACACAAAAAGCTAACTGTTCTGATGCAAAGAGTTGTAATGAAAACTTAACACACCAAGCAAACTGCAACAAAAGGTTTGACAGAATGTTACAAGGCAACGTCTTCAGTCCCTCAGCTGAAAAATCTCATTCTGCTAATGCTGTCATCTGTAGAATTTCTGATCTATTGTAAGTTATTTTCACTGTACGCAATGCTATGTCTTTCAGTGGAGTTTCATTTCCTAAAATGGGTTTATTTTTAACAAGCTGCAGTAGCCTGCATCGCCTCTAATCTACTTCCACTACCACCAATCTACCACTACACGTGGAGCAGTGGACCAGTGTTGGGAGGGGTGAATAAAAAACTGCAACAATGAAATCATCTGCTGCCGTCCCAACAATTTCAATTCCATCCCAAACCTTAATAACCCACAGCCAGGTCCCCTGTCTCGGAATCCAAAACCCTGCATATGTTCCTCTCATCACTGCACACATTTCTTTCCCCGGGGCAGCGTAGCCGGAATGGTCTTGTGCTGTATGGCGTGAAAATGGAGCCTGAGTTGACGTGGACATGAAAGGGGGTGGGGGGTGGGGGGTGGCATGGGTGAGAGGCGGGGGTTGGAGGTCTGATCGCTGCCTGCAGAGGAGCCGTGCTGCGTTCCTGGAGCCACACCCAGATCACAGGCCCGCACCTCCTGCTCCCGCTGCACCTTCTCCACCTGTCATTGATCCACACGCTGGCAGAGCCACTGCACCCTGATGAACAGCCCTGTGTGTGTATTTGCGTGCATGCGTGTGCGTGTGTGTGTGTTCGTGTTTGACCCATAGGGTGAGCCTGGATGAGAAGTGCCACATCAGATCAGAGCAATCCGAGAAGGGATAAGCTCCTCTATGCTACTTTGGGGAGCGCTTTTGTCTGTGCGTGTGTGTGTGTGTGTGTGTGTGTGTGTGTGTGTGTGTGTGTGTGTGTGTGAGTGTGAGTGCGTGTGTGTGTGTGTGTGTGTGTGCGTGTGCCCGTGTGTGTGTGAGTGCGTGCCGCAGGCCTTTTCGTCTATATGGCTTTTTTGCTTTTAATGAGCAAGATGCTTCTTTGACCCCTTCAGTCGGCGTGGCAATGAGGTTATTGTGCAGTTGTACAAAAACAGGTCACGGTCCAACGATCGACTGAGCCGTTTCAATTATAAATTCAGGTTGTGGACAGGGTCCATTTGAGAGATTTTCACACCTACACCGAGTTATCAAATGTGTTTCGTCAAAGGAGGAAAGGCAGAAAGCACCCAGGGAGGGAGGGATGGGGGTTTCTTTGCGACGGCGCCGCAGTCTGTGCTTACTGAGGACTAAATCACAACACCGAAAGGACGACGAGCTAATCAGTGCAGGGAAGAGGGAAGACGCTTTAAATTCGCCTTTTACCAATATACAATTTTTTTCCATTGACAGATCCGAGTTTTTAATATCAGGCTCCATCACCTCTGCAGACATCCTGACATCCTCATATTTAGCCCTCTGTTTTCAGCCTCCAGCCTAAAACAAATACTTTGTCAGCCGTTTTTAGGAGTACGGAGTTATGCGTAATGTCCTTATGTAATTTAATTACAAAATAAAGGTAATTGTAAATGGACTGGACAGTTTTTTTTTACTTACAGTTACTTGTGAATTTATTAACGATTACAATTTTAATTACATCCGACCAATTTCTACAAAAAAGCCTGCAGTTCTTATTTTTATGGTATTGCTTTATGTTTTTTTGTTTGTTTTCTCTTTGCATGGTTTTCTCATGCACTGACTTGGCACAAGCACCATCCTTTACTGTTTCCCTCCACAAACAAAAGTTTGATAATATTCTGATGCTTCTGATTGGTTCTCCTTTCAAGTTGGGAATTGCAGCGCCCCCTACCACTCGCCTGCCAGTTGACTTATCTCTCTCTGTTTTGAGCCCTGCTGGGAGCCCAACAATGTCGGGTCGAAACAGTTGAGAACGTTGATTCAAAATTTAGAACAGTAGTCAAAATGTAATCAAATGTAATTAGTTACATCTTTTTGATAAAGTGGTTGAAATAGTTACATTAACTTGTGATTCTAACCAATTATATTTGTAAAGTAAACTTCCCAACTCTAAACTGTTTGTTGGGAAGGGGGACAATGGCATAGTTGTCGCAAAGTGATCTCAGGCTGCATCCTGTGGAGAACAAGAAGCATTTCCCAGTCATTTTCATTTCCTCCACGATCTGACGCCGCTCCATGACTCCATGCGCCACTTAAAAACATGCCCTGGGTTACTTATGTTGCCACTGGCCTGGGAGAGGAATCACTGCCCTTTGTGACATCATAAAGTCCCAGGTATTCAATCATAGCAGGGACTTCGTAAAAGTTGCCCTACACCGTCAAGATCATGAAGAAAAGATGAAAGTTGGAACGTCTACAAGTAGCAAGAAAGGAGTCCAGTGGTCTTCAGCGCTTAAAGACTATAGTGACGTTGACAACACACACAAACACACGCATGCGCACACACACAGATACAAACACACACTGCTAAAGTGAATTCATTTTAATATAAGACATTTAAATGTGAAAAATAATAGGATTAAAGGTCAACCCAAAGCTTTGCATGAATTAGCATGAGAAAACAATCATTTTACATCAGAAAAGGAGCTCGAGCAGGACCGGGTTTGAACATGTGGCGACCTCAGGAGTAGAAGAACAACATGTGTTACCAGAATGTGGTTCTAATCGAGCATGTTCTCGATTCCCAAATTAGAAAGGTGCTCCGGTTCTCGGCGGGGACTCATTCTAGTCCCCTTGCCAAGACGATCTTTTTATACCAGCCTGACGCCTCCAACAGCGTTGACCTGAGCCCAACTGCTCAACCTACATTCTTGAAAAAGCTTCCCGGCCGCCGTCCTCCTCGGCGTTGCCGTGTCTTCTCGGGCCTTTAAGTAACAAAATAAGTGGACTTTAATGGGCTCGCTTGGCCGACCCTAATCTGGCCGTAATGCCCCACTGCTGGTGCCAACGCCACACACTGCGACTAGCAGAGTGGAGCTAATCAGCTGAGCCACCACCTCTAACCCCTCTGGTGAGAAGATTAACACAGTTGGGCTTGGTGGAGTTCTGGGGGTCGAGCGGCCGCGTCGCAGTTCTCAGCTCGGGAGCTGGAAGCAGGCTTCAGGTGCCGCATCGACGCCGCGCTCCCTCCGCCGATCACCTCATGGAATAATAATGAGCTGTAATTGCGCATCGAGTCACCGTGCATTTTTCTATTTATTTTTTTATTGATTTATTTTTCTTGCTATTGACCCGTCTGCAGTCCGCCGAAGCATGAACGCCTCGCATCGAGTATTGATTTGGCTTTTTTTTTTTTTTTACAAGGACCTGAGAAACTAATATATTTTTCCAACGCTGATCTCCCACCATTAAAATGTGCCATTACACCGCATCTCATGCATGAATGGCCACCTGCACGCACGCACAAACACACACACACACACACACACACACACACACACACACACACACACACGCGCGTCACACTGATAGCCAGTTGCACCAGCCGACTCTAACTGCCACACACACACACACACACAACAGGTTGATGCCCCCCCACCACCACCACCACCGCTTCCCTGCACTCAACGACAGGGAGTTCAGGCTTAAGATTACCTGCTGGAAAGCCTGTCCTCATTTCCGCAAGGCTTCCAGACACATCTGCTAGCATTGTTTAACATACCGGTGGTAGAGGGAGCGGGGGATTAGCGCTCTCGCCGGTCTCTGAGTGGAGGAGAGACTCTGCAACGACATGGACGTTATCCCAGATAAATCTGTTATCCGCCGTTTGCTACTGGGATACTCTCTGCAAGGAGATTAAAAAGCGGAGATAGAGGACAGCAATATGTGTGTAATCCCACCCAGTTTACTGTTTTTTGGTTTTTTTTTATTGTTTGTTTTTATAATTTTTCGTACCGTTCCTCGAAGCCAGCACCTTGGAGAGAGACTGGACGTCCCCAACCCCGATTTCTGCTGTTTTTGATTTACAGGCTCGTCCAAAGGTTTCATTGACTTTCTTCCCCACCTAATGGCAGCATCATCGGCTCTGCTTCATTTTTTTTTTTTTTTTTTTTACTCTAATTCCACGGCTAACAAAGAGGAAACATTTAATCCTCATATGGATTTGTTGGAATAATTATGTGCTCTGTCTGTCTGTCTGTCTGCGGGCTTTCATTTGATTACAATAACACAGGCTTTAATATGGGTCTAAAGTGATTTAGCGACGGTGAGCCGTTTTGGATTGTCTCAGATTTAAACAAAAGAGACTTTTGTTCCAGCTCGTTAGCATTCTCCCCGTCTTTGCTTTAAGAGTGACCGCCCACCCGTCCGTGCAACAACAAGTGCAGGAAACACAATAGATGCCACGTTGTATATTAGCCCATACTCATGTGTGAGATCACGGAAGTGGGTTACTTTAATCACAATTTATTATGCATGAGCGAAGCGGGGATTAAGTTTTTCCCTTTTGCATCTCATAGCGCCGGATTAGCGCCCCCTTTGACCTCTAATCTCAAGGAGGATTACGCTCCTAATGTATTTACCTGTCTTTCATCGTGCTCAAGTCCTCCTACAAGTGTGGATTAGGTGATGTGTTTGAAGCGATTCTCCACACCTCTATGAAATCCACTCACGCCAGGATGTCGGATGATTGATTTCTTGTCGGGACGGCACAGGATTTTGGATTATTTCTCGTAAAATGTTTTGAATCTAAATCGTAAAAATCGCCTTTCTGATCTCATTGATCTCAAACTGTAACAATACCAACCCCAGGTGTGAAAGCTATTACGCTGGACAAAATCCAGTTGGCTGTCACATCCTTATTCACATTCTGACGTGGACACGCACGCCCGTGTGCACTCGCGCACACACACTAAATCAGATCTTGTTCCCTGCAGGCCGGGGTTCTCATAGCAGCAAGTAGCCACAGAGTGATGAGTCTGGTCATTTATTCAGCTTCCCCTCGGGGCCTTCAGCTTTACTGCTCTCAGATAGACCTCACATGTATTCAATAAAAAAAAAAATGATTAAGGCTCAGCTGGCTATCAATAGATATTCACCAATTGACTTCTTCTACCACTATTTTTTTATGCTGACCACATCGGGTTTATTAATTTTCACTGGCTTCCTGTCAGATTGATTTTAAGATACTTTGATTGCTTCAAAAAAGTATTGGATCATCTTGCTTGGTCTTAGTTATTGCATGTGCTTCAGCCCAGCAGAACTCTGTCTTATATCAGCACTGTTGAAAGTTCCTACCTTTTTAATCTCGCACTTAAGACAAACTTTGTTTTTTCCTCTGTGAATGTTCAACTTTTTCATATATTTTAGTGATTGATATGTTTTGTTTTTCTGTTCTAGTGTCAAGTTTTCTTTCTTTTCTGTTAGTCTTTTAATGTCTCATCTAACAAGCGCTGTTTCAGTCCCTTATTATGTGATGGATTTGGATTGAAATGAGTAAGGTATGACACGTCTCCTTATAAATTCACCATCTGATTAGAAGGAAATCCTAAACATAACTTCACTGTAAGACAGTATGATCATAGTTGATCTGTCTCCACAACTTACTTGTTAAATCATCGTCGACATTTGATGCGTTGGTTTAACACAATAATGGAGTAATATCCATTTAAACAGCTTAGCAGAATGTCAAGATAAACATTATTTCACAAAAGCTTAACTTAAATATATTAATATTTAAAGAGAAAATAAAATCGTCAACTTGCTGGATGTGAATAAATAGTCCACTTGTTTGGATTTTTAGCACAATGCGTTCCTGAGGCTTCTGTTTGTCTATTTGTGTAATACAGTCTTCTCTTTGTGTGTCTTTGCCTGTTTCCTGGTCCCGCCCCCTGTGCTCTGCCAGCACAGTCTGCACTGACACACCTGCTCTGCCTCAGCAATCAAGCCCACCTGTTTCTCATCAGCTCGTCACCACACAGTAAATCAGCTCCACCATCTTCACTCCCTGCAGCGCCGTTTCTGCTTAAACAGTCTCTCCACGGCTTCTTTGTCAGTTGCAAATCATACCGCTTTGCCCTGACGTAATCGTGTGGGTTTTATTGTAACAATTAGTTGCTCAAAGAAACAGATGACGCAGCAACATCAATACCGTCAACATTCAAATCATATTACAAAAACCCCAACCACCACTGCGATGACCCGATTGTGCAGTGAGAACAATCCCGTCTTGTAAAGGGGTTAAGCTTAAAGGAGAGCTTTACATATGTTTTGGTGTCGGGTGTTTGTGCGTGTGCGTGTGCGTGTCTGTGCTCCCCTGTGAATGCCAGCTGTAAGAGGTGTATTCCCACTGAGACAGAGGCCCATCTGACAGAGCTGGGACATATGCTGTTCTCACCTAATGGAGCCACACAGGAGACACTGCTCACTTGTGTTTGTCACACGCACGCACGCACGCACGCACGCACAAGCTGCTTAATGACACTGTGTGGGTTTAGGGACTGTCTGCACCCTCCTATTGTCTTTATCAGGAACTATTTCCAGTGAGGACAGAAGGTGATTAGGGGCAACATCATTCTTAATCATACGGCCTAAATAGGATTCATTGCAACGGGCAATTGTGTTTTAGACGCAGGTTACAATGAAGTACTACAATGGATTCAGTGAGTATTTTTTGAAAAGTTTCAACTTTTTAATTATTTTAGGCAACACCTAAAAGGAACAAATAAGTAAAGTATAAGTAAATACTGCAAAAATGCTGGACTGCTTTAAAGCTGTGCGATCATTTTCTTACTCTTGTTTTGTCTTGTTTTTTGGTGCAACTGCTCAAGCCAAAATCCAATACCATCGTACGATCGCCTTTTAATTGTTGCTCTAGCAAATCATGCTAGCACACAGCTGCTTAATTACACATCCAGCAGAAAAATGCCCATTTGGACTTTTCGCTCGTGCTGGGCCAACGTTCCCTTTGTGGCTCTTTAACAGCCAAATGTTGCTCAATGCTTCCCGGCTACAGTTGCACACGCGTACCTTTTATGGTGATTTGCGCCGAGAAGCGTGCTAGCGGCAGTCTTATCAGAGCTCTCTTGCAGAAAACAGCTGCTGGCCTGCAGCTGGATATCAGGTTGATGAGAGCGCAGAGAGCGAACATAAGCAATAAAGCGGCAGCCATAAAAGCAAAGCAAAGACCTGAGAGAGGCTGGAGTGCAGCGTTGACTGATTATTATCAGAGGCTTCGCCATCACGGGAGCCCAGAAACACATTACGCTGTCATCAAGCATTGTTAATGCAGGTTGTAAATATTATTTGTAGCAGTTTTATAGACTTTGACTTGTAATTAGTGCAGTAAACGCCAACGCCATCTTGATTGTTTGGAGTATTAATGCAAACGATTATTGCTTTGATAACACACATGCGGCAACTACACTCGGTGCCAATTTGTCATTGTGGCAACCAAAGAAAAGGTGAAGCCAAATTGCACCGAGCCTGGCTGCAGCTCGGCAGAGGGTTTTGCACATTTTCCCTCTAAGATTATCCACTGACTGGTTGTCTCATGCACGGTGAGGGTGCTTGGCTCACTTTAGCAGGAGAAATTGCACCTTTTATTGTTTTAGGCCATGGTCTGGGGACACTGAAAGTTAGCAAAATTGACAATTGACAAGCAAAATTGTTCTTGATTCAATATTCCACAAATAGTCTGCTTCAGTTTTTAGGACTCAGAACAAACAGAACAAATACCTGGCAAGGAATGTTGTCTTGAACCTGACACCACAAGGTTCTCATTGCTGGCTCCATGTCAGTATTTTTGTCTGTCTGTCTGTTTGTTTGTTTTTTAGCTGCTGAATGGAATGGAACCAAATCTTACCTGACGACGAACTGCCATTTCTCTGTTCTCCTCCATAGTTCAGGGAGGCTGGGATGTTTTATTTAACCTTTTTAAATAAAACGTAAAATTTAATTTAAAAATAAATAAATAAATAAATAAAACTCCCGTTTTTATGTAAATGACTAAATAAATGCAAGCATCCGTATTTCACAGAGGAGCGCTTTGTGTTATCCACACACAATAGTGCCATATAAAATATTTAGCATGCCCTCTGTGCTGGTGGTGATTACAGGACATTTAAAGCATCTCTTCCAGTCTGTAGCTGAGGATTTATAAACCATCCTAAATGGGATTCCTTTCCACACTGCGTGGTGCGTTTCTTTTCCTCTGTAGCTCATCTTCCCTTCAGGACCTGGAGCTGGACGTCAGAGTTACTTTACTGCCAGGTCAGTTGGAGCCTGATGCAACAAGGGTGCAAACCGCTCACATCCTGTAAACCCGATGGTTGTATTTTATTAGATTACTGCTGTGTGAAATGAGAACCAAACACTGACTGGAAATAGATGGCAGATGATGCACAGTGCTTGGCATTAGAAGCTGTTCACTGTTGAGCACACACTCTCTGGAAGGTGAAGCAAGCTGAGCTCTCTGTGGAGTGGGTTGACCAGGCAGGGACACCGTTTATTATTTGAAAAATATTGGCAAGGTGAAATTTACATGATGTGGGAGATTTTGCACTGTAATGTAATTCTGTCTCATTATGAGGTTCACCAACTTCCCGGACACTTTGAGTTTCTGTTGCCTTTCTATGGTCTCCACCAAATCTGCCCATTGTGACCTCTGACCTCTGACATCAACAAGGCATTTTCCATCACACAACTGCCCTTCATTGCATATTTTCTCTTTTTGCGACCATTCGCTGTAAAGCCTGGAGATGGTTGCACCAGTGTGAAAATCCCAGTAGATCAGAAGTTTGTGAAACACTCCTGGGACCTGCAGCCCATCTGATACCAACAACCATGTCCATCCCATTCGAGTCTCTAACCTCCCATTTCTTACCCATTCTGATGTTCACTTTGAACTTTGGCAAGTCACCTTCACCAGGTCAACAAGTCTGAATGCATGGACTTGCTGCCATGTGATTGGCCGATGAGCTATTTCACTCAGCAAGCAACTTAACATTGTACCTAATGAAGTGACCGGTGAGAATAAATTTCCAAAGTGAGACTTCTGTGGGAAATTTGTCTCCTACTCTGAAAGGCTGACTTGACACCGAGCACCCTGCAGTCACTTCCACTTTTGAGCTCATAGTGGAAGGAATAATAAATGGAGAAAAAACACTCCAGTCGATGGAACTCTTATAGAAAACAAACAGACGGGCGAGATCAAACAAAGGAGGAGCTCAAGTCAATCTAGATTATTTCCTGTCTCTAGCTTTGCCTCTGATAAATGTTTGTCGAGCTAAAACCCAAGTCTGCCAATATTTGCCTTTGTCCGTGTTGAGGAAATGAGTAAATACGCTCAAGGATTCTCCATATGAAGGGTTTCTTAGAGCATTAAAAACTTATTATTGATAACATTTTTCCACCATCGTTATATTCATGCATCAATACACTGCATGTTTTAATATAGGAGCCCTGTAATTGTACTATACTTTATGGAAAAATCAATATTACAACATTTGTTTGCACAGTTGTCTCCAAGCATGTTGTTTCTTTGTTTAAGGCGTATCAAAGCCACTCAAAGCCACCCTCCCCATTATCTACATACTCTAATACTCCCACAGAGACCAAAGCAGTTTGCTATTATTTCAGATGAGCTGAGCAGATCCCAGGCAGCGGACCCTGCATCGATCCCCGGCTCCCTCGAGTCCCACAAAGCTTCTAGCAGCGTCCCCACAGTGGCCGCTGCAACCCGGCCTCCATCAGGAGTAATAGCCGTCCCAAATTCATCAAACAGTAATAGGCTGGCTGAGTCACATTAAGCACATCTATGAGCCAAAGCAAGGTGACTATATAATTAAAAAAAAAATAAAAAGTCAAATGAACCTGTTGTATTCAACTTGGATTTGCTTTTTTAATATCTGTGAAAGTCGCTAGAAATGACTTTGCTTGAATCAACATCTCGATTGGAACAACTTTTCTCTTAAAATGTATGCACTGCTTTCTTTAAGCTGGCTCACTCGTTGGGAGAAGCACTGAATCAAGAGAGGCTTTCCTGATTGCTAGAACTTTTTTCATAATTAAAATCAATTCCTTTTATTTCCTGTAACCATCTGGTAAATGTGGAGCCAGAAGGCTTGCTCCCGTGTTTCCAATTGAAAATGAGAATGTTGTTTGAAACCAAATAAACGTTGTGAAATTGAGGTTGTTTTCATTGTGAACAGAGGCTAAAAATCATTACATACACTCACACACACACACACACACACACATTTATACATTTATATCTAGATAGATAGATAGATAGATAGATAGAGACATAGAGACATAGTTTCATTTTGTGCAGACTGAGGCCAGTTTATTGTATGTATTTAAATATGTATATTTTTTTTTTTCATGTATTTTATTTTCATTTCTTATTTTGCAAAGGAAGCTTGAAAAAAAGTGCATGTACATAACACAGGGCACGTTGTCCACTGCCCATTAACTTGTCACAAAATTACCCAACAGCCCACATGGCCTCCATTCAAAACTCCAAAATAACCTGCCCACAGTAGCACCGCAGCCAGCCAATCAAAGGGCAGAGTTCTGCAAGCAGAATCACAACAGTTAGCAGCCGCTCCTTTCAGAACCGGTGATCCGAGACCTGTTAGCAGCGGTAAGACACACTCATAATACACGCACGCACACACACACATACACATACAAGCACACACACACATAGACACACACACACTAGACCTTTTCAGTGGATGAATTAAAAAGAAAAAGGCCATCAGTCCTGCACAAAAGAACAAAAGTCTTTTTAACAAGACAATTATAAATTCTTCCTGGGTTCTTGTTTACATCCATGCCTGCGTCCCATTTGTCAAACTTTTTCTCGCACTCTTGCCACTGTGGTACCCCTGTACAATCCCTGAACCGAATCACACACAGTCCTGCTTTTCTTGACTGTCAGCTCTGTGTTTGGGTGCTGTGAAAGGGGGGATAAAACGTTTTAATACACCATGTATGGGAGAGGGGCCCAAACTGATTTTTTTTGTCATAGGGCCCAAAGTTGCTGGCCACACCCCTGCCTCTGTAGGATCCAAACAAAGAAGAACAAAAAGTTATAAATGGCAGGACACTGACACAGCGACTGCAAGCGGCTCCTACAGATTATTTATTAAAAATTATAAGATAAATATTTTAAGAGGACCTATTGAGTGTGTGAAAATCTGCATTTAGAAGTGTTTTGCTGCATCTGTTTCTACAAGAGAGAGAAGAGTTTTATGACAGTCACAACATAAAGGTCTCGGGGCTGACAGATTTGAGAGTAGTTTTCTTTTCTAACATGGCAGAGCAGTGAGGCGAAATCTTGCAGAACAAGCTTGAAAACCACCTGCCAGCCACCTGAATCCCTTTTAAACCAGTTGGAATATTTTCACCTTTCCTGACTGGCTTTAGGGACCCATCCTGTGGCTTTAAAGGTCCCATGTTGCCTTATGTTTGTGACAACACACGGGCCCTCTGAGACTACCTCATAGCTACCATGTTTTTCGTCCAGCAAAATATGTAGAAGGTCCAAAGCATCCGTTTTAGCAGGAAGCTGAAGCCCAGAGTTCCTGCAGGTTTTAAACAAAGGGTTTAAAAAATATTTTTGTTTTATTTGGACTCCTCCTACCTGCTTTTCCAGTGGAGTCTCATAGGGAAAATATACTGCATAGCACTTTTAAGATATTTTCACAATGTACATGAAATAGATCTCTTGCGTGCATGCAGTAGGCCATGTGGCATGTAAGAATTATTTGATTCTTCTTAGATATCCATATCCATCCAAGTTGAAAACATTAAAATAGTGAAAATTAGAGAAAAAAAATTAGAATCATTCTAAGTGTATGAAACATAGACTCCAATCCTTGCCATTGTTGGCACAGAAAACTTTCCCCACCCACATTTAAAAACAAACACCTGCTGGGGATTTAACCAGATCCGTGACGTGTGACTGAGCACTAAATATGAAAATTGAAGCGGCGATGTGTGTGCACAAGTACTCTTTCCCTGAGCGCGCCGTGGCTTAGGTGAGGTCTACTCCGGTCATCCCAGTTATGAACCTCCCCTGCAATCCTCGGCACACTTAAGCACATGTCCAAGCTCCTTCATCAGCGTGAGGCAAGGCTCTGAAAGGCACCGATCCCCCCCACCCCCCACCCCTTCAGTATGATGTGGGTTGTTTTTTTTCTCCAAAGAAAATCCAATCAAACGCTGTGAAAAGCCGCTGCCACTCACAGAGCCATGCTAGGTCAGAGTACGGTGGCCCAGGCAGGCCGGAGGAGGTGAGGAGCTAAGCCGGGGTCAAGACTACCAGAGACGGCGGGCTTTAGAATTCCCGGCTCACTCGGTGCCCCTTCTGTTTCATTAGCCTCCGCCCCCCTCCGCTATTGTCACCCCCTCTAATTTGGCCCATGAGTGGGTGTGTGTGTGTGTGTGTGTGTGTCTGTTGTGTATGGGTGGGGGTGGGTCACTGCCTTTATTATGTGTGCGCGTGCGCCTCTGCGTGCCTGTGTGTGTGTGTATGTGTGCGTGCGTGCGTGCACACGTGTGTGTACGTGTTTATTTGCCAGGGTGATTGTCCTCCTTCCTCGGAGCCAAACAAGATTCCAGTGATGCAACTCCTGCTTTTCTCCCCGCGACACATCAGCAGACCTAACGACCCCGCTCTAATTGCACACTGTCAATACGGCTGCATTTGGATTCCCAAAGCTCTCATACAATATGCAACAAAGAGGGGAGGATCATCAGAATGCAATCTGCCAGGAGTTGAGCAACACGCTCAGATCCTCGCTGTCGACTCGAGGACTGTTACCCTCGTCTCAGGATTCCTCGTTTGTTGTTTTCCAATTTTCTAATTGCATTTGTAATGATTTTGTATTTCTTGTATTTTAACTTGTGAAGCACTTTGTGAGCCCTCTCTGTGAGAAGTGCTATATAAATAAAATGTACTTACTTACTTACTTGTCGTTTGGTTTTAAATTTGCCGCCTCAAGTTGTTCAGCTGTGTAGCAGTGAGATTGAACAAGACTGTCAAGAGTGATGTGTTCCACCTGCAAAAATAAGTGTTGAAAATGTGTCCAATTAAATGGTGTGCTTGTATTCAGATTATCATAATCTGAATGGAATGTTTCCTTTTTTATTTTTCCAATATCCATCTGGTAAAAATCCCATAGAAAACGTTTGTAAAGGGGATTAGACATTTCATTTTACAGTCTATCAATCATACTTAGGAAAGGCAAACAGATTTGTTATTGTGCAACATTAGCTACTGCGCTCCACGATGTTTCACTGATTTTTTTCCCCCCAGGTGTGTCTGCTGTCAAGAAGACACATGTGGTCAGCCAAAAAAAAAAAAAAGCCAGTGCCATTTGATGTGACACATAAAAATAACTCCAGTTGTGATAAAACTGACAGAACATAGCAGCATCCTGGCCAATCTCTTCAGCAACAGCCATCGTTTACAAAGCCTGCTTGCTCCTCTGTGGCTGGCACTTCTTGCCATTGTGTCACCTGCCTTGTTTTACATAAGGGAACCTAACTGGTTATGCGATCCATGGAAAAACTAAGACCATCTGAAAACACTGGTTTCAGAGTTGGAAATCTGAGTGATCTTCTCTTTTTGGATGGATGTTCTCTTCAGGAGTGGACACAGCCAATCATCTGCCAAGCCATCTAACTGTATCCTCTGCATCATCTGAATCTCACATCCACTAACTTCATGTCCTCCACTACATCCATAAATCTTTTGCTACTTTATCTGGGCCTGTTGCACACCAGCTCCAACCTGTCCCTCCCCTGCAGTGTTGGCGAGTAATCTAATACTAAGTAATCCACTACTGTAATTAAATAATTAAACTACTATTTTTAGTAACAGAGTAATGTAACGGGATTACTGTGGCAAAACTGGTAATTATATCATAATTACTTTATCAAGTAACGATTCCATTACTTTTCTGAAATATTTTGCAAGCTAAAAATATCTTATTACCCACAAAGTGTCTGAAATTTAGAAAAACAAGCGAAAACAATAATGTCGCAGATTGATGATGTAGCCTAACGTCATTGATATGCGATGACGCACCAAAACAAGCATGGCGACGGCCAAAGAAAAAAACAGCAATTGCGTTTGTAGCTGGAAATGCAAGCATTCTTTTTAGTTCATCTCTTTTAAATCAAAGAATATTGTGGTTTGTTGTACGTTATTGTGCAGGAAACAAGACATTCTCAACTGTTGCTTTATCTTTTTAAAACCAAAGTAATTAGTCCTTAGTAATTCCTTAAGAAACAAAGTAGTTAAAGAAGTCATCAAATAACTAATAACTAAATAACTAAGGAGTAATCAGTAATCGGTAGTTGAACTACTTTTATGGAGTAATCCCAACAACACTGCTCCCTGGCACCTGTCCAAATCACCTCAGTCTGTCCTCTCTGGCCTTATCTCCAAACACCTAACATACACTGTGCCTCTTATGGACTCATTCCTGATTCTTCCCATCCTGGTCTCTCCCAGAGAGAAGCTCAATGAACATTAGACAAGTTGGCGACTTTAAGTTGCCTACGTGAGTGCCAGTGTGAATGGTTGTTTATCTATACGGCCTTGTGATGAACTGTTGACACTGAGTGCACAGAGGTGGTGACAGAATATGGATGGGTGGAGACATCTTGTCATTTACATCCTATTTACAGTGTGCAGGCACAATTTCCAAACTGCCGTGAGAGATCGATCCAAATGAAAATGAGGAAGAGCTCTCAAGCGATTCACAATAAAACATTTAACACTGTCAATAGACAGTGAAATAGCACATAAAGTCCCCGCCGTGCGTGCGCAATGGAAAGCAAGACTGCGGTTATTTACTGCAGCGGCAATAAAGTCAACACGTCGGGCCTGACATTGAACACCGCACTCTGCCCGATACATTGACTTATTATGGGCAGGCGGTCGATAGGGAGACTCGAACCTTATTAGCATCTCCTTCGGTTAGTGCTGCACAGATCAATTGAAGCTGCGGCCTGCTGCCACCGGTAACAAAGAGGAAGCTGCGATGGTCAAACTCCAAAAGAGAGATCTGATACGCTTCGCTCCTGTAAAAAAAAAAAAAACAGACACTTCCGGATTTATTCTGGGCACGAGGAGTCACGCTCCAATTTAGCTGCAATCGCACATAAAGGATTTCAACCCCGGCCGACCGTAATGCTTATTCCCTGAAGTTGTACTGATTTAAATCTCTGTCCAACCTCTCAGTCGCTAACATAATTATATCTGCAGTCCCCTCTGCACGGGTTATGGGAAACATTAAAATGCTTTTCCGTCCAAAATTGGAGGATTACGGGGAGCAACATTTAAAGTTTCTAATCTGTTGCGGGCCGCGCCGCCTTACTCTCCAGGAGATTGTTATGTGTCTGTGAGAAAGTGTTCAGAAGTGAAGGGGATATGAGAACCAGTGCATGCCGGGATTAATAGGAGATTAAAGCAAAACTTTTCCTTTAAGATTAAATATGTGTAATCTTAAACCAAACAAGGCTCAGGGATTAGAGAGACTTCTTTGACGGAAGAAGAAAAAAAATCCCTTTCTCAAGATGACGTGTGATGCTGTAAGATTAGACCATGAAAGAATAGTTTTAATCCTGCATGGTGAGCTCGGGCTGACGGAATGGGTTTGACTAAATTCTTTACTCCTGTTTACAGCAGACATCTCCAAAAGTATGTTTAAGGATTATTAACGGCCCAGCTCTACTTGATTTAGCACATGTTTACAAATGATTTAACCTTGTGGCGGAGATGGATTGCGGAGAGTCTTGAAGTGGAACATTTCATAAAGACAGATTGCAGAAAGCTGCAGTTTGACACATAAATTCATGAACCGATCGGGGTCCTTTAAGTTGTCGGACAAAAGCGGAAGCGACTATGACGAGATGTGGCAGGAGAAGCAAAATACACTCGAGTGGATGTTGTGCTTTTATCCAGACTGGAGGTTATTTTTACAGCAAAAGACGCACAACAAACACCTTTCAAAAATGTGGCTTTTGGAAGATTTAGTTGCTTTCAGAATCAGAGTTTGTGAATCAAATTATTTGAAAACTGAATTTTGTGTTAAAAAAAAAAAACTAACAGCGAGTTTTATTGGCGTTGACTGATTTATTTCATTACTTGTTGAAAAACAGACAAATGGGCAACATGTAATGACTTTGACATAGGATGTAACAGTCAACTGAATCTGCCTCCTGGAGGCGATGAAGATGTGTTAGACTTGATGTGATCATTTGACAGACGGCCGGGTTTTACATGTTCTGCCTTTTTCTGACTTGTTTCACATTACAGCTCGCGTACATTAACGTGTTCAAATGTTTTGAGTTCTTGTTTTTTGCTTTTCAGTCTTGCTAAACTCAAATTATTTTATTTGGATATTCTCGCTGTTATACTCTTATTTCTTCTATTTTTCCTTTTACACTTTCTTCTTTCTATGCCAGTTTCTTTTTTACAGTTGAAATGAAAATACTTCATCAAGTCCATGGTGCATCTTTTCCCGTGTAAATTTTATGTCACTCTGAGCGGAATTAAATGAGCTAAACTAAACCGAGTCCACAGAAATTGTACACCAGCTGTCCGTTTCCCTTTACAGGTGCATGTGTTGTGAGTTCATCTGGAATATCATACTAAAGATCAGCTTCACTGCTCCTGTTTGAAATAAGAGGAGAGAAAAGGTGAACACTGTATATAAAATTGCTGATGCTCTTGAATGTTTTGTCTCTATTTTGTCGTTGTTATTGTTGCCCTATAGCTAAGAGTGTATCCTAACTGCTCAGCTCAGTCCAAGCTGTCGCACTGATTGCTTTTAGCACCTTTCAGTTAAACACATCTAAGTGTTACAGTTAAAGCACAGGGCAGAATACAAATATCCTGAGGAGCCAAGGATGGACATAGAGACCCTTGCAGCACAGACACCACCTCAATGCTCATTGGGGCAATAATGTGCGCTATCAACCAATATTTTAAAGTAAGAGTCGGCCCCTCTGGTGTCGTACGTGAAAGCTTAGGGAATCATTACCATGGCCTCTGCATAACCTCCATAAGTCAGCTCTGTGTCAATAAGCTGAGCTTTAAAAATTGATAAGGGTGATCACCTCGCTCATGGAAAGACCATTTCTGAGCAGCAGACGTCCCTCCGAGGTGATTCTCATATATAAGTCATGGCTCCCACTCAGGATGTATGAGTCTGGCAATATGGCTTCAGGACAATCACCTCGGCCGTGTTTAGGCCGCTATCAACATACGAGCGCGGGCGGATGATTGAGAGAAACTATTAGGCTCAGATCATTCTCAGAAATGACTGCGCACCTCGATGCATTTCCGTTTGATTTACCTCCAAGCAGCAGCGGATCGGACGGCTTCCCACCGGCTTACGGCTGCATCGCCGTCCCTCCAGAAAAGAAATAAAAACTGTTTCGCTATTACTCACACGTGGGTCTGACCTCCAGTGCAGTGAAACATACATGATCGAGCTGCACGGCCTGATATATGTAAATGCCTCGGATCAAAATGCCAATTTGGAGGGTCCAGCTGAGTGCAGTGACGAACTCCTTCCTATTTGACATGTGGAAATGTCACAGAGCCGCCACCGCATTTATTCATGTGAACATTACAGACACATTCCTGTCCGTCGGCCCCCGGAGACAAGAGGCGGTGAACTCCCCAGAGGAGAGTGACCTGGAGGACAGACTCACGCATACCAGCTGGACTTTACTCCTCATTTGCATCCCGCTTGTCATAAAAAAAAAAAAGAAGAAAGAAAGAAAATGGCTTTTGTTCCCTGGGTTGGGTTCCTGGGGTCCTGCGATGTTTCATTTCTAATATGACTTCAAATGGATCCGCCAAATGTGTTTCTAAACATCAGCAATCAACAAATAGAAGGTCCATCACACTGACCAGCATCGATTGAGCCGGTGTAATCCTCGCAGGATAATACCATCCTGTCCTCCAGCCTTCCAGTGATGAGCACCATAAATTAATGGCTGACATGTAAATGGACGTACTGCATCTGTGTAATAGCCGCCCCCAAGGTCTAATGTATGCATCACTTATTGCAGAAAAGTAATTTATGGTGTTTTTTTTTTTTTTTTTTGTAATTCATTTGTTTTATTTTTGCAATGCGCAAGCAAAGAGCCTGAAGCAACATGAAAGAAAAATGCACAGAAAAATTAAATCTGTAAATGGGGGGTAAAATAAATCTGTTAAATTCTGTTGCTCAATAGTTAATGGGTGATGGAACTGAATATTATTTGAAAAGGAAAATAGATTGCAGTCGGAAAAACATTTGATTGAGCAACCGAACTGTTTTGGTCTTCGCACATATCTAGGAGTTGCTGCCATCTAGTGGTGTAGTAGAACGGTACAGGCACAACGAAATAACCTCTTGTACCTCGAGTATAGGTTGACTTAAGTGTGTTAAAAGAAAAATGAAGCGTGCATTTAAGCAGCATGCATCTGAGACACGTTTTGCTGAGGATAATTTAACATGGTGTTGTGTTTGGATATAAAATGCAAATTATCCTTTCAGAAGATTGAACAAGTTCCCGTTCCTGTTTCGTGTTTGAGTCCCTTGTTTGAATTTGCCTCTAAATAGCTGTCGGCTGTAACAATGCAAACGGATTCAATGCTAAATGGTCTTGCATTCACAGTAAAATGTGACATTGCAGTGTGTAGACCCCCTCAGAACACTTTACAACACTTGTCACATTCACCTGTTCACAGAAAGCTTCAGCAGTGACGCAGGAGGAGACACCTGTGATAATACAGGAGGTTCATAATTTCATCAAAGTCGGAAATTAAACAACTTTAAATGCCTCGTGAGTAACAGTGGTGGAATACTGCATATTTGATTTTATTTAGTGTATAACCATTTTTGATATCCTGTGGTCATTGCTGCATTTTGAACAGTGGGTCCTCGCTGATTTTATATGCTTCTTATTCTGTCCGTGTCTGTCACAAAAACTGTCTGAACTCCAATTTATTTCTTGAATACAAAACCAAAATTTATGAATTTCTGGCGGCTGGCCTACACACACCAGCATTCTGAGGAAAAAGGGGCTGCGGGCTGCAGTGTACATTCTGAACAAGTCACTAAATCTTACACACTGGGCCTGTAAATCCTCTCAAGCTAACTGCAGCATGGTTAACCTGAAGCAGCCCCAGGTGCTCGGGGCAGGTTCTGGATTTGCTCACTTAATGATCCACCGTTCCTTTAGCTGACACATCTCTAGCTACATATTTCCTACAGTCCTGCCCTCTATGGCGCCTCCGTAAGATTCCATGCTGCATTCTCGCCTTTCACCTATTGCATCTGCTCCGCCAGGACCGAGTCCTTCACTCCAGCTGCCAACACAGCAAAGAGGAAGGAGGGCAGGAGGGTGCGGAGGTACAGGGCCACTCTGGGGATGGGGTGGGCCATCACAACTTCCTTCCTCTTCCTGTTCACCGTTTCCATTATCTCATTGGCCAGGACTGAGGGGCGCACGCCGTGGGTCATCTGCCTGGCGATAACTGTGAAACGGTTGATGTGGTCAAGTGCACAGTGAGAGATGGGAACATTTCAAAAACATTTTAAAAAAGAGCCTTTTAAAGGCCCAGTGGGATAGTAAGGTAGAACAGGATATTCATTCTTTGTTATTAACCTCAAAAAGTCACTGAAAATCACTTTTGCGCTTAAATTCTACTACCAAGCATTAATGTTCACATAAAGAGCAGAACCACCTCAGGGGGCGGATGTATTATTCCACCACCACAGATCCAGAAGAGCCTGGAACAGAGATGTGCTTTTACACCGACATCCCAGCTCACACAGGAAAGCTGTGCAATGAAGTGGGACCTTAGAAAACTAGCAATAATATTAAATGACTTTCCTTCCTTGGTTGAAACAGCACGGAGTTCACCTGCATTTTCAAAAGGTTTGTTTTTGATACCTAAAAGCTACAACAACGCCACGCATGTTCAATAAACAGGCATTCTTTTTATTCCTGCAGTGTGCTCTCCCGCCAACAGATGCCACTAAACCCAACCCACCGGGCCTTTAAACCAGCCTCAGGTGCA
The DNA here is from genome assembly GCF_046127955.1 of Nelusetta ayraudi. Lineage (NCBI taxonomy): Eukaryota > Metazoa > Chordata > Actinopteri > Tetraodontiformes > Monacanthidae > Nelusetta > Nelusetta ayraudi. The sequence continues at coordinate 4,066,922 of NW_027466092.1, forward strand.
AACAACATGTTGTCAGTAGAGAGACATTCTCCCCTTTCGTCTCCTCCCTATTGATTCAAACACCTGCGGAATGATTTTTCACGAGTTACGCAACACACTGGCAGTGCACTCACTTGCACGCCAACGCTGTTACTCACATGCGGACAAGGCGCTCTGCTTGGGGGCAGGCTCCTTGCCGGGCGGCGGCTCAGACGCGTCAATAAAGGTGTGACTGATGGTGCTGACGACGATCCCGTACTCCTCCACTTCAGCCCGCAGGCAGTCGAAGAAAGCCTGCGCCGCGTGCTTCGACGCAGCATCTGACAGGTGTCGCGCACGCACACGCACACACACAGACACCCACACCCACACATACACATAAACACACCCTCAGATTACATGTGCGTGGCAAAGGGGGTGTGACTTGGCAGTAAAATGTCTCATTCCCCACATAGCAGACGACATAGTCAACATAATTGTTTTTCTGTCTTGACACTGGGAGTCTTTCCTCCTGTCTGTAAACTCACACTGTGACAGGACGGCTGGAACTGCCGTAGGCTGCGAGAGTTTGACTTCAGAGTGTTTGTCAGTGCACTCCAGGGAACTAGTGGAGGGTGTTCAAACACTTTTGGTCATGTTTGCGCCGTGACAGGATATTCCTCAGTGACACAACGACCTCCGACCCGAGGCATGCGAACGGAATTTGTTTTTTGCCTGCTGTTGCTTCAACGAGTTACTTGAAGATTAATAGTCCCTGGTTAGTGGTCACCCTTTTTCGGAACACTTCTTTTTTTTCTGAAGTACTGTTAACAAATGAAGATGGATTACAGTTTTTTAAGTTCTTCTCCTGGGGGCTGCACCCTTCAGGGGTGGCCATTGTGAATCATCTGCCTCTATCCTCTTCCCTCATACAAACTAACTCAGTGTCCTCTGTCACGATATCCATAAATCTCCCCCTCTTGGCCTCCGACCTGGCAGTTGCAACATCAGTGTCATTATTATCGCTGGGTAATATTTGCACCAGAGAGGCCTGGGATCTCATTCACAAAGCTTTCTTTTGTGTTTTAAATTTAAGGTGAATTCAACAATAAAATGCTAATGTTGTTGACTAGGGTTGCAACAATTCCTGAAGTAATTCCATTAACTCGATTATCCAAAAAATAATGGAGGAATTTCATCTGCCTCGAGGCGTCGTTTAATAAAATTTACGGCTCACGTTTCGCATGTACTTATTTTAGTGTGGCACAACGTGCTTCCGTCACAGGCCATGCGCCCATGGATGTATTATAACAACTGGATATCGGACTGGCAATATGGCGGGGCGCTGATTTTTCCCAGTGGCCACTCGAGGTACTGCAGAAAAGAAAACATGGGCTGTGTCTCAGCTCGTTCTGATTGGCTGCGCCCTGACCTGTCTGTAAGTGAGGTTCTCCAGGATCGTTGTGATTGGCCAAATAAATCATGTGAGTTACAGATTCACGATGGAAAGTGACAGTACTCCGCATGCTCTATTGACCCATTAATACTGATGTCAAAACCTTTTTCGGCGTATGCGCTGGATGAGCAACTTTATTGAAATGAATGGGCCGCCATCTTGGACTTGCAAATCGGGTTCCCACGGTACCATGGCGCGGTTTCACGTTTGTGGGATGCTCCTGAAACGTGCCCGTGCCACATTTGGTGTGAACTTGCACACTGACGTTAATGGCCGTGTTCTGCGGCTTTGCGGGCTTAAATTAAGCGAACGTATCCGATTACTCGATGAATCGTTAAAATATTCAATAGAATAATTGGTTAACAAAATACTCGATAGCTGCAGCCCTAATGTTGACACATTCACTCGTTGTGGTCGAGACGTTAATTGAGAACTCACATGAGCTTCTAAATGGAATAGCCAGTCTTCCCTGGATGCTGTTGACCAGCACAATCTGACCTGATCTTCTGGAGATCATGGATGGAAGGACACCTGCCACGTAATTTAGACATGAAAGTGTTGATGTTGAAAGCATCAGAAATAGTGAACATCACACACTTGATGTGTTTTCAGAAGTCACATCCGGCCCACCTTTGGCCAGAGTGCTGGGGCCGAAGTAGTTGATGTCCATGATGTTTCTGTCCACCTCCAGGGAGACACTCTGCACCGGGGCCTTTAGCTTCATACTGCTGTTACAGATCAACACGTCCACACAGCCGTAACAGTCCACCACCTCGGCCACCACGTCCTCCATGCTCGGCATGTCGCTGAAGTCCACGATCACCAACTTTGGGGCAAAAGTCTTTGGAGACACCACAAAACCAAAGACCACGTACTCAGCACTCGCAAGCATTTTATTCTTACCCAAATATGTTACAGAAGTCATAAAACTTGGCGACATAACAATGTCAAACAAATTGTATGAAGACCCAATTGTCTCTCGGAAATGAATGAAGTATTTCTCAATCTGAAAAAGTCGAATCTTTTTGTAGGTGAGCTGAAGCCTCCAGTCAGTCACCACTTACTACAAAATAAATCATCCTAATGGCGAATCAAAATCAATGGCACTGACTTTATGTGCTCATCAGATGCTAGTGTTTCCTGTTTACATGCTATTTCGCTTGCAAACACATCTGCTCCGCGTGTGTATGTGTGAGGGGATCCCTGCGGGACAGCTCGCTGTCAAGGAGGATATCCTGCCTTTCTGCCAACAAAAGCAGGAAACGGTGATCAGGGAGGTGGCGACAGGGAGAGGCATCGTGTGTTTTTTGTTTTGTTTTGTTTTTTGGAAAGAAAAAAAAAAGGGGGGGAGGGGAGAGAAGTGAGTGACACCACAGTACCTGCTCTCCCAATGCCGTGTCAGTGCCATGTGTTAATTAGTAGCTACGTGAGAGATTACCTCACGGCACAGTCACCGTGCTGTTCAGGTTCCCGCAGTATATTATTAGATAAGAGATAGACGTGTTTGTCGGATCAGCCACCGGGGAAAACGTTTGTTTCTCATCTGGCTGGCCTGCCAAAGGGATGACTCAGCTGCACTGAAGAGTAATGGTTTTATTTTGGAAGGACTTACTGAGAGTCTGGCTGGGTGCCAGCGTTCCAGACCGTGGCTTGATGTTTATGTAGTTAACTCACCACTCGGGGATCAGCGTCGCTTGTCAGAGAGTCATGCAGCGACTCCAGTTTATCCCAGCTAGTCCCACACAGGATGAGTCTTGCACCGCCCTTGTGGAAGAGCTGGGCGCATTCTAAACAAAGAGGCAGAAATACTCTTTTTCTTACCAGAAAATATATTGCTAGTTTAGTTTTTCAGCACTTTCTTCCACAAGTTAGGAAAATTCTAAATATTGAGTTAGAGTTTAGACCAAGCTAGATGAAGCAAACACAGCAATGTGGAAAGAACTGAACTGGTACAGTTATATCCAAAGTTTACAGCTCCCATATTATGAAAAAAAAAAAATGCCCATACGCGTCTCACTTCTTTTGCATGCATCACCTTTGAGAAAGTGAAGAACACACAGCTCTGGAAGTGTTGATGCCACAAAGAGCCCTAGCATCACAGGTTAGTGACAACACCTAAACCAAATGACTGCTCCGCCCTCTAAGACCACCTTGCAGCTGCCTTGATTCAGCTCTTTCCAAACGCAGAAGGCCCGACAGGGCATCAACATCAACATGTTGGCGGTAGGCTGATGAGCTACAGACTAAAAGGGCATTTTTTGATAATTAATCATCCTTCACAGGGTTTGAGAAGGAAAACATAAAACCTAAAATGGTAATGATATAGGACATTAAAAAAATTTGCAGATAGTTTGCACATGACTGAAGCTCAATGAAAATAATTCATGCTTGTCATTTGTCAAAGCCATGCTGTAACAGATTGTGGATTTTCTTTTTTCTTTTTTTAAATTGGCCAACCACTGCCGTTGATTTATGTCCCTCTTTACATTAAGTTAAGTAAAAAGCCTTCTTGTGAAAGCTACTCTGTCCATTCTATCCCAGAAAGAATCCCAGTGAATTCCAATAATTTATAGCTTTTAAAATCATGGATGACTTCCCAGCTGAGGCAACAGGCCCTCCGTGTCCCACTCTCAGAATTTCTTTCCAACAACGTGGAGATGTTTCATCGAGAAAGCCCCTCATCTTTTAGACGTGCAGTCAAACCCACAAAGCGTTCAGAAAGCAGACTTCAGAACACAAACACAAGTGGGAATCATTTACCAGTTCCCACCCCAGACACGGCGTCAGCGATCACCACCACTTTGTTTCTTACTAGGGACTTGGACATAAACCTCATGACCTCATTGTAGATGTAATACACCCCTGCTGCAAAAACTATGAGCAGGGGCAACAGCAGCGCCGTAGGAAGGTCCATGTCCTGCAGAGGAAAAGACACAGGATCAGTTGGGTGAACAGCTGCAGACCCACCGGCCTGCAGGAGCCAGCGGCCTGAGCCAGCAAGACATACATCGGGTCCAAAGTCTGTTAGGTGTGGCCGGTTAGGAAAACAGTGTTGAACAGGAAAATATTCACATTCATCTCACTTTAAAACCCGGCCAGGCTGATTGCTCACAGTGTATTCACAAAATGATTTCCCTTTGGTTTGTGGGATTGCAGTTGATTTACATCAACTATTTATGCTAGCTTGATTAGCACTTTTTTTTTTAGTGGAAGGATTAACTTTATTAGTTCATGTCAGGAAGTTCATGTCCAACGTTTCCCAATCCCATTTCTGCATTATCTGTCAGAGGCAATTGTGTGTGTGTGTGTGTGTGTGTGTGTGTGTGTGTGTGTGTGTGTGTGTGTGAGAGAGAGAGAGAGTGAGAGAGAGAGAGAGAGAGAGAGAGAGAGAGAGAGAGAGAGAGAGAGAGAGAGACCGTGACAATGGACTTGAAGGATTTTAAGGTGTGGATAACTGCTTTATAAGGCCACATAAAGCTTGGAGCCTGCTGACATTTTTGTTTGCTTTCCTGACAAGAGTATGATAACAGTATTGATAGTTTACCATCCTCACTTGCGAGTTACATCTCATGCCATGTAAACGACAAAGTGCTTATTTTTATTTTTTTACCATCTGTGTCTAGATGTGAACTACTTTTTCTTTTTCTTAAAGGGACTCTTGCCACTTAACAGAGTAACAATTTCATTGTGTGGCATTAATGACCATTTTTACTGTGTATATGACAATAAAACTCTTGAAACTATCAATCATATCATATCTGACTTTGGCTATTGAGTGTAAACTCTGAATGATAAAAAATGATGAGGGTAAAACCAGAAGACGTAACGTGATAACTGCAGAGAGTTTGGGTGACCTTGAATAAACCCAGACTCCTCAGGTCTGTGTGTTTAATTAACTCGCTGCTGGCTACAACTTTAAAAACTGTTTAATATTGTTTCATCTTCTGGAAACTCGTCAAGGAAAGTGAATGAGAGGTATCTAAACAAAAAATCTAATGGAGCACGACAGGAAATATAAATCAAATTAATACTAGTGTGGGGAAACATCCAGGCTCACCTAATTATGCAATTAAACAAAGAAATAATTTATCAGAATTTTTCATAGTGCCCATGTGTTTGCTCTAAATGTGACGGACTGAATAGGTGAAGCTCCATTAAGGGGATGAAAGTATTTTTGCATGGACACACTGGCCATGTAAACTGAGTTAGAACAGAGAGGCTAAATATATTCTGGCGCTCTCACAGAGGGCCTCTCACTATGTCACCTCTGTTATAAGACACCCCGAGGCGGCCGGAGGTCTTGCTGTTATTAGACGACCTTATTTGCGCCGCCTTACTTGGGAAAACAAATCTTAATCCACATTAATCGAGTATTTAATGACTTTTAGAGAAACTCATCCAAGTTCAGTCCCATACACAGAGCTGACACACGATCAGGTTAATCAGATTGTGAAGTGTCCATCGACCGCACTGGAGCCACACATAAGGAACACGCACACTCAGACACACACACACACACACCTGTAATCTGTGTTATTCCTGGGTTCACCCGCAGTATGGACCAGGAGTTAAATCCTCACCACGACTGCCTGTTGATAATTCCAGGTCACCGAGGCCCCTCTCCTTCATCCGAGTCTGCCGTCCATTCACACAGATCTGTTCCTCCCTCTCTCTGCCTCTCCACCGTCCACGGGTGCTGCTTTTAATAGCCCCTGCTGCAGTCAGACATTAATGCACGTCGCATTTATTTGAGGCATGTTGAGTTTGTCTCCGTCTCAAAATGGAATTGACGACGCGTTTGCAGAAAGTCAGGTTCTTGCATTGTTTCCCTGTTTTACAGAGTTTTACAACGATCATTTACATCAATCACTAAGGGATCCGTAAGAGCAGTCCAGTAAGACAGCTCATGTATACCAGGTCGCCGTTGTGAAGGAGAGCTGGTTCTCGTTCGATTTACAAGTATTTTGCATTCCATCATGTATTTGTTACACTGAGGCCTTAAAAGTATTTGAATTTTTAGATTAGATTCTATAGAGTTAAACATTTTTGGAATGAAATACACCACTGTTCCACCTGACAAATTCTAATTAGTCTAATTTGAAAATTCAAGTTGAACTGTGTTGTTTCTGCAACTCAATTAGATTAATTAAAATCTAATCCAAAACTATGCCCTTAACTCAATTATCTATCTATCTATCTATCTATCTATCTATCTATCTGTCTGTCTGTCTATCTATCTATCTGTCTGTCTGTCTATCTATCTATCTATCCGTCTGTCTGTCTATCTATCTGTCAGTTTGTTTATTCATATCAGTGTGACAAACGATGATAACGCACACAGATAAAGGCCAGTAACTATGTTCGCCCTGTGGGCGGCGACAGTGAGCAGCTCTCGCGATATTCCATGGAATTCCAGGATCTCGCGTGTGTGCGTGCTTTCTCCGCTCCCCCTCACTCACTCACTCGCTCGCTCCACCGGGGAAGGGAGAAAAAAAAAATAAACCCACGGCAGCTGCTAAGCTGGCTAGTTATGGAACCAAACCCTGAACACTCCTTGTTCCGTCTGCCAGTGGCTAAGAGGTGCTTCCCCTAGATGCGGCGCTTTCTTCAAAAAGAAGAGCGCGGGAAGTTGCATTTTCGCAGCGACTCTTTGCCTTTTTTCTTCTTTTTTTCCCCCCTAACAAAGTGCAGTTGGAGGAAGGATTTCCTCCGCTGCCTCTTGGAGAGTTAGCTCCCCGGGCTAACCGTCAGCTAGCAGGAGGAGCCCTGGGTGAAGTTCGCATGGACTGACGGCTGCGGACCGGGAATCCCAGCCTGCGACCTGACTGCAAAGCTTTTCTTCTGGCTTGGCCCCCGTCACATGGAAGTGTGTGGCTGCTCCGCGGACGCGGTCGCCTCGGAGCTCACCGGCGGTAACTGTGCGAGTTGCGTTTGCGGTGTACGCCATCACGTTATCGATCGGTGAGCCCGCTGGTAAGCTAACAGGATATTAGCCACCTTTCTCCCCTCTCCGCTTTTGTGGTGGCCAGGCCATGGACAGAGTGCAAAGCATTCATCAACGACTGGCCCTGCTGGATGGCTGCTAATAACTTGATGGGAAGCGGCGATTGGACGCCATCAAACGGAAGAAGCGTTTTGATTTAAAGCTCGTTCCTGAGCGATTCAACTCATTCTGGGGGACTTCTTTTTTTGTTTGTTTGTTTGTTTGTTTGTTGGAAAATGCATCTGCGTGCTGGAGCTTTTTGGATGTCTGGATAGTAAGAGACGCGCAAGCTTCTTCTTCTTCTTCTTCTTCTTCTTCTTTTTTTTAACAGCGGGATTACAACTCCGCCGAGGGTCCGAGTCGTCAAGAGTGTCGGGATAAACAAGGCGAAATATAATGTCTACCGCAAAAGAAAACCCCTGTCGGAAATTCCAGGCGAACTTCTTCAACAAAAGCAAATGTCAGAACTGCTTCAAACCCAGAGAGCTGCATCTGCTGACGGATCAGGACTTGACCCAAGTAAGTATCGAACCGGGCCGATAACGTTCAGGCAGGGTTCGCCAGTGTCGCAGCTTACGCTCGGAGATAATTGCCCCCCCCCCCCCCTTTTTTTTTTTTTTTTTTTTTTTTTAAAGAGTGTCGTTGCTGTCTGTCCCCAAAGTGTAAACGTGATTATTGGCTTGTTGCTTTGTAAGCAGCTTGTCGAGCTCGTGAGAGCAGGAGCCGTCAGCTGCAGCCTGCGTTCGAAACTGTCGGCTTGCCATCCTAAAGTTGGTCTTTTAAAATGCACAACATCCGCCCTGGATGCAACTTTGCAATTAAAGCGCACTTGTGCAGGATGTCCATTAAGGAGACACCGTTATCTCCTTTCCATACGATCCATTATAGCCTTCTGATAAGGCAACAACAGTGCAGCCATGGTCTCAGGAGTAGAGGACTGTGGGTGTTTGACTCGACTGGATCACAAAGATTTACACCTGTTTCTTGCCCTTTGGATTCCTGCATCTTCAAAGGGACCGAGGCAAACCGGTGAGAGTGAAATCAAGCAGATCCCGACAACAGTCACATTTGCCTGCCCCGAGGGTGTTTGGTGATTGTTAGCGTTGCCCTCAGCTGTTGATGGTACGCAGCTGTTTGTTTTGTGTGTTTGCCACCGGCCGGCCGTCGAGGCCCTCCTGTGCGGGTTCGTGCCTCCGTCCCGCCGGGATCAGATTCTTAGCGTGGGTTCCGAGTTCCTATTCCTCTCCCTCACTCAGATCATTAGTTTGCTCTCTGTGCATCCCCCTAATTGATCCCAGACACGAGGCCCAGATGGGCCCTTCAGGAGCCAAAGAGCAACGTCAGCATCCTCCTCTCCTCCAGAGTGTGTGTGTGTGTGGGGGGGGGGGGCACACACTCCTTCCAGCCAAGTGTTTGCTGTTCCGCTGCTGTCTTGCTGGTTAACCCCTTCTGATGCAAGACTCCCGAGTCCATTTAGATGGCTTACAGTTACATCACTCCCTCCGTTTTCATTGGGACCTGGGACAGAGAGAGAGAGAGAGAGAGAGAGAGGTTTTTGCCCTCCTCGCCCTCTGAGAGCGATATGCCATCAGTCCCCGCTGCCCAGTCTGGCACTTCTCGCACCAGGTCCACTCTGTCGGCTCTCTGAGGAGTTTGTGGGCAGCTCCGTTTGCACAAGCGGGTTTTGTAAGTTTGTGTCTGGACGCCACTCAGTCGAGTTACCGGTACACGCCGAGCAATTACTGACCTTAAGCTGTATTATATAACTCCACGTGAACAGTGTTATGCTTTTGGGCCTTGTTAAACAGCCCAGGGTTCAGCTGTGGAGAGGGTTGACAGTGTTGTAATGTTGGCTCAGTCAGAAGTGACAAACTCAGTAACCCAGAAGGAAGGAAATTAGTGTTTGTAAAGCTGCCTAATGCAGTTAAAACACTGTGATGAGGTGACGACGCTTTGGTGGGTTTGACCCCTCAAATTGACCGCAAGTCAACTCGCTGTGTTTCCATTACATTTTTTTTTTTTTCCGAAAGTAAAGGCGATATTTCTAAGGTTTCGACAAAGTACAATTGTGATTTGCAGGTGTTTCCATTGAATGGAGTGAAGCGCATAAGACGTAATTCTCGCAAACTGTTGTCACGCCAGATTTACGAGAATTACGTTTGCGTTTGTTTTACATTTGTTTTCTGTCAAGTATGGTTGTTATATTTTTGTGGTTGATTACTTGTATAAAAAAAAATATTCCGTCTCCTCCTCCGTCCAAACATAATGTGCCATTTTCACCTGAAGTGAACTGGTCACGTGACCACATACGTCATGTCCGGTGACGCGTAAATGCGGGGGGGGGGGAAGTGTCCATCAGGAGCGCTTGTTTCGTTTGTCCAAAGCTAAAAAACAAATGGTGGGAGTGAGACGGCCCTGCTTCCTGAGGTGGAGCGAGCGCATTGGTTCGTTTTGATCACTGCGCCCCAAAGTGATTGATGACCACCCCTCCACCTCCCCTACAAGTTCCAAGCCTGCTTAGTCACATCGAATGTTTTCCCCCTCGCCACTTGAGTTGTTGGTCATAACGATCCCTCCCTCGTTCAGCAGCAGTGGAGCAATAGCGCAGTCCTGGAGGCGTTGTGGGAGGCGAGGCAGCGATGAGCCTGCGGGGCAGCCGGACTGAAGGTTCACATGTACAGTACGTGGGAGTGACGGAGAGTGACGGCAGGGATGGAGGTGTAGGAGTGGCAGCAGGAGGCCCGGGGGGAGGAAGGAAGTGATGAGTCGGGGAAATCAGTGGAGTCTCCCGGCTGCCGTGATGCTGCTCGACACTCCGTGCGGCGTTAACACAGTGGCGGACCGAGTGTCCCTGTAGCGGCGCTGCTGACTGGCAGGCTATAAGCGCAGGCGGGCACCGTCGCTTCATGCCAGATAGATTGTAGCTCATTTCTGTGGCTCCTGCCGGGGCTGCCTGTGTGGAGGGTCACTGCTGTGAAAATGCAATGGCTTCCACATGGGTCTGCCGCTGTCACACTGCGCTGCTGGTGTCTGGTCACCCACGTCGTGGTCACAGACGGCAGGACATGGCCTGAAAAGAAAACATGTCACTTTTCCACGCTTGTTTTTCCTTTCCTGCTCAGTCATGAAAGGTTTTTTAAAAATGGTCATCAGCCTGCTGCAGACATCTGTTATGATCTCCAGTCAGACTGTGTTTCTTTCGCTCTGATGTCGTTTTGTTTTTGCGCTTGCAAATGCTGACACAGCCTTTGATAGAGGGGGGAGGTTGTACGTCGTACTAAAGTGGTAATAAGTGCTAAATACAAATGCAATTATCATCTAACAAAGTATGTATAGCTGAGATTTGTTAATTGGAGGTCCCACTGGCACAGTTGAGGCTTGGCAGCTGCCTCAAGCGGCTGCACACTATAGATCTCTACAGGTGTGTTGTACAGGATTTGGTCTTTCCATTAATGCTTGTGACTTCACATAAACCGGATGGATCAACGCCTGTTGGTCCAAGCAAAGGCAGGATTGTCTCTGGCCTCCGCAACCTTTTCCAATCAATAGCCGACATTTTATCATCGATGACAACGAGCTCTGCAGTCAACAATTGTTTTGATTGCGCACTTAACTGCCAGCTGTTGAAGTCATTAATCAGCCAGTTGCATTATGACTCACGCACTTACTCAGGAGCTCTTCTCTCAGCTGTCAGCTTTTAAAGTTATCGTGAAAAGTAATTAAGATGATAATAGAAACAATAAACACAAATGCTTTACTCATACAATGTGACTCAAACGTTTTTAAAACGATTACAGCTTCCGTTCCCCCGCCAGAATTCAGGGGGTTGTCTCTCCTTTAAAACCATTATCTCCTCCTTTGTCGGTTGGCCGTGCATGTAATAGCACCTTCTGTTTATCAAGCGTCTTATCGCCTCTCGTTTGCCGTTACGGCTTCTCCCAACTTTATTGGCACGTTGGAAGCGGGGCCGTGCAGATTTACGGCAGGCGCGCGGTGACGTGGGGCCTCAGAAATCAAGTCCCTCTGCCTTCCAGAGAAGAGTGCTTTTGCTCTGTGAAGTAGGGGGGTAAAAAATACGCGCCGGTATGCTCGCTAATGGTTAACACTTAAGGGGGAGAGGCTGTCTGTGTTTAAAGTGAGCCAAGAAGGGCAGTTTTAGGAGCCTGTGCCCTGCTCGGTGTGAGCAGACGATGTGCAGGGGTCTCAGTGCAGGTGGACGTGGACTTGGTTTGGTTTCGCTGCAGACGTGAAGCCGCTACACCTCGAGTTACGTGCATTATCCTCTGTCACAAGTCTTGTTTGTTTTTTGGCCTCTTTCTTTCCTCTGCCCGTGCAGCGTTCTCCCTCTCTTTGTCCAACGAGCACTCAGGCTCGTCATGAAATGAAAATGTGCGGCTGCAAGTAGACCAGAGGCAACATCTGGATCCCAAAAGACTCCTTCTGCTCTCATTCTCATATATATTTACACCATCTCCTCCGCCCCACCCCCACCCACCTCAGCTCGCGCTCACTTCCAGTTTTAATGATTACCTAAATTGCTCTTTTCTCTCTCTCTCTCCCCACCCCCCCTCGTCGCTCCCTTTTCCAGGCTAAACCTATTTATGGTGGATGGCTGTGCTTGGCCCCTGAGGGGACTGACTTTGACAATCCAATGCAGAGATCCCGGGTAAGAGCACACTCTATTGGCACGCACGTCTCTTCGCTAAATGGGTGTGCGCGCACATACGCACTTAATTGACTAGAACTTTAGTGTCATAAAAAAACAAAACAAAAAAAACATTACCGCATCTGTTAGAAGTAAATGGGCAGAGAAAACAGACAAATAGCTGCACTGTTCCCTTTGTGCTTGAAAAGTAAACAACAACCAGAGTGCAGGCAGTGCAGGCAGTGCGTGCACCGCGCCGTCTTCACGCAAATGTTCTGGGTGCTGGTTGTTTGTTCGTCAAGCTCAGTTGTTGTCTGTTTAAAACGCACACAGATACACACTGTACGCCATATTAGAGCTAAACACGTTACTAAAGCGTGTTTGTTTCTTAGAAAACAAAGAAAAGGAGTAAAGGAGTTTGCTAATCATGCTAGGTCACCGCTGCTGGGTTTGTGTGTGATCCAAACTGCTCGGAACCGTCTGAACCAACTGATCCGACTTCAGAATATAACAGTTGGTGATGCCGACATTAGAAGAAGTGTTGAAAGGGTAGTTTACCCCAGTGGTATTTTTCTCATTTGCTGCTCAACCTATTTAATCATTCAAGACTTTGGTGACATTTTCTAATCCCTTAACTGTTTTGCTGTGTTTCGTGGCCATAGGCCTCCAACAGTAAAAAAAAAAAAAAAAGAAGAAGAAGAAGAAGAAGAAGAAAAAAAAACAGCCAATAACAAGCAGAGGGTGTCAAATGCCGCAATGCAGTTTTTGGCAAAATATCCACCCATCCGCTTAAATTGGCATTATGTTCATGTGAGCTCAATTCAGTGAAAAATAATGAGCACTACGTTTTTGTTTTTTCTCCGTTAAATTGGCCACAATAGGCTTCCATTTAGTAGACTGTCCAGGAAGCTCCCAAAATTTGCAGCATTGGATTAGTCACCAGAGCGCCCATTGACACGGAGACTGGGTGGTAAAATGCTGAAAGATAAATCTCAATCTCTCGAACTAGCCCTTTAATTAGCAGACGCTGCGTGCACACCGGCCCGGAGCTCTTTGAAAATCTTCCTATAAATTGGTTCATTCGGCGGAAAGCACATTGTGTGAACTTTAAGCTGCACTGACGTCTTCTCTCTGACAGAAATGGCAACGGAGATTCTTTGTGCTGTACGAACACGGCTGCCTGCGCTTCGCCCTGGACGAATCAGTAAGTAGCCCATCTTCTGCTCGGCCTTTCACTCGTGTGGACATAGCTGGGCTGGATTAACAGTACAAGAAAATGTGAAATAACTTAATGTGGACTTCTTCAAACAGCTAAAAGTTGCCCCTCTTTTTTTTGCCTAATCAAGGCTGCATCAATCGTTCCGATTGGCTGCTTAGGTGTGATTGCAGTAGCAACATTCAGCAAGCTTTACACAGTTTATTTTCACATCAGCTCATTTTCTTTAGAGGTGAAAGAAGAAGAAGAAGACCTTTATTGATCCCACGGTGGGGAGATTTGCATAAGTACAGTGCAAAAAGATCAAGAAATATATTAACTAAGGATATAGACAAAAATATATTTGTCGGTATAAACGGAAAAATAAAGAGCAAGATATATACATATGAAACAGTTGAAACACTCCGACGATGTTTTCCAGAGATTCCCGGAAGCTGCTATTCAACCGCTTCCATTTGGCTTTCATGAAATGAGTGGAAAATCCTAAGCTGGTTGGCTGGAGACTCTTGTGTTGCCCCTCACGCCTCCCCGTGTCTCCACCTGTAACAAAGTGTCGTCCTAATGGAGGCTCTGATCTCCAGCCTGGCAGATAGTTTGCTCCCAGAGCAGCCCATGATCAGCATAATGCACGCCTAGCGCTCAAGGCCATGTCACAAAGTATATACACGCAGAGCGGAGACCAGCAGTGCTCACAACCTCATATTCTTCTGAAAATGTCCCCCTCACAGGTGGCGCAGTGTTTGAAAGTGCAGAAGGGAGAATGAGGGGATCTCGGAGTATTGTTGAATCACAGGGTTCCCGCACCTTCAACTGTCAAACAATACGAACCAATTTGTCATCTCAAGTCCTTTATCCAGTCAACTAAGCATTGTGCCCTGGAAAAAGTGGCTGAGAACAAATAGCGGGCTGAGAATTGAAACGCCTTGGTGCCCTGTGGAGCCCGTGTTTGTGTTGCTAGCGTGTCGCTAGGGAATGTGACACGGGCAACCAAACCCATACCGGCTGATCAGGCTGGAGATTACACTGCTTGTGTGTAAACACTGGGGGGGCCACACACCACCGAGCCAGTCTGTCGGAAACAAACACACCATTTAACTCGGACCATTTTAACATGTGCTGTGAAGAGCAGGAAGGGGCTCGGTTCACATGACGTGCGCAGGTTGGTCCAGTAATCACCGCCAACACAAAGCACCGCGGTGCTGTGGACTTTCATATAGTGATGGTTCCTCCGCACGATGCTCCTGCCTTTGTGTTCTGGCTTTGATGAGAAGCGTTTCAACCCTGATGATTGTGAAGTGTTTTCCTTCCTGAGTAAAAACTTTGCTTCTTGAACTCGGCATTGTCCAGAGATCCTTCCTTCTTTCTTTTTCTCCTGCACAGTCTTTATTTTGCCATTTGTGCTCTGCTCACATTACGTTTCTGAACCCCTCCACTCCAATAGTCAAAAAAAAGAAGAAATAAAGAGAAAAGTTCTCAGACACGCCTAAAGTTTGCTCTACCCCAATCATTGTCGTTAGATCCTTGCCAGACTTTATGTGTTTCAAAAGGTTTGGAGCGTCAGCGGCGCCCAAACAAGTGGAGATCGTTCTGTTTATTGTCAGTAATACAAAATAACTGCTCGCGTCATCTTGCCGGAACACCCGGTTCTGAGCTGGACGGAACACGTGCAGCATGTGGGTACATTTTGGTGACTCCACTGGGAGACTCGAGGCTGATTCGTAGCGCTGTACCGTGCGTCACTGATGTCCGAGAACTTTCCCCCCCCCCCACCCCCACCCCTGTAGATACTGGGGTTCTGTCAAACGTGACTCCCTTCACATCCAAATTTTTAATTTCTGCCAAAGAAAATATTCACACTCTGTCTCTATATCTGAGCCACTTGTTTGACGTCACGTTGAGTTGCTCGTTTTTTGCTGCTGCTGCTGCTGCTGCTGCTGCTGATGATGATGATGACAATGGGAGGAAACGCGTTTGTGTGAGTGCGGCTGCGCCTTTCCACTGCGCCATGTGTTTCCAGTGACAGCCAAGCTGGTGTGCAGTTGTGTTTTCCTCTCATTGTAACGCCGGTTCCAAAACGGCGTGGCTCATTGTCCCCGGGCCTTTTCATGTAGTGCGCAGAGCAAGAAAAAGTGGGTCAGGGAAATGGCTGCTTTGTGCTTTGGAGCCGGAGGAGAGGAACTCTCCGAAAGCACGGTGCTGATAACGACGCGTCGGTCTTCACCGTCGGTGGCCATTCGGCTTTGGCCGCCAGGGGAGGGCAGATGCGATTTGTGTTGGGTCGGCTCGAGGTCTACTTTTGTGTCGTCATTTGTGTGGCTTTCATGTATTGAGGGTTTCCCAGGAACCACACCCAACCACTCTTTGTCTTTGGAGGGTTTTGATCGCATTATCCACTGTTTTATTGCCACACAACAATGTACAGTTGGCCCATTAAAACATAGTTATTTTCCTTCTTTCTTTTTTCCTCCTCGACCATTACATGCAATAGCAACCACACAGTACTGTTGACAATTCTTTCAGACTGCCTTCTAACACCCAAATCTTCAGATCCTGTCCTCTGAGCCTGTCCTCTGAGCCTGTCCTCTGAGCCTGTCCTCTGAGCCTGTCCTCTTCACCTGGAAGCTTCTTTTAAGCTTGCATCCCAGTCTATGTGTTGAGGAGTCCAGAGACCAAAATGATCCAACTAATAGATTTGGAGTTAAATCCTAAAATACATTGATTTCTTTAGCCGTGGGTTCATAGACGACACAACCAATGGTCTTCGTTCATATGTTTTCATTTCATTACTGACGTAGTAACACGCTCATAGCAGGAAACCATCACAATCTTGGCCATCCGGCTCTTGCCTAGTTTTTTTTTTGTCATCAACGATGATTAACACGACAAGCTCTCAAACTCCTCCGCTCGTCAGATGGCGTTCGGCGAAAGGTGTCGTTCTTGTTTTCTGCCGGCCGACCGCCTCAGGACCGGAGTTTCTGGGAGAAGTGACACGGTCAGCTATTTTTTTGCCCGGCAGACAGCAGGGCGCTATCTAAAAAGCAGTGGCTCTCTTAAAGCTCAAGTATTTCACCACGAGCAAAAAGGGAAAGATGCTCTCCCATCTAAAGTAGCATTCCTCTTCCAATGCCCTTATTTGGTGAACTGCAGTGAGCTTGCAGTCTGGGACCACAGAGAGCCAGAGAAAGGGAGCCGTAGCCCCTGAAAACCACAGAAGAAACGTCAGATATGCCCCAGACACAGACATTCCTCACATGGCCTGCAACGCTGCGCACCAAGCTGTGCGAACGCTGCCGTTGGTGTATTATTAAATGGCAAAAGCATTTGAGGAACAGTCTCGGCTCATTGGATTCCAGTTCTACAATTAAACGAGATAGAAGCAAAAAGGAGTCGGCACAGAGCAGAACTCATGGATTTTACTGTGCTGCCCCCCCCGCCCCCCCTTGCAAATAGACAGAAACATGGTGAGGCCACCCATGAAGCTTTAAGGTTCAGCAGTCAATGACCATGAGAACATGCTGGCTGAGGGGTCAGGAGGGTGCTGTTTTCCTCCGGAGCTGCTCCTGTTCGCCCATCGTATTTTGGAAAGTTCGAGGCATTTCTGTCAAAATAAGTCACTCGGCCCTCCTCAGCGGAGTTGGAAGGCAGAAGCTCCTCTTTTCTGGCCTTTGATGGAGGCACATGCACCAAATAAAAACAGCGGCCTCCTCTCCCGATCCTGCTGGGGCGGACTTGTCTCTGGCTCGGCCTGCAAAAAGCCTCCTGGAGGATTTGTTATAATTTATGGAGTGGGTGTGCTCCACTCAATTCCAACTCTATTCTTTTATTTATTTTTTTATTTTTTTGAAAAAGCCTTTCTTCAGTTCTTTTTGGACTCCGCACTTCAATGCAAATTTGCTTCGCTCCGTAAAAATGTCTCTTTAATTTAAAGCGTGTTTATTTCTCAGCCTCCTGGGGGCTGTTAAGGTCCGGTTAAGGTTAAAGTTCTGTTGTGTTTCATGGCCTCTCACGTCCCGTCACCCGCAGCGACTGACATCTCCAGAGAGGTCTGTGAGAAAGTCATTGGCTTTAATAATATCCCATCATAAAGGTAAAAATAGCCGGCCCCATGGATGGCGGTGACAATTGCAGGATGTGGAATTAACCCGGCGGTGGTGAAATCTAACCCGCCGCATTTCTATTTTCCTTTGAATGGGAGCCTTGGCCGATACAGCAGCTTTGTTTTGGTGCCAGTAACGGCGCTGTTTCTAAGCAGCCAGTTGCCTTTATATTCTCATAAGCTGCATCTGCCGGACCTGCCAAATCCAGCCAACAAGAGAAGAACAACGATCAGACTTCACTTCTTCTTGAGCTCATCTACTTATGATTGACATTTTATCCTCATTGTTTAATACTTTTAAAAATCCCATGTTCAAAATATATCAGGATCAGTCCATCGGCTTGAAGCAATCAGGAACTCCTGATTATAACATGGTGATAGATTATTCACTGTATTATTTTCCTTATTATTTACTGTATTTTTATTTCAGAGTCTTCTTTTCCTTTCAGCATGATTTCAATGCTCTGTGTAATTCCAGTGCATCCTGCCGCACGACCGACCAGTCACATCTTGGCGCTTGTTGTAGAAGTATGAAGTACATGACAACCTCTGCCCACTCGCACCACAGTGTGGTGTGAACGCCCGAGTGAACCCTCTGGTTGGTCCTTTAAAACCACAAGCCCATTTGCGGAGTACACGACAAGGACTAGCAACCAAAACTGCATAAATGTCTGTTAGTGGCAGGTCACCGCAAATAAACATACACGGGTGATTCTGACAGTACTGTACAGTTATTCTTAGTATAGACAGAGAAAGCAAAAATTACTCAATTACGTGATCCTTTTTTTTAATGATACTTTTCAATTACTTAAATCCTTTGTGAAGGACGTGCAGTATGCCAACTGTTCATAGTTTGTTTTTTTTTTCTTCTGTTTTGCTCACTCAAAGATTTTCATTTATTTATTTTAATTTATTTCATTTTAAATTTATATCCAGCAGATTGCATTACCCCAACCTTAACCCTGTACAACCAAAAGGTTAGACTGACTCAAATCTTCATGGTGAAGACATTACAACTCGAAGGTTCAACAAATTGTTGCTGCTTTGTTGTTCCTGAGCCTCTCTAAAGTTTCATTAATGATCTATTGAATCTTTTAGCGTGGATGGATTCCCCTAGACGGCTTTATTACATCCACTTGTGGAAACATTTACTGTACATTACACAGGAAAGAGTTGTTCATGGGAACAAATACGTTTTACGATCATAACTCAGTGAATGTTTCAATGTTAGGCAAGCAGGTACTCGATGAAATCTTTGAGAGTTGACTTTGGGCGAGTGGACTTTGTCCCTCGTTGTCGTAAAAGTAATAGAAAAACAAAGACGGCGGTCCAGTTGCCTTACAACTCCGCTCTCAAGCCTTCGTAGACGCAATACACGTACCACAAAGTATGGCGATTACAATACCCCCCTTGGCAAATCAAGCCCTTCGGTACTGGTACGGCCGCCGCTGCAGGCTTCCGCAGTGACGACTTCTCCCTCCAACTCGACGCTTTTCTTCCTAGCGGAGGGAATTCTTCTTGTGAAGTGCAACACTGTGCGTTTGCCATATTTGGTAGCCCCCAGGGGTTCCGTCGGCCGATCTTAATAAAGCTGGATCTGTGCTCGCTTGGCCTTAAAAGGAGCTGGAGTAAGAGCCTGCACCTGTTTTGCATCTGCAGTATGCAAAGCCCAGCAGAGCCTGATAACAGAGCCGCGGGATTGAGAGGAAGTTCGTGGGGATTTCGCCCCTCTGATCTGAACAAGACAATAAGTGATCAGGTTTAAAATGACAATGTGTTTATTATCCTGCGACACAAAACCCACAGGAAGCTCGAGTCAGTGTGGCCCAACTGCGGCTTGGCGGATGCGTTTCCCTTTACACTGCCTGAGATGATGAAGGTTTGGTGTCCTGCGTAAGCGGCCTCTGTGTGGTGGCCGTTGCACAAAAGCGGACACGGCTCCATCGTCTTCACCGATCACGCGCACAAAGTGGCTTCAGTCTGGCGCGCCATCGCTGTCATCTCCTCCTTTCAGCCAGTGAGCGCCGCCGTTGAGAGGTTTTGGCCCCGTCACCGTGGCAGTGTGGGGGAGTTCCTGCAGTTTAGGGCCCAACATGGCGCTAAATCGACCTTAGTTAAGTGATTGAAATCTTGTCCGCGTGAAAAGTCTTGCTTTGTTTTGTTCTGTGGACTGTTTGAAATGTGATAGCGATGGTATCAGCATTTAGTCGGGAAGGCAGCCGAGCCGCAATTACGACCACATTTAAACGTGTAGTTTAAACTCTCCTTTTTTTGTTCATCTGACGTCTGCAAACCTCTTGCGTACGTTGTGCTTTTATTACATTTGAAAGTGAATGTTGAGTTATTTTATGAAAGTTGCCTCAGTGCCTGAATAAACTCAAATCGGCCTTGATGATCACAGAGGACGCGGGACAACTCCATCCAGTTTATTGAACAGGTTTTAGACAAAAAAAATATATTATTGAATTAAATTAAATATCAAACTATTAAATGTAACTGTTCTGTCTAATTTAAATATTTTCAGAAAGTACGGCTTGAAGGACAAATTTAGTAAACAATTGGTCAACACTTTACCTTCAATTTATTTGGCCCTTTACTTCCCCTTTCTCCTCTAAGATTAGAATAAATTATGCTACATTTTATGGCACATTCTTTTTAGATTCAAATGCTATTTTAAGTAAACCACTTGGTCCATTAGAATTTAATGATGATTTTTTTTTTTTGTTGCCCTATTTATTTATTATGTATCCACTTATTTAATGATCTATGTGTTTGACTGATGCTCACAGAGTGGGATAACCACAAAGGCAACCAAACTCCAAAATACAAAATGTTATGTCAGTTGTACATAGCGATGGCGTCTCTATGGTCACCTGAGCGCTGACTAAAGCCGCTCTTTCTCCTCTGGCAGCAAACCAACTGACCAGACAACAGGAGACTCACACCCGTCTGCTGGCGCTCTTAATCTGGGCGGCCTTTCTCCCACCATTCACGTTATCATTAATAAGAGTTTAGTATCATTATTGGGTGCTTGTGTGATGTCATTCTCCTTATATAAATTAATATTAAATGAACAATATTTTTAAATGAATAAGGGAAAGCAGAACCTCTGAGTTTTCTTTCAACTGAAGAGTAAACTAGTCCAACCCTAAGGTGCCGTCTCGTGTCTCCCTTTAGCCCAGCACGCTGCCTCAGGGCACGGTGAACATGAACCTGTGCACAGACGTCATCGACGCCGAGCCCAAGACGGGCCAGAAGAACTCCTTGTGCATCATCACCCCGGAGCAGGAATACTTCATCCGCGGAGAGAATAAAGAGATCATCAATGGGTGAGTCCTGATTTTGTTGAGCAGGTTTTTCCACTGGATGCGCGGAAACACACTTAAAAACATTATCACGTCCATCCCAAGGTGGAGTGAGCAGCTGGTGGTCTACCCCCGAACCAACAAACAGAACCAGAAGAAGAAGCGCAAGGTGGAGCCGACAACTTCCCAGGTAGTGCTCCTCAATAGGAAGGTTAATATCTCTTTTTTCCATGGCTTTTGACCGCGGTGCTGCCGTGTCTCTGCCAGGAGCCGGGCCCAGCAAAGGTGGCGGTGACCGGCTCTGGCATCCCCGAGGCAGAGAAGGTTCCCGACTCGAGCTCCATCATCTGGCAGGAAGAGCTGAGCCAGAGGGAGGCCGAGGGGGCTGCCGTGTGGCCTGCGGCAGAGCTGCCCCCAGGATCGCCGCTGCCCCCCACAGGTTAGGAGGAATGAAAGTAACGTCGTTTTTTTGTGAAGGGGGGCGGGGGGGGAATTCAACCTCTGAGTTTATGAGAATAAACATGACGATAAGAACCATTTGATTGCAGCCTCGCTAACAAGAGTTTAAAGTGTTATTTTTATTCTAATTAAGTGAGAGAGTCAATGAATTCCTCTTTCTCCAGGTGACGGCTCCTCCGTGGCGCAGGGGTCCGACGCAGGCTCAGTCAACGGGGACGACGTGGACCGCGCCGGCCCGCACGGCTCGGCCCCGCAGGCCCCCAGCGGCCTGCTCTCCCCGACGGGCTCGTGCTCCAGCCTGGGCGGCATCCCGCGCTGCCTCTCCCCGGCCCCGAGCGACCCCTTCCCCTCCGGCAGCTCCCTGCTGTCCAACGGCTCCCACATCAGCGGCTCCGTCAGCTCCCTGGACTCAGACGCCAGCGGCAGCACGGTGACCAGCTCGGACAGCCACCCGGCCAACCAGAGGGGCCACTCCTACAGCCACCACGACACCCCGCGCTCACGGCGGCTGGAGGCCGAGGCCAGAAAGGCAGAGAAGAGGAGCCGCTACAGGAGCCCCGACAGGCAGGAGAGGGAGAGTGTCCTCAGCCCGGAGAGGAGGTCGGTCCCCAGTCTTCTCTCTTCCCTTTGTCAGCCTTCATTCTGATGAGCTGAGTTTAAAAATAGCCCCATTTCCCATCATCGGCCCATTCATGTCTGGTAATTATCTTGTATCCATACTTTACTTCCACCTCTGGTTAGGACTGGTTAAACTAGTAACTAAATACTGGTAGTGAAAGTTCCAATATTATGCAAAGTGGACCTTCCCAGTGTTTTCTCACACCGATGTGTCTCCAGCCTGTCTGTGAACTCCCTGGAGAGGGGAATCAGCCCGTCCTTTACCTCTTTAGCTGGCTCCACTTTTCAGAAACGTTGGTCAACCATGGAGTTCTGGAAATCGGCCCTTTGTGATGACAAATTGCACCAAGTTAGTGACAACAACTATCAGAGAGGTTTTGTTGTTGTTGTTGTTGTTTTCTTGAGACCCTTTTTTGTCCCCTTCCAGCCAATTGCAGGTTACAAATCGGCATCATTTTTAGCAAGATGCTAAAACTGATCCTTTATTTTTGTGGGAGGCTGTAAACAGAGGGTTAAACATGGTGGCAAATTATAGAAAAATAGTGCCTGCTTTCACCAGCTGCAAAATAAAAATCCGAATCTGCCGTTTGAAATGGGACTTTAGAGCGAAAACAATAGCAGAATAGAACAAAGGTAACTTTGAGAGGCACAGGGAGACAGCAGGAAAAGGCAAATGTTTCATCTCCCCGTTTATATTCATAGAATGGAAGTGGTCCGTGTGGCCTTCTGACACCTGAGTGCCCCTGGCTAAAATGTGACATCTTTAATCTGATTTAACCTGATGAAGCAGGTTAGTAGACTGGCTTCTTAGAATCCTGCTCTGCGCTACAGACACTATGGTCTGGAAATAGTTGAGCCGTTGGCTTATCCTTTTAAAGGCATGTACACACACACACACTCACAGACTTACATACACACACGTTGCCCCAGTGACGCACGCACTTGCAGTGCTTTTGATGTGCACACGTAATCTCGCGACCAGCGTGGTTTTATCGCAAGGGAGGAGAAGTGGGCGCATTTGGTGAAATCGAGACGTTCGAGTTTCCTCCCCTTTTCTGTTAGAACTCTTCACTCTAAGCCTCTTGCAATGTAAACGCACCCTCCATAGTTTCCGTTCAGCAGTGTGCCGCCGTCGGTCTCACGCTCGCAGACACGCAGGCGCGCACACTGAAGCGGCAACCTTTCAGACAAGCTGAGTGGCCCTGGTTGGAGGTCATCTCTTCCCTTCCACAGCCAACTTCCTGCTCCGCTCACTCCCTCCGGCCCTGCCGGGCACGAGAGGGGGAGAGGAATATAGAGGGAGTGCCCACAGTCGGCACAACAACTGGTCTAATGGAGCCAGTTTGGGATTTTTACAGTGAACCTTGCAGGCATGTCCAAACAATATCAGGGAGTTCGCGACTTTTTGCTTTTGTTGCATTTCCATTATTCACGTGTTTGGAAGTGACTCATCTTACGTCCAATAGCAGTTTGCCCCTCGCCAGTAATTCCAGCATTGAACTTTGTCTTTTTCCGTATTAGTTCTGTCAGGCTGCCTCTATAGAATGGCTTTTGAAAGCACCAGCTTCTCTGCGGTGAGAACCGGGGATGCACTGATGTGTTTTTTACAACTCTGATACCAATGCAGATATCTGAAGTTTAGTATCAGCAGATACCGTTCCTATATGATGCAGAGAAACAAAACAACAAGTGTTAGGTTTTATTTTGTGGAAAAGAATGGGATCCTCATTATTTATTTAATAACTGTGCACCAGTACAAACCAATAACTTCTCTCGTTTCGTCAAACAACATGTAACAAAAAACAAGGTTAACTGGTTCAGTCTGTGCAATTAGGAATATGAAATCAAATCAAATATCAAGTAAAATGAATATTCAAAAAGGAGTTGAGCTTCAGATTTATCATTACACTGTGTGGCATGTTCTGTACCTCTCATCCAGCCAGTGTTCAGTTCAACTTAAAAGTGACACTAGGGAAACAGCAGCTCGCTGTGAAATTCAGAGCGTTTACATTTATTTCTTTTTAATCTTCTCTAAAATGTGTTTGCAGACTTTACCACGCGGTCTCGGTAGAGCCGGCTCCAACAAATATTTTCGGCTCGCCATTTGTCTCGTGACACCGTGTGGCTAACTGGCAGCCAGGATCCCTTCTCCTCCTTCAGTTGTCCATGGAAATGATTCCAGTCAAGTTCAATATCCCCTCTGTCATTCTGTTGCTCGCACACTCTTCGGTGGAGAATTCCCACCTCTTCCCTTCACTGTCAGCTAGCTGACTCTTGCCAAAGAGCTGCAGTACACGCCGGCTTTACAAAGTAACAACACTTGTTACATGTTTGATTGTTAAATCTCCGACGCGGCCGTGGCCCAGTGTGACCCAACGCTCCTGCACCCTGGAAGAGAAGAGAAGAGAAGATTTCTCCCTTCGTGCCACAACATTCCTTCATCACATTCCCTCCGTCCTCCAGTGTCCCGCCACGCCTGAATTAAGCTGAGAACCGCAGCTTTGTTCACTTACTGGTGACAGGTGACAAATGATACACAACATCTGAACATCACAGCGTCTGTGATGTTCTGTCACAAGGTCGTCATATGATGCTCCGGCGCGTTTGCCAGGCTTAATGAAGTTGTCTCATTAGCGACTCTCAGCGGAACAAAATAATAAAGCAGCAGCTGCTAAATGCCGCCAATGAAAACGCAGGAGATGACCGTCACGATGCTGGCCAGTGTGAACCGTGTGCAAATGGCAACTGCGTTAGTAATTGTATGATCAGAACTGGGAGGTTCACGTTTATTTGGTCAACGTCACATTTTGATCCTGCTTTGGATTTGCGTCGACATGAGTTTACTTACACATCAGTTTACATAGGGATCTGTGATCTTGCCAGGCAAATCTGAATGGTCCACCTTTAATCTGATAGACAGAGCGAGAGAGTCTCCCACTCTGAGAGTGGGCGGCCTCTTTTCTATCCGCTCATGGGTGTTTTACCATCTGGCTTGGTATTTTGTTCAATTCACCTCCATTATTGAGATGTGATGGCTGACGTTTGCTCACACACCCACGAGTGCATCGCAAAAAGCTCATTTTTATTCATCCTAGTGGGTGTTTGTACTCAATCATCGCAACAAATCTAATAACTGCAAGTGAAACTCAGCAGGATGTCCCGCAACATGAACCTCTGGATAACATCTGCACTTGGAAAATTTTCCACACAAACAAGACGTGCGACCCTATCAGCAGGTTCATAACATGGTTACGTTCATTCTCTGAACTGAAAGCAGTGGAAACAATGAATAAGATATATGGCGTGTATGGGGGGGGGGGGGGGGGGGGGGGTGTCTGGCCTCGCACTGTCCCTGTCCAGACACCATTGTTCCCTTTTAGGGATCGCAGCTGAAACCATCGAGTCTCCAAATAAGGCAGAAGAGAAATCTAATATTTCCCGCTGCCTCCTACCTTCGCCCTCTGCAAAATGCGAATTCTTATGTCATCGCACAAAAGGTCTGTGTGGGAATGTGTCGGCGCTTGGCAGTGCTCCGTGTCACAGTTTGAGTGGGGCTCCAGATGGACACCGGCAGGGGGGCCAAGCCGTGCTGACGAGTCCTCTGTGGCCAGCAGCTCTCCAGAAAGGCTTGATTCACTCTGAAACGGAAATGCTGTTTACCGTGTAAGCGAAGCTGCCCCTTCTTCCTCGGCCGCAGAGTAAACGCGTCATGGGCGGCACGAGCGTCAATACGAGAATGAGGAGTGGATATTTTCCATTTCCATCAGTGAGTTCAGGAGTTTTCCCAGGGGGCCAGAAACCTTTTAAAAAGCTCAGGAACCCCACCCTCAATCTGACTCTGGGATGGATGAAATGTAATTATTGCTTCCTGGACACGAGTGGTGCTTTCTAATGGCCCAGAGACTCCCAGCAGCTGTCAACATTGATTTGCCCAACACATGAGTTGGAGTACCAACATTTTGGATATTGGCAAAAAAAAAAAAAAAACTACTTCTAGGTTGAGGCTGGAAGAAAGACAGAGGAGTAAAGAAAACTGAGATGCAGTTTTGAATTTTTACTTGGTAACTCCCTTATTTTTGAAAATGCCTTTTGCAGAACATCTGGATTTTCGTGCACCTTTGCAATATATTATTTATTTATGATCTATACTTTTTGTAATTTTCCTAATATTCCAAATTCCAATTTCAGTCCTTCAGCTTTGGTCTAAAAACAAAAGGACCGAATTATTTGTGGTTTTGGTCTTGAGATATTGTGACTCGTGCCGTGTGCTGTAGTCCGCAGAAACAGATGCGGTCATTACCACGGATACAGTGGCCCCGATACAAAAACTTTTCACACATTTTGAGACATTTACATTTATTTCATCAGTCATTGCATTTTTCACGTCAGTCACAGAACTCATGCGCTGAGGGTGCTGTGTTGACTTGCTGCCTTCAAAAGTAAAGTGGCTACTCAAAGCAAAGCTGTTTCTCGAGAGGGGTCTCTGTCACAGCCACTGCCCCTTGAAATGAGGAGTTGGCCCGCAGATCTAACGTGTGTGTGTGTGTGTGTGTGTGTGTGTGTGTGTGTGTGTGTGTGTGTGTGTGTGTGTGTGTGTGTGTGTGTGTGTGTGTGTGTGTGTGTGTGTGTGTGTGTGTGTGTGTGTGTGTGCGCGCGCGCAGCCGCTCCGGGGTCATTGAGAAGCTGGAGGCCTTGGAGCTGGAGAATCCCGAGAAGATGGAGGTGGAAGAGTCGGGAAGAAGTGGAGGCAGGCAGGGCCGCAGCGAACACAGGCGCTTCCACAGAGAGGTAACGTGTTTTGTGTGTGTGGGAGGGGGGGGGGGGTTATCTGTGTGAAATAAATGTGTTAATATCCCAGTTCAGGTTGGACAGACACACAAACACGGACCAGCAGACGCACACACAGTCTTCTATCTTTTCTATCCCTCGCCCTCGTGACCCCTTTCTCCTTCCCTCTGTCCTGCCTTTGTTTTAGTTACAGGTCAGAGGTCAGCAGTGTGAGCTGTATGTATTTCCAGTTTCCAGTCTGCGCTGGGAATCCCCTGGTGATCGCGCTTTCCTTTCCCAGCCTGGACCTCCGTGTCGGGCTAGAAGTTGACAAAGCCGGGGACACAATACAACACTCGCTGCGTTTCCATTACTCCTAGAATTGAGCAAAACCTAAATATCGCAATAAAAAACTGTTAACGGAAACGCCTGAACTTCGAATAATACTGCTCAAATCTGGCTAAAAGGTTTTAACGCTCTCATGGGGTGGTTTTTCAGACGTATCAATATCGAGGAACATCGCTAATGTGTCATGGAAACACTTTTTAGGATTTACGCGTCACTGGACGTGACATCCGGGGTCATGTGACCAGTTAATTTCAAGTAAAAATGGTGCGTTACGTTTGGTCAGAGGATTAGACAGAATTTTTTTTCTTACAAGTAATCAAAGAGAAAATTATAACAACCCTTCTTGACAGCAAACGAACAAATGCAAACTTAATTCTCATAAATGTGACGGGACGAGATTTTACGTGAATTACGTCCCGCAAGACGAGATTTTACGTGAATTACGCCCGCAAGACGAGATTTTACGTGAGTTACGTCCCGCAAGACGAGATTTTACGTGAGTTACATCCCGCAAGACGAGATTTTACGTGAATTACGTCCCGCAAGACGAGATTTTACGTGAATTACGCCCGCAAGACGAGATTTTACGTAAATTACGTCCCACAAGTCGAGATTTTATGTGAATTACGTCCCGCAAGACGAGAATTTATGTGAGCTACGGCTTAAGCGCTTTGCACCCTTCAGTGGAAACCCGTGCAAATCGCAATTGTGCTGTCTCGAAATTACAGAAATATTACTTTTATTTTGAAAAACACTGTCCTGGAAACGCAGCGACTGTCACCTCACAGTCTTTTTGCAGTGCTCTTACGCACTCATTCCTGTCTACTGATGAGAGGAGACTATCACACATGTAGGCAAACAAATGACAGAGGCCTCTTGTGCGCCTCGTGCTGCTGAGCTCGTTGGTTCTGTTTTCTTGGCCAGCGCTCGCTCAAGAATGCGCTCATTTAGAAGTTGGCACATCCAGCCTCGCGTTATCAGCGATGTTTTCATTCTCAATGCTTTCCGAGTGTACTCGAAACGGCGTGCTTGGAGGGAAAGGAGCAGTTCTCCAGATGTTTTCCTCGGCAACCAGAGGCAACAAACCAATTGAGTTTTGTCTCAGTGCAAGGAGCTGTCTGTAGAAACAGGTGCAAACCATAAAACTGATTGAGGTTGAGCACGATCGCCCGTCCGAACCTTTTGATAAAGCGCTATTGCGCTCCCTGCGTGTTTCCATCGCAGGGTCTTTCAGCACGAGATCTTGATTTTTGTAAAAGACAAAGGCTGAGGATGAGTGTGTGTGTGTGTGTGTGTGTGTTTGTGTGTGTGTGTGTGTGTGTGTGTTTGTGTGTTTGTGTGTGTGTGTGTGGCAAAGGCCACGTAAATGCAGGTTTCTGGGAGAGGACTGTGAACGAGGGATCCACAGATCAGCTGTGGATTCAACATTTCAGGCTGACCCCAGCAGCATTTCGTGATCTGAGTGATGCTTTTGCACCTCATGTTGCTCCCGACCTGTCATGTCCTTGGGAGTCGGTGCCGTGTAGATGTGAAAAAAGTGTTGCACTGTTGCCATATATATGCCCAAATAGAAAACGTGTGTCTGTAATGCCCCTCCATGAGAGTGTCAAAACCTTTTTACCAATATTTGATATGTAAATTCTAAGTCTAGCGTAAACCCAGTTTGTGACCTGAAATCTTTATTTTGAATAATTAAACTCTAATATGAGGAAATGTATGTACTGTATTTTTTTTTATTTTATTTTTTTTTTATTTTTTTTGGAACTCATTTATCTTTTGTCCTTTAGGAGCAGCGGCACGACGCGGACCAGGGTCTGGACTTTGTCTCCACTCTGCCGCCTCTTCGGAGAGCCAAGTCTCTGGACAGAAGAACCACTGAGTCGGTCATGACGGTGAGCTTCTCATCTGTCCTTTAGTAGCCTTCCATGATTAACCCTCGGTATAATTTAGCTCACAGCATTGGTCATCAGTAGTTTTTTTGTTTGTTTGTATTTTTCTTATTTCTTCCAAATCCAAAAATCACTTCATCAAAACAGCTGAAGGATTTAAGCGTTAATTTTCATAGCCTCATTGTTTGCAATTTGCTCATTTTGTCAACTCTCTCAGCCTTTTAATATTTTCGGCTTCAGAATTGTCCCAATTGTTATTATGGTACCCGGGACTTGCATATTCAGCGTCCTTGCGAAAGGCTAATGTGCTCCAGTGTGTCTCTGGGTTGTCAGACAAAGCCTTCCTGTTCTGCTAAGCTGTAGGATCTGGGGTCAGCACCAGTGCCAGGCCTTCAGCTGTGCGCAGCGAGGTCGCTGGGTTGTTGTCGGCCTGCCGTTAGGTAACTGAGGGAAAAGTATTAAGGATGGGGAAAGGCCTTTGTTGACACCTGCCAGCAGCAGCTCTGCACAGAGAACTATTTTCCAGCGTTCTGATTTCCAGCAGACTGAAGGAATATTTATTTATCGGACCTTCCTTCTTTCCCCTGGACTGCTGAGGTGTTCCTCCAGTTTCAGAGTTCACGCAGATGTGATATTAGTTCTATTTTTTTTTTTTCTAACTAAACATGTCCTTTTTTTTAATGTTTCTTGGCCTCGGTGCGGTGATGTTGTAGGCCACGCCTCCTTGCTGCAGGGGGCACCACCCCCCGCTCCTCTCCCTCTCCTCCGCAGGTCATCCCCGTCATTCTGCCTCTGCTCTTTGCAGACTTTGCTGTTTGCGTGTGTCGGTTGCACCCAGTGTGTGTACCGTGTGTGTTCTCATATTTTTTTGTCTAGCGGAGTTGTAAGACAGGTGTGTGTCTGTGTCTGTTTTTGTGAGCACAATTGCTTCCACCGGCCACAATGCTTGTGTGTGTTTGTAAAAGACAAAGGCTGAGGATGAGAGGTGTGTGTGTGTGTGTGTGTGTGTGTGTGTGTGTGTGTGTGTGTGTGTGTGTGTGTGTGTGTGTGTGTGTGTGTGTGTGTGTGTGTGTGTGTGTGTGTGTGTGTGTGTGTGTCGCCTCTTCCAGTGTGTGGAATCACAGCAGGCTACAGCAGTACTGAGCACCGTGTCCTGCATCCTCAGCTGGTGTAGCAGAAGTTCCCCACCGCACCACTGGTGCTAAATCCATCCAGTCAATGGGTGGGGTGGTGAACTTCTTCCCCCAGCTGACTGCGTGAGCATGTGTTCTGACAGAATGGCAATGATTCTGGTCCTCCATTTGACCTTTTGGAAACACTGTCAATGAAGTTGGCTACATTTCGGAATGAACGTGTTTTATCCTTTGGGTCCTGTTTTAAAGATGTCCTAAGTAGTAGGACAGCACTTGAATTAATTGTTTCAGTGGAAATATTTTCCTTATAAAATTGTCTTTGCATGACCAAAATGTAAAGTTGTCATTTGAATTTAACCATTTTGTTGACCTTATATCCATTTATTTTATTTTATTTCTGTAGCCGGATTTACTGAATTTCAAGAAAGGCTGGATGGTGAAGCTGGACGAGCAAGGCCAGGTACTTCATCAACACGTGCCAGGGTTTTTTCTATGAAGCAGCTGGAGCAGGGAATCAAACATTAAAACAGACTTTTAAACAATGTATTTAGTCACAGCGACACTAAATCAGGTCAAGTGTATGGCATCTATATTGTGCCTTTAGGCTGATTTAAAAAAAAAAAGTCGAAAGCCAGTACAGATTGCATCAGAAGTGTCCATGTGCTGCATGTTTTTGAGTTGAGGTTTGCAGAGTTGTGGTCACACTTTGATGTCGCTTCTTCAGAGGCTGGGGCGGAGCACAAAGACTTTAAAATACATCTTTACATCACGTACGGGGTTCAGTGTGTGAGTTGTTTGTGTGTGTGTGTGAGGCTCCTTCTCAAAACACCCTAAAAACCAACTTTGTCTTTTTGTTTGCAGTGGAAGAAATACTGGTTTGTTCTGACAGATCACAGCCTGAGATACTACAAGGACTCCATCGCAGAGGAGGTGCGTTCACTGCTTCTCTCTTCTACATCTCGAGGTGGGATCGTTGGGCTGTCTTGATTTCCTCGCTGGCCTCTGTGTTTTTCCGCAGGCTTCCGACCTGGATGGCGAGATTGACCTGTCGACCTGCAGCAATGTGACGGAGTACCAGGCTCAGCGCAACTACGGCTTCCAAATACACGTGAGAGACCGTGGCTTCTCCTCGAGTTTGTTTTTAATACTGCAGTGTTTGTTGATTCTGGATTTTACCAGCGTTCTTGTGCAACAAGAATCTTGCTTCCTCCGTTAACCGGACGCTGTGTTTTCTGTGGGGACAAATTACCCCCGTGTGTTAAAATATTTGTTCAAAATACACCAGAAATGATACGCCTGAAGAGCTCACACAGATTTGAAAAAATGAACAGCCAACTGCATAAAGCTTTCATTTCTTGGCATTGACGTCTGCGTTCGATGCTGCTTCTGACTGTTTAGACCCAAGAGGGAGTTCACACCCTATCGGCCATGACAGCAGGCATACGGAGGAACTGGATCCAGGCTGTCATGAAGAACGTCAGGCCCTCCACAGCCCCTGATGTGGCAAGGTCAGCACTTCCGCACTCATGTGTTCTGCCTTAATTATAAATAACGGAGCCTACGATCTGAAGTGGGGATATAATGAGTCCAACATGTACATGAGGAACGCATGTCTTGCTGTACGAGGTCTGTAATGAGTTATCTGGAGTTGTTGAAGAGATATAAACACAAGTCTGTTGTGTGTGTGTGAAAGCATCAATCAAAAGTAAGATTACTTACAGGTCCAGTGAGTACAATTTGGCTTGATTTGTAATTTTTATATTGGTAAAAGCTTAAAATACAGCTCATAAATACATCAGTAAAAGTGTATAATCGCAATAATAAAGTAATTTTTTTCCCCAGTTTTTGCATTTACATTTTTTAACAAAGCCTGGCTGACAGTGCCCTAAATATCAATCAATCAATCAATCAATCAACTTTAATTTGTATGCCACTAAATCACAAGCAAAGGCATCTCAAAGCACTTTGTACAATCAGATATGAAATATGAAACCGGCTACCTTAAATACTGGGCTTCCTTAAATTATTTACAGACTGGACCTTTAAATGAATTGGTAACTGATTTGATGATCTTCATAAGAGTTAATTAGCATTTTAAAGAGTGTATACACTGAAAGGTAATAGACATGGAAGTTGTAGGGATAAGAAATAATAATCCGCCGCTCCCTTTTCAGCTCAACGGAGGATCACGGTTCCTTCTCTCCCTTGGAGGGCCTTGTGAGGCCTGATGTCACCCAGGACTCGCCCTCCTCCGAGGCCTCCTCCGTAGAGAGGGAATCCATCCCGGGGGCCTCCAAGAGCCGGGCGCGAGAGCGCAGAAGGGAGGGCCGCTCCAAGACTTTTGACTGGGCCGAGTTCAGACCCATAGCCCAGGCTCTGGCCCAGCAGCGCGCGCAGGAGGCCGAGAGCCTCCAGGGGGACCTGGGGGAGCTGGAGCGGAGTCGGCGGCGGGAGGAGAGGCGAAAAAGGTACGAGTCTGTGACCGGCTCGTCCGCGGAGGACGCACATGGCAAAGACGGAGGCAGGACGGACTATGAGAGCGGAGTGGGAGCCGCCGCGACGCAAACGACGGATTCGTTCGGCCCCGCGACATTCGAGAGGCAGCAGAGGATGGAGGAGGCCATCGAGCAGCACTGGCAGCAGGTGGAGAGCACTCCCATACGGGAAGAGAGGAGAGTGCCTCTGCCCACCACCGGGCCCGCCGGAGAGACTGCAGAGCTCGAGCAGCTGCTGGAAAACTACAGACAAGGGGTAAGTACTAATAAGCTGTAGTTGCCACAAAAAAAAAAAATCCTCCACTCCAGGAAAAGCACCCATGTTCCTAAATCTGAAATAGTCGTCCTGTTTACGATTTCCTCTCAGTGCATTTCTTCCAGATCTTTCTTTGACTTAACGCACTTGTGATTTCATGCATAGTTTTCACCCGACAGTACAGGACTGTCAACATAAAAATAAAACATTAAAGAAACAATAAACTACAGTGAATTTGATTTCAGCTGCCGCCCATTCTACACCTCAGCACCAACCGAGATTGTGTGGAGTGAACAGAATTGAAACTAAACAATGCATATTAATCTAAAAAAAAAAAAAAAAAAGTTTCTTTTTAAAGCCAAAAAATAAAAGAATGAAATGCAAAGATGAAAGATCACTGAAACAAATCCCTCCTTGAGAAACTACATCAGTTGGCTCAGGCCCAGGACCAGCCAGGGACGAAATAACCTAGTGAAACTGTATTTCACCGTATGGTCTGTAAACACTGTGTTGCTCTCCTGCAGATCGAGGACCTGAAGACGCAGTTGGAGAGCTGTCACCAGCAGCTTCACGACTCAAACCAGCACAAGCAGGGCCTGGAGTTCCAGCTGAGAACGGCTCTGGAAAGAGAGCAGGACATCCGAACAGGTTACATCTCTCCGGTGAGTCATCTGTCTTTTCGTGCTTCAGTGCGCAGCTGCATCACCTGTTCTGCTTTGATGGGGAACCTCGTCGTAGATTCCATGAGCTTGTTCTCTGTTCAGCAAAATTCTCTGCTCCATTTGGTAACATTCTTTGCATGTTGTATTTATTGTAAGAAGAGCATTCAGCCAACTGACATTGAAGCAACAATGCGGCTACAGATTTGTGCCCTTGCATGAGTTTGTTGCATGAAAAAGAACATTGATATCTTATCACTACATTGGCTTCCACTACTAAATCCTTTACCTCTTTGTTGTAGGTCTGTGAACTCTTGCTGGCTTTTACTTTAGTCTCGTATTTGATTTTTGATCAAACAACTGAGCATTCTGGTTGTGATGTCACTCTAACTAAAAAAAGAAATCAGCAAGCAAAACAATTATAGTCCTTCTTATCATTGTATTCATTTTCCGACTATACCCTCTTTAGCCATGCTGTATTTTTAGATGTTTTTTTCTTTCTTTCTTTTTTGTTGACGTAGACGGAAACGCTTATCTCAAGTCTTGCGATGCCCTTTGCCCTTTTTCCATATGGGTTGAAATATGGGTCGTAGCGTCATATGGTGAATTGTAAAAAGTATTTTTACAATACTATGTAAAAAAAAAAGTATGATGAAAAGAGAAATAATTAAGTATTGATTTAAATCGATATTTAAAAAATATTTTCTTCCTGTCAAAAGAAAATTGTCTAATTTTAAAATATATGCATATTTCACCAGAGGGAGTATATATAAATGCAAGTTAGTATCTATTTCATCTAGAGAATTATATGATCCTCCATAAATACTCGCTGAAAAGGTCTTGCTCTCCAGGGACGCAATGTATGGCTCAACATGTGTTAACAATAACATTGGCTTGTTCTCTAATTATATGCATGGACATTAGATTCTCATCTTCCATTAACTGCTGTACAGACCATCTGTTTGCTATTCTGCCGTAGGTATATAAAGGCATAAATGTGACGAGGAATGAGCTTGTGGGGAAAAGGTTTGGATGGATTTTGCCAGAATGAGGCTGAATTATCCTCCCTCTGTAGATTCACACTCCCGCTAGATGTGGCTGAGTTTATTGCGTGTTGCTTGAAGTTTATAGATTGACTTTCTTTACATGCAGTGTTTGTGTCGCCCTGTTTTTGTAGCAACACTGTCAAGTACATTGTACTTGCTGAAGCAGAGGAGTCAGAACATGGATAGTTGCACTATAATGTTCACTGTCTCTGCTTTGGTGGCTGACATGAGCTTTGATGGGGAAAGCCACTGCAATGTGTGTATAGTACCTGGTGCGCCTTTCATTTCTGAGTAAATCATCTAGCTGAAACTAATTTTTGCATTACTTAACAAATGACGTAACTTTTTTTTAACCGTATAGAGCATGCCTTGTTGTAATCGACTAACCCTGGCCTTTTAATCTCTTTACTTTCCTTTGAATTTACAGCTTTTAAACTATTTTTCAATTGTTTAAACCACTATCATCATCGTCATCATTTTTATTATCATTATTATTTAAAACATTTGAAGAGAAAATTGTTTTGTCCTGTGGGAAAGTAAATTGTAATATGGCTGTTACAGTAATGATTAATAGTTACGGCTGGAAATCATTAGCAAGCTTTGTGTCTCCCCTGCTGTGTGTTAACCAAATGTCTGGTCCCCTTTTCCAAGCTGGAGCACCCTATGGGTCTGGAGGCTGATGTGACGCCCCAGATGAAGAGGCCCGAACTGGTTAGTTCTCAAGCGCAGAGTTTAACAAAGAAGTACCAGGAGACCAAGGAGCTCCTGAAGCTGCAAGAGCTGAAAAAGCGCAATATGCAAGCACAGCTTGGCCTCTCACTTTCTCACATCAAGGAGCCTTACTTTTCTGAACCTAAACCCTCTCTCCTGGAAAGTCCCACCCATGAACTTGTCCAAAAATCAGTTAGCTTCTTGCTCCAAGACAGCACTGAGGGAATACAAGCGCTAGAGGACGTGATAACTGATAAACCCCTAACCTTAAGGGAGCTGTCAAACGTGTTGATTGCTCATAGTTGCAGTAAAGGACATGAAGAGAAGCATCATCTTCAGAATGTTTTGGAGACCTGGAAGTACCAGCAGGAGCTAGAAAATGAAATGTTAAAGAAGAGTTTAGCCAGAGCGGGTGAAAGTGTACGCCAGTATGAATCCCGTCTTCTCACCATCGAGGATTTGGTGGGGAAGGTTCAGAAGCAAAGAATTGAAAGCCTGAAAAGCCCTTACGGACCCCTCTCAGAAATTAAGAACCACCCAGAAGCAAATGACACAAGCATCGCCATTCTCTCGCAGAGGGTTGAACTGTTGACGAGTGAAAATGAGGCATTGAAACAAAGATGTCAGGAAATAGTGAACCAGCTGACCGAGGCAGACCGGGAAATAGACAGACTGAAAGCTGAGCTGTCTTGCCACCAGTCTGGCAAACAGCATCATCTGGTTATGGAAGAGCTGAAAAGACTGAAGGGTGACCTGGCTGAGAACCAGGCAAACGCTATAGACAGAGAGTATTATGAGAGGGAGCTGAATGAGAAATCCTTGAGGCTTCACGAAGCTCTGGTTACACTGGAGGAGCTCGGCAGCACCCTGAAAGACACTGAAAAGAAGCTGCAGTTGAAAGAGGCCACGCTGAAAGGTCTGGGCTTCCGAGCAGATTTTGAGGACGAGGATGTGCCGCCAGAAGAAGAGCAGCAACTCAAAGACGTACTGCAAGCAAAGTTGTCGGAAGTGGAGGCAAACCTTCGCACTTCGGAGCAGCACGGTTTAGACCTGGAAGCCAGGAACCGCGAGCTAATCATGCTAAGCCAGGAGTCTGAGAGAGTCAGTAGAGAGAAACTTGAACAAGCAGAAAATGAAATGAGAATGCTGCGGGAGAAGTTAGAAGTTCAGACGGTCAGCGAGTGTGTGGAAGCGGGAGGGAAGCACGTTGGTGACAAAGACTTAATAAAGCAAGTAGTGAAAGAGGTTGAGATGAAGTCTGAAGCAATTAGTCAGGTTTTAGCAATGTTAGCGACAGTAGATGTTAATGTGGAGACGATGTTAAGTGCTTTAAAAAGAAATATATTCGGTTCCTCCCTTGAGGGGCCGTTCCTAATTAGTCGTAAAGATACGAGGTCGGTTATAGAAGCGGAGTTCTGGAGCCAACTGTTGGTTACACCCAAAATGACACTGGAGGAGGATCAGCACAGCTGTGAAAGAGCTATAGCAGAACAAATGATCGCGCAGAATGGCTTGATGCTTTTAGAAAAGGGGGTTTGCCAGCAGGCTGATTGTGAGGCCGTGACAGAATCAGAGTTTGAAACAATGTACAAATGGCTTGACAATGAATCGTACGCTCTGATACATAGGATGTTATCAGAGAGCTTGGAGATGAAGTCAAATGTTTTGAAGCACGTTGCAGCCAGGATCCAATTGGCTCAAGATGCTGAGCTTCATTCTTTGGCTGTGGGAAGTTTCCTGGGCCGAGGAGAGACCTCCAAACATCTGTTTGATGCTCTTCAGGAAGCCTGCAACTCGTACGTGAGCGCCCGCCTCAAGACCCAGCATGAGAAAGAACTGAAGCAGAGGGAAATCGGTACCGCCGATTGCCCAAACTGTTCTAAATTCAGAGAGGCCGCAATAGACATGGAGTCCAAACTGGCCCGTCTTCAGAGTCAGCTGGACGAGGCTTCTTTGAAAACCGTCTCAGGTGGTCAGACTTTGGTAGACACTGACGGAGAGCCCGTGCAATCATCAGATAAAAATGTCCAACTCTGCGATACGATAGCGAGGCAAGAGAAGGAGCTGCGAGAGGTCAAAGACGGCTACGAGCAAGAGACTGAGAAGTTGAGGCAGGAGGCTGCGGAAGCCAGCGAGGCACTGCGAGTCCGCGCAGAGGAAAACACAAAAGAGATCAACTCCTTGACCGACAGCATGGACATCCTGAAGAAGGAGCACGAGCAGGAGAGGGCCAACCTCGTGGAGAAGTTTGATCAGGAGATGGAAGAGCTGAGAGGCATGATGAGTCCAGCTCACCCAGAGCAGAGGTCTGCAGGCGAGAGCGGACCTCCGGGTCAGGCCTCGGCCCAAACGTCCACCCTGAGGGAGCGCATTCAGGAGCTGGTGACCCAAGTCTCAGTCATGACCCAGGAGATGAGGCGGCGAGAAGAGCAGGAAGACCTAACGACCCTGCGGCTGAAATACGAGAAAGACCTGGAGCACCTGAAGGTGGAAGCGCTCGTTGTCCTTGCCGTCGCCCATCTGTGATGCCTTGTGTCTGTGGCATTCCCCCAAAACCTCCTTTCCCAAGAACTACTCTTCTCTCTGACCTCCGCTTACTCTCGCTCCTTGTTCTGTTAACCACTTCGCTTTTTCGTACCGCATGAAGACTAACCTCCTCTAGGTCAATGTCGTAGTTGCACAGCGAGGAACCTGCTTCAAGGGAAGTTTCGGCCATCGATTGCTCAGTGACTAATGTAGAGCGAATCCAATCCCATTAATTCAGAGATCTCCAACAGATGGAGCCACATTCTTGGATCGTCGGTCTCTTCTCTTGAAATGAGTTCCTCGCATTGTAGCCTAGCGTGCTTAGCAGTCTAACCCACTTAGCTGTGCCTCTTTTATGAAGTCGGAGGGTAGAGAAGTGGCTCTTTTATCTTTGGCAATTATCTACAGCATATTTTTTGCTTCATCTTTTTGTCCTGGGACTATCATCTCTTTCTTCGTTCATATATTTTAAATCCCCTGCTTGAAGCGTTGAAACATTTTTCCTCATTTGTAAGCCAAGATTAGTCATAGCATTTTAGATCATTCCCTGTCATCTCAATTGCCAGCAAGCTCTTCATGCTGATGAATGAAAGGTCCAGTCAAGCGCTCATGGAGGGAAAGTCCATGAAATTCACAACAAAGTTTACTTGCTGTGACAAGACCTATTAGTCAGAGGGTGAACAAGCAGTGTTTAACCATAAGCTTTGAGTTTGGGTTTTTTAGTGGAAATGACGATCTTTTGGAAGATTCTGCTCCAGTGATAGTGTTATTCTGGTCTTTTGTTGACCTGGTGGTTTGGTTTTCAGAGACATTTTGATGCTACATGCTAACTGACTTCCACGTGCTTGCAAATAGCACCCACAAATGTGGGTTTCTGGCATTATTCTTAAGGTTTGCTTCATTTTCGCTGAGGAAATGTGTCTTAAGTTTTGCGAAGCTGGTACAGAAAACAGTGGTCTGGTCCGAAGCGTGTACTGTTTGGTGCTGAGGATAAGTGCTTGTCCTGGTTCTTGACATTTTTCTGTGATGATTACATTCGCAAAAAATGGAAGTGCTGAGTAACGCCTGATCCTAATGGGGAAACTGGAGTCCACAGACTGTTTATGTGAAGAAGAAGAAAAAAAAAAAAGAAGAAGAAGAAAAAAAACCAACTTGCAGTGTGACAGTTGTGATGATGAGTCCACTCTGTGCTCAAGGGCAAACCACATGTGGAAATCAAGGCTGTAGCAGAGCATTCTATGAACATACCGGAGGGGTGTAATTGTGCACAGACACACAAACTTGTGTTGAGACAATATCTCATTGTAAGAGTTTTCCAGATATCCAAAATACGTTTTTAGTTGGACATAAAGAAACTCGGTCAGGTCACTTTAATTGTTTTGCTCAGTTGCTCTCAGTTGCTTTTTTCCCCCAGTGGTGCTGCAGTGAAACAATGGACGTAGACGTGCTGGAAGCCTGCGCACGTTTTCAGTAACCCGACTCCGCACAGCGTCTGAGAAGCCAGCAGTCCGTGCCCCCGCTGTGACCTGGGATATATTTACACACCCAATACCCGGCTGCACATGCTCCTAAATGGAGCTCTGGAGCGGGGTCTGATGTCAGAGCAGGAAGTTTACGTTTGTGCTGCAGGAGGGCGGGGGGGGGGGGTTCTCTCAGCCTGTCTCAGTAGGTTCCTGGGTCTGAGTTCTCAGGGGGGGGGGTTTGATCCCTGTGAAAACACGCCGTGCCTCCGCTTCCTGTGGGCCACCGCCGCAGTGAGAGCGGTGGCGGCGAGAGGGAAGCAGGCCAGGGCACAGCCGTCGGCTGAGTCCTCAGATTAGCGCCAGTGAATAGAGGACGGAAGCGGGACAGAGTTTTCAGCCGGCGCGAGTGTAAAAGCCATTGAAAGCTCCTCTTGTGGAAACTTGCGCCAGAGTTGGAACAGCAGTGTAACGGCTCAGCCCCCAAAGTGTGTCGGAGCGGATTGTTTTTTTTTTTTGTTTTTTTTTTCTTTCTATCCTCTCCTCAATGGCGCTCACAGGTGCCAGTTTGGCAGGCCACGCTGAGAAATACCGCTTCGCCGGGGATGCATTAAACGCAGCGTTTCAGGTGTACGGCCGCTCATTACGCGTTGACCCCACCGCGCATTCCAGCACAGATTTGGCCTGCGAGGCAGATTAGGATTTCCGCTGTAAATGGAGTCGCCGTTCAACGACATGAACTCCGGGGCAGGGCGCGGGCTCTGTGAACGGTCACCAGGGGGCGACGTGGCGTCGATCTACTTTCTAACACCGTCTTCTTCACGTCACCTGTCACCTGTGCGTTCCTTCAGTGTACCGTGTGTATGCTGTCATTCCTCTCGACCCTTTCCGCGCTCAGGCCGCGCAGGCCGCCGCCCACTCCAGGCTAACCGGCTGTCGCTTGCAAGATATTTGCTGCAAACGGCGGCGATCAGCACCGACTCTTGAACGATGGGCCCACAGGGTTCTCTCCTTTTTGGGTCCATGTCCGGCCCGCCCCCCCCCCGAACTCACAGTTGTGCCGTGTTTTCCCTCCCCCGCAGGCTACGTGTGAGAGGGGCTTCGCCGCCATGGAGGAGTCCCACCAGAAGGTCATAGATGAGTTACAGAGGAAACACCAGAGGGAGCTAGAGAACCTGCACGAGGAGAAGGAGAGGCTGCTGGCGGAGGAGACGGCAGCCACCATCGCTGGTACCTGACGTTTTCCATCAAAGTCCCCTTTGATTTTGCACAATCTCATCCTTCAGTCGTCGTTGCTAGAAACGATACAGCCTGGTGGGCAGTTTGGCAACCTGTTGTGTTTGTTAAATGTCCCATATAATTCAAAATTCACCTTAAGTATTATGTGTCTCTAACGTGGAAACGAATTCCCAAGGAATAAGTAGATGTCATTTTGTAATTGTTCTTGCTCTGCTCTGGAAATCACGTCTTTGTGACATCACACACAGGGCACTGAGACCTCGCCGGGTTGTCTGTTCCGCCTTCTAAAAGAGTGTTTTGCTCGTTTGTGTCTTTAGCCATTGAAGCGATGAAAAACGCCCACCGCACTGAGTTGGAGAAGGAGCTGGACAAGGCTCGCAAAGCCAACAACAGCACGGAAAACGCAGACATTGAGGAGATCAGGAGGCAGCACGAGTACGTGTCCTGTAACATTGCTGTGAATATTGTGAGATGATGATGATGATGATGATGATGATTTGATGGTAGATTTATTTATTTATTTTTCATCTAAACCTGTCAGTGTTCGTGTATTTATTTTTGTTTTTGTTAATCTTGACCCATACGTTAATGCTGGTGACCTGTGGGTCAGAAAATAATCACAGAATTTGATCAGTGCCTGCACCCCATAGACAAATACATACATACATACATACATACATACATATGAATTTATATTACATTTTTTCATATGATGATTATGGACTGGATGTATTGTTGCACTATTTTTCTATTTTTGTGGAATAAATTTGAGTTGCAACTTTATGGTAAGGGAA
This sequence comes from Nelusetta ayraudi, assembly GCF_046127955.1. Taxonomy (NCBI): domain Eukaryota; kingdom Metazoa; phylum Chordata; class Actinopteri; order Tetraodontiformes; family Monacanthidae; genus Nelusetta; species Nelusetta ayraudi. Next base: position 4,107,981 of record NW_027466092.1, read on the forward strand.
AACCAGGTGTTATGAGACTCCAGCAGTTGACAACCACAGGCATAGCGGACATAGAAAACTAAATCTCCTCTTTTCCTGACTGAGAATGAGACGCCCCAAACGGCAGGGATGACATTTAGGCTGACGCTTCTTATCCTTGTGCACGTTTTATAGAAACACTAAACTTTGTTGGCTGGTGAAAGTGTCAGAAGCTTTCATCCAGCCTGCGCTGACCGGGGCTCATCTACTGATCCTCCCGAGCTGCGTCGGCGGACGAGAGGTGGAGGGAAAGTCCTGCATTCTGGCCGCCGAGATCGGGATTACCGGCTGCCTTTGTGCCCGCGTCGCTGTTGAGTCAGTCAGTGTCGGGTTCTCTCTCAGTGTGGCGTGGTGTTGTGTTTCAGGGAGGAGTTGTGCTCCTTCCAGCGGGAGATCGAGGTGCTGTCGGAGCAGTATTCACAGAAGTGCCTGGAAAACGCCCACCTGGCGCAGGCGCTGGAAGCCGAGAGGCAGGCCCTCAGGCAGTGTCAGCGAGAGAACCAGGAGCTGAACGCACACAACCAGGTGCACACACACACACACACACACACACACGATCATGCACAGCTGCGCGGCAAATGTTTTTGCAGGACTCGGCCTGCTCCAGTACGCCGTGTCCCGACAGTCTGCTGAAGCTTCTCTTTGATTGCGTTGTTCTGCAGGAGCTCAACAACCGTCTGGCGGCCGAGATCACCAAGATGCGCTCCATGACGTCCGAGGATGGAGCCGGAGACTCGGGCACGACGATACAAGGAAAAGAGCTCTACGAGTTAGAAGTGAGAGGCACAGCAGCTGCAACAGCTGCTCTTGAAGTTCTCCTCACAATCCCATTTCAGTGGACTTTAAATGTTTTCTGGCAGCAATGTTTGTCAGAAAAAGCCTGCGGTAATATCCCCAGCCCTGAAGACCACTCATTAGTGATGTCACAAAGGGCATTGATACCTCCTCCAGACTGATGACAACACTCCCAGCCAGGTGTTTGTCTGACCCTGTTCAAACCACCTCCAGCTGGCTCTCTAGTTACTGTCCAAACTAGTGGAAGGTACAAACAGAGCATCAGTTTCAGCTGGAAGCTTAAAGCTAAGCCTAAACTAGCATTTTTTAGGGCTAAGTCTGCTATTTTCTGGACCTCTATCAGGTTTTGGATGATGAATGTTGGAGGCTCCTCCACATGGCAGTCGGATAAAACGCTAAAGTTCTGACGGGAGTCGATTTACGCTTAAACTTAGGGTCATATCTGATCGTGTGCTCAGACTTAATTTATTAAAGTTGCTGAGCACGACAGATTTTGCTTTAATCACATTCTGAGAGCCTTATTTATAACTCACATCTGTGGTCAATACATATTAAATCAACTAAAATTGAAAGCATGTGTTTGTAATTCCCCCTCACTGGATGTCAGAGGAACTAGGAGTCAATCTCAGGCCTGAAGAACAAAACAGACCTGTTAGGAGACACTGAACTCAACAGTCTGGTCGGCACCATGTCACGGTTCCGGCTTCCATTCTTTCTCCTCGTCGAGCTTATTGAACACCTCTGTTGTTTCTAATACGAGACGCTTTGTCTTCTTCTTCTTCTCCTTGAAGGGTTGTTTTCTACATCCTGGAGTGCCAGATCCAAATCTGTCTCCCTTCATTGTAAAATGTCTTATCAGGTCATGATAACAGTTTAGCTTCTGGTGCTTCCATGCTAACATTTATGGCCACACTTAATGTTTACAAGCACCGCTTTATTTCTAGAGGAAACTACCAGTAGTCATTTTAAAGGGGGGAAAAAGAGTTTTGGTTTGGTGATGGTTGGTCAGATGGATGAGGCAGATCTCAGAGTTGACATGTGAGCAATTAATTTGCCACACAAGGTTACTTGCAGCCAAACCTGCACAGTAGCACTAGATGGAGCAGAGTTCATCCTCAGGCAAATATTTCAGCTGACTGACTGATGCGTTATTTTTGCACACCAGTCCTCTGCTGGCTCTCACAGTTTCCTCCCTGTCCTCTTAATCTCTTCCAGGTGATGCTCAGGGTGAAGGAGTCAGAGGTGCAGTACCTGAAGCAGGAAATCAACTCCTTGAAGGATGAACTCCAGGCCGCCCAAAGAGTGAGAACGGGTTCCTCCCTTTAAAAATAGCCTTCCGAGCACCCGTGAAAGCCGCGACTGTGCAGGAATAGCTGGACGATAACATCACCGGCCCCACTATCTCAACTGCCAAACATTGTGTGTGTTTTCAGGACAAAAAGTATGCAACAGATAAGTACAAGGACATCTACACAGAGCTGAGTATCGTCAAGGCCAAAGCGGAGCGGGACCTGGGACGGCTCAGAGACCAGCTGCAGCTGGCCCACGAGGCCCTGGGGGAGCCGTCGCTGGAGGACGTGGAGCGAGGAGGATACGGTACGGACACACACGCACACACACACACACACACGCAGGGCCGAGCTGTCGGCAGACTGGGGTGCCACAATAACCAGTAATAGTCATCAGCGTATCAGAAGAGAGGGAAAGGATGATTTCACTTGAAGCTCGGTCATCTTGCAGCAGCGAGGGAGGTGGACTGAGTGTATGAGAACATCCTTCTGGACAGAAAGCAGCTCTTAGGAATAAAGAGGCTTGGAAAACCCTGAAAGGTCAAACGGCAACAATGCTCTTGCCAGTAAAGACGCAAGCTGCTGTAGTGAGTCATTGAAATTCTTTGGATGTCAGTTGTTTTTATTATATTTGATGTTCTCTCAGTAAATCATGGATGGACCAGTATCATCAATTTTCAGATGTTGCTGTGAAAGAACATTATATTCATGTCGTGGATGGGAAAAATGTCTTTTTTTTTTATTTTATTTTCTTTAAAGCCTCACAGAGGGAGGCGACAGCCGCAGTTACCATCTCACAGTTCACAGCATCGCTGGTCACAGTCGCCTCAAACAACAACCTCAATTTCTCATTAATTCCTCATTAATTATAGTATATTAAAATTGAAAAGGCCACTTTCTGTCTTTCTCGCGTTAATGTAATAACTGCCACATAACCACGAGCTTGTTGCTGCGGCCTCATGTGTGTCAGCCTTCTAGTTTTTGGGGGACTCTTTTCACTTCACTATTTAGAAGCAGATGATCCAATCTTTCCCATTCTGACCCTCAAGCCCTCAGCCACACCCTCCGTCGCTGCTGTGTCCTATAACCGTTCGCTCTGCCGCAACTTTCCCTTGCAGACATCATGAAGTCGAAGAGCAACCCTGACATCCTGAAGATGGCGGCGGCTGCGGCCAAGCGCTCCGAGCGCAGCCTGCGCTCCAAGGTGGGTTTTCTCTTCCCGTCTGAACCTCGGTCAGCCCTCATCCCCAACATCCTCCTCAAGCCCCGTGTGCGTCCGACAACCCTCTCACCCAGTGTGGAACATCACTACTGACTGACTGACTGACTGACTGACATGCTGCCCTCAGCTTCCCCATCAAGCAATACGTTTAAATGCACCTACCGCCATCTACTGGTCACCTTGAACATTGCACGCAGCACAGCATGAACCTTTGTTTTCGTCGGCACTGGCCAGACCCCTCCCCTCCCCCCTCGCCCCCTCATGTTGTGAGTCCATTGAAAGTGAAAGCTCCTGCAGCAGTCTAACACACTCTTGCTGGTGTGTGTGTGTTTTTCTTCCCCACCTTCTGTCTTCAGTTTGTGACTCGGGACATGCCCTGGGACAGTTAGGGCTGCCGAGGACGGGCTTAGGCCTCCTTCCCCTTCTCTTTTAGGTAAAGCAAACCTGACACCTGGCACCGCGGTTTGTCCAAGCACACCCTCCCCTCCCCCCGCCCCCTCACCTCCTGACCCCGAGTCACAGACGCTGCCGTCTGCCACCCACCAACACTTTATCTGAGATTGCAACGGCTTCTCTACCCTCACCACACCGTTTCCTTCTGTAGTTATCGCCGTGTATTTTGTGAAAGAGCCCTCACAGACTCACTTTTGTAGCTTGTGGTCTCAAGAGTGAACGAAAATCATCATATTATTGACAGCTTGAAGGTTTAGAAAGAGTAAAGTGGCAAAAGGCAACGTTATTCACCTGTCTAGCTTGTATTAACGTGCTAAGAATCTTATCTGTTCGGCTCTACAGTCTTACGGTTCTGTTGAAGTATTAAAGAAGTCGGTGCGTACAATAGTTACATAGGTTTTTGTTGAGTTTTGACAGACCTTTGGTTGAGGTACTGAGCTGGGATCATGATGTTGATGATGATGATGATGATATCGTCACCATCATCCAAACTCTCCCACGTGCTGGTTACTGACTGCTTCCAGGCGAATACTTCATATAAACGCAGACACAAAACAAATTGACGATAAAGACAAAAAGTTATTGTACTTTGTCTCAGGTTTTAATTCGTTTTATAAAGATTTAATCTTCTTACTAAAATGTTGACAGAAAACTATGAGAACAAGTTTATCCCTCCTGTTATTTTTCTAATCTGGATTATTTTCTGAGTTCATTTCAGTTTTTCTAGGCTGTTATTCTTGGTTTAAATGTCAGCATAAGAAGTGATAATAGAAGTAATTTGTTTTTCCCTGCTTCTCAATTTTGAAAGGAACCCAATTGTGTTTCTAATATGTGGATTCCAAGACTAAAAAAAAGCACCTCAGGTCTTTTCTCACACACACACACACACACACACACACACACACACACTCTCTGGTAGCCGCACTAGCGTTAGCCCACTGTGAGCTCACAGGGCGGCCGAGCGGTCGCCAGCCAGCTGCACTGTGGTGTGCGGCCTCTCGGGATTCCATTCTGCAGATGTAACCCCAGCGGGTGATAGCGGGAGATTAACACACACGTGGTCGTGGGGGCGCGGGGGTTGTGAGCACTTGCCCGCCCAGAAACATCACGCGTGTGTAACCGGCTGCGTCTCCTCTCCTCTCCTCCCCTGCAGAGTCTGAAAGAAGGGCTGACGGCCGAGCAGAGGCTCCACCTCTTTGACAACAAGGACGCCAAGGAGTTCTGACAGTGACGCATCGCGTCTGCCCGCTGCGCTGCATGCTTAGAAGACCCCCCCACCCCCAACCCCCTCCTCCCTCCCCTCACAAACTATATTTTAGCTTTCTAATGACTTATTTAGCCACACTACACACTGGTCACCAAACACGCATTGAATATTGATGAAAAAAAAATAGAAGAAGAAAAAAAAAAACGTGGTATGAAGTTTGAGTTTCATGTCTAGATTTTGCATTCCATGCACTTCAGTTACTGTGACGTTTTCTTTTTTGTTTTTTTTTGTTTGTGTTTTTTTTGTATTGTTTGACCTCTGCTGCCATGTCTTAATGTAAATACAGTTTGGGTTGTTGTTTTTTGTTTTTAACTGAGCGTCTGTCATGCACACGTTAAACTATGACTGTGTAAGCTACTGTTTTAACTCCCTAGACTGTCGCTAGCCAAAGGCATAAATGTGATAGCCGACGTTGACGAGCGCGACGTAAGATGCAGACGCACGAGCGGCGTCGGGACGGCGACGCTCCGAGTCTTGTCGTCATCATTCCAGTCGGAGGACGAACTCGGATGGATGAGGAAGCTCGCCTTAGCAACCTTAGCATAACTCTTAGTGGCCTGACTTACACTTCAACATCATAGATGTTCTCTGCAGTCCACACTTCACATTAACACATACAGACACAATTCACTGATTCTAATTTAAATTTATATATATATGAAAATTTATATAGTTTTTTGTGTTTTTTTCTCTTTCTCTCTCTTCACTGCAATCATTGATCCAGCTGTATAGGAGTCGTCGGAGTTGGTTATGTTTGTAGTCTTGTTCAGTGGCAGTCCCTTTGTATTTATTTAAATGGTTGGGATTTTTTTTTTTTTTTTTTTTTTTTTTTTGTCCTCACGCTCCCATTCCTCTGTACTCTATTATTGTAAATACAAAGCAAATGTACACCAACTGACTACAGGTTTATTAGCAATAAATATTTTTGCACCCTTTCTTGCAGTGTGACTGTTTTTAAAACGGCTCCCAGGGCACATTGAACCGTAGAGCGGCGTATACAGGCGTCTATTTGTTTGGACCAAGTTCTGCATCCATCCGCTTGCAACCTGGTTGTAGGAGTCAGTCACACCCAATAGTGAGAATGCATCTTTGCATTTTGCAAACAATGACAATGTCCGTCTCTGTTGTCTATTGTGTCATGCCTGGATGTCACATGCGTTCACATGCCCCTGTGACTTTGAGCCCTATGGAATCACTTTGATTCATCTGAATGTTGCTTGCCATCTCAATAGGAACCAATCTAACCTGCGCTTTGCTAATAGTAGTTCCTTTTTTTTCTTTTTCTTTTCTTTCTTTTTTACTCCATAATTCTATTTTATGTACCCTGATGTTGGTGAGGGAAGTATTTTCACTTGCTGGAGTAGAATAGGCGTGTGCTCCACTGGCTGTCTAGCATGATAAGGGGTCTAATCAGTCAGCAGAACATGTGCCTCTCCGCTCTTCTCGCCCCATGTGATGTTATGTGACTGCAGGACAGCAGAGCAGAGGGGGAGCTCCGCGTGCAATGCGGAGAAGTTATTTGTATAGACTTGTCTCTATTTTGGGGTGAAGAAGAGGCAAGTTAGCCACAGCTGAATAGGGAGGAAGAACTGAAACAAAGTCATCAATCCCCACCACCACAGCATTGATTCAATCCCATCACTAACACTGCTAACTATATTAATATTTGAACTGATTTGCCCAGCATTGGGTGCGCGAAAATGATTGAAAGCTTTTTGCATCTGGCTTTTTCTTAATGTCATAGGAACTACATCTTTTACCCTCTTAAAGATGTTAAACCTGTGACTAAAAAATAATGACACCACCTTTTGTTGCACATGCTGGCTTGCAAGGACATCTACAAAGTTAAGTGAGGGAAGCGACCGTCGCTGATGACCAGTCATCCCATTATTTCCTCTCAATATTGACCGTGTCAGAAAATAAAAACTGGAAGAAAAAAAACAGCCCTCTGTTTTGAAGCCTTACTGCACCTGCTGTCTGCCTCTGGCTGCAGAGAGGGGGCCGTGTTGTAATCCACCACAGATGTGTTTAGAACACTATTGATGTGCAACAAATAAGCAAAAGACTGATGTGGAAGGACCACACGGAATAAAAAGTGAGTCATCTCCTCGGCACTGCAACGTTAAAATAACACTCAATGGCTCAGAAAGGAGGAATCTAAATGAAGGGTCTCAGGCAACAGTTAACTTTGCCTGAGACATGTTTATTTTTTTTTTCTTTTCCACATTTTGAAGTGGATGAAAACAAGACATTGTCAGAGGGCGGTCACCTGGCTGTGATTGTCACCCACCTGGGGCAGGTATTAGCACCCACAAGCGAAAGTGGACCTAGCAAAAGCAGAAATAATGGACTTTTCTGGAAAATTAATTGACAGGTTACAGGTATTTCACATTGTTAGAAAACAGGTAAGAGAATTTTGTGGAACTTAAAAGCTAAAATGGCAACATGCTGTACCATAAGTCTGGATACCAAGAGACTTAAGAAAAAATAAAAGTCAAAGTGACTTCATACATACTTCAAATCAGGTAACGGGTGTTTTTGACATTTTCTACATCACTCGGTTCTCAGTACATGACCAGATAATAACAAAAACAAAAATCTTTCCACTATGAAGTTTTTTGCATTCATTTTTGTGGTATCTTGTAACATTTACCAGCAACTACAAATATTGTGTTAAAGAAAATCTATGACAGCGTTGATTTGCCAATTCTAAAACCAGGTTAAAATTCTGAACGCTCACCAGCCTTCACCATATTACCTTGAAAATACTTTTTAAAAAAATAAAAAAAATAAAACAACATAAACAATAAATAATAATGAATCAACATGTATGTGCATCTATTCTCAGATGAGCAAAACAAATAATGCATGGTTAATGGTGATGAATAAAGTTGTTACATTCATCTATTTAGCAGAGTACCAGCTGCTGGATTTGCATACCACCACCCACCCGCCGTGAGGCGATTTTTGAGTTGTAGCCCCCCCGGAGAAAACTGCTGCAGCTGCCACTGAGGAGGTTCATCCATCCCCCTGCTCTGGAGGGGCTCACCCTGGCCGGACAAGTCACCGCCCTCGCCCGCACCTTCGGCGAGTTTTGCCGATCAACGTGAGTAAGAATACCTGTGGGAGGAAGCCTCCAGAGACCGTCAACGGAACCCCAACCGGGCCTGTCACTTTAATCTCGTGAAGCTTTTGTCGAATTGATTGATGTCCACCGTTCCAATGGTGCTGCCTGCTGCCCGGTTCTCCTCGTCAAGCAAGCCGAATTTACACTGCAACCACTGAAAACCCAGTTCGGTTAGGCTAAAGCTCAACGACAGACGGCCAGCTCGTCGTGCGACGGTGTGTTTAATGACATGGCACGGTGCAACAGTTGGCTTACGGCGAAATAAATTTCAACGGAACTTTTAAAAGTCGATTTTAGTCACACCTTTACTAAACTTGTATTATATTTAACTCGTTATACCTATTTTAACTGTGGAGAAAACCCTCAGTATTTGTTTTACTCTGAAAGGCGTACCCGGAAGTGTGAGATGATACTGTCAACACCTTGATGCTGCTGATTTAGAGTAGCGTGTTCCTGGAAAGTGTGTTTCTTTACTTAATTCCAGGGTTGCCCTGTGTTTTGTCCATAGTGTGTGTTAGAAAAGTGGCCGGTGAAAGAGATGCGGGCTGGGACGGATTCTTGACTGGACCTGTTAAAAAATAAAACGTGACGATCTTTCCCCGTCTGGGTAAGTTTTGATCAGTGGCTCAGAGCCGCGTAATAGCCCCGCTCTGTCTTTGTTCCATCCAACCGGGCCTTGCCCTGATGCGTACTGCGCCCGTACGTGGAGGGAACATGTCGCAAAACCTCATAATCCGTCATGAAGCATTTAAGCACAAATGCTCGAATCGGTTCATTTCGACCGTCTGCGGACATGAACTACTATATGTTGAAACGTTTTGAAATTACTTGTTAATTCGGCACTAGTGTGTTTGCGGAATGATTAGTCTTTCAACTCAAGTTTTATATTTGAAATTTGCTCTGACCGTTGCAACAAAGTTAAGAACTGGCGCATTGGCAGTAATGACAATTTGGACCGACACGTCGTAAAAGTAAGCATTTTCTTTGTACAAAGAATTTGAGCGGCGCAAACATCACCGAAATTACATTTAGTCGTTTTTAATCAAAGTATTCAACAAAACCCAATCGTTGTGTGTGGGTGTTAAGAGTTTAGAACGATATTCCTTTTAAATGCCAGGTGTTACATGTAGTTCGGCGGAAGGGTGATCGGAGCTAAACCGGGCCTAGCTTGCTAACGTCTCTAGTGGCTAAGCTAAGCTAACTGTGGCTAGCAACCATGACCTGTCAAAGCTGGTGTTTAAAAAAAACCCGCAGCCGGTACGACTGAAACGTTTGCTGTGTTGAACGCATCGAATAGCTGCGCCCTGAGTTTGGTTGTGGACACAGCACTTCGGAATGAACCCTTCTGAAAATTGACTCGCTGCCAGTGTTCTTAAACCTTTAATGAAATTCAAGCTCACGTCAAAATTGCCGTGCTAATGTCAGCGTGATGACTGCAATGTGCAGTTTCATTGTTTTAACTTCTGCCTGACTTTATACTGTATAACTGGATTTTAATGAGTTATGATACTATAAACAAGTAAGAAAACTTCAAACACGAGGTGCTACAAAGGAGCAGACGTGTTCAGTGTGGAACACTTGTTTTAGTGTGTGTCAATACACAGTCATGCTATTGTAAGTAATGACGCTGTGACGGGATTTCAGCAATATATTCGGCACTCGGGATACCTCACACTGAATTGTTTTCTGTAATTGTCACAGTTGTTATGGAGCAGCCACCTGGGAGCATAGACGATCTACAGCCTCAAGACCTCTCCACGTCCTGCGGCGCCTCCGTCATCGACCTGAGCAGGAAAGGCGAGGGATGCGACGCAGCGTCCGTCGATGCCCTGCAGGTGGTCAGCAGCTCCAACCGGTGCCCAAACTCTGGCGCCAGCAACCCTGGTCTAGCCTCAGATGTCCTACTTCAGGCTGGGGAAGAACATATCCGACCGGACGTTGCCTTGTCCCGCACCACCGTCACCGTCTCCTATGTGAGCAGGTCTCACGTCTTCTCCTCCCACGACTCCCTGTCTCAGCACTTACCCCTATGCGGCGTGCCAGCCATCAGCAAGTTGCCCCTGAACCCTCCTGGTGACTCCGACGCAGGGCTCAGGGAGACTGGCGTCCCACTTGACCAGCATTACTCGGAGAAGGTCGACGGGCCTGTCGACCTCGCCACTCAAACAGAACTTTTCCAGACGTCGTCTCAGGCTCAGGTTGGACCGGAGAGCTTTGGCTCTAGTCGAACGCGAGACACTAATGAGGTTAACGGTGGCGTTGCCTCCCCAGACTGGGACGGGGAGGAGCGCAGCCTCCCTCGGGGTCAGGCGAAGGCTTTGGAGAACGGACAGATCGATAGCTGCTCACGCTCGGGAGTGTGCGCCGAGTCGTCCCCTGAAACGCTCGCCCCCGCTGCAGAGGAAGATGAGGACACGCGGGGCGCCGAGGTGCTCTTCCTCATGTCTAAGACTAAAGACTCGGCGGTTCTCCCGGACGGCCTGGCAGCTCGAGACCCGTGTTCACTAAAGAGGGACTACATCAGTCCTCTGGACGACCCGGTCTCCCCCTCGCCTACCTCGCAGGACGACGTGGAGGACGTGTTCGTCCTGCCGCAGGCCTCCAGCTCACCCAGCGGCGGCAACACTTATCTGGAGATGGCAGACGAGGCCGCGCGGGACGGGGTTGGCGCGCGGGGCGCTGATCCGCCCGACTCGAGCGTCAGCGGCGCCGCCGCCGCCGCCGAGTCGAGCGACAAAGAAAAGGAGCCGGTCCAAAAGCAGAAAGCGCCGTCGGTGCCTCTGATCGACCTGACGGACGACTTCTGCTCGTCCGACGACGTGGAAAGCAAGACGGCCACCTCTCACATGAACGGAAACGCAAAGACGCTGCAGAGGGCGCTGGAGAGCAAAAAGCTACCGCCGCGTTCTGGCAGAGGGACCCGGCCCGAGGCCGCCACGGTGGGGGTGAACTCCAATGGCTGCGAAGTGTCGGGATGCGTGCGCACCGGCAGGCGAGCGAGTCCTCCCACAGTGGGCGATCCTAAGTCTACCGACGACGAGAAGAACGACTCCGCACCGGAGAGACACGGGACAAGGAAGGCGAAGGTGTCGGTGGCGGCGGACCGAGCGGCCGAGGTTGCGGTGAAAAGGGGGAAAGCTGACGACGGCAACGCCGATAATCACCGAGACTCTACCTCTGACTCCGAAGCCAATAACTCTCTCAAGCCCCCGAGCAGCACGCCTCCAAAAAGCCCCCGGTTAGCCGCGCAGAAAAACTCCCCCCCGCAGCCGGAGGGCCTCGAGCCGCCGCTCCGACCCTCGGCGGCGGAAGAGAGAAATTCCCCCCCGCCGCCGGCAGCCGAATCTCCAAAGAGAAGCCGGGCCGGCGGAGCCAAAGGCGGGTCCGCCGCACGCAAAACCCCCCCGACTGCCAAGAGGAAAGGCGGCGCCACTCCCAGGAAGAGGCGCAGGATGCGCATGCAGACCCCCGCCTCCAACATGTTCTCCCCCAAGGAGCCCGAGATCAGGCTGCGGTACGTCAACTACAAGGAGGAGAAGCGGGAGTCCAGGGTCGACAGTTTCTCCCCGTTTGTGCACGTGCAGCGGCGGCCGCAGCAGCAGCCGTCGCTCTGCGCCGTCGTCAACTACCCCGAGGATGTGGGGGGGGCCACGCAGCCCAGGAGGGGTCAGCCCGGCCCGGCCCCCCAGGCCGCTCAGCCTGGGGGCTTCGTCTCCAGCACCGTGCCCAGCACTTCCTGCCTGCAGCCGGGCCGCGTGACTGCGCACGGCCAGCACCGCCGCGCCCTCGTCTGCTGCCTGTGCGGCCTGCCGGCCAACGCCATGGACCTGGGCGACCTGCACGGGCCCTACTACCCCGAGGGCTTCCAGCCGGCGGCCAAGGGGGGGCCGGTCGGCTCCGAGGGTCTGCGAGGTGAGCGGGGGGACGAGGACGAGGACTCGGACGCCTCGTCCCGCAGCGTCAGGACCAGGAGGAGGAAGCAGGCGGTCCCGCCGAGGCCCCAGAGGTCGGGGGTCCCGCTGAAGGGCCGGGGCCTCCGGGCCAGGCGGCGGCGGAACGCCGACGGCCCCGCCACCTCGCCCGCCAAGAGGGCGCGGCCAGACGGCGGGTCCGGCGCCGCCTCCTCCGCCGAGGACTGGTACAGCGCCCCCCTGCTGCCCGCCGAGCCCTGCGAGTTCTGGCTCCACGAGGACTGCGGCATCTGGTCCACGGGGGTCTTCCTGGTCCGGGGCAGAGTGTACGGCCTGGAGGAGGCGGTCAGGGCGGCGCAGGAGACGGTAAGGCCGCACCCTGAACCTGCACTGTAGACTAGCGGAGGCCCAGCGAAGGCGGAGACGGCATAGAGGCTGTGTGTTTGTGATTGCTGCGTCCAGGAGTTCTCAGATAATTTGCTAAAGTTTGAGTTTTGTGCCGACAACCTTCATTTGAGGACACATGTTGAGCTCAGGGTTGCACACACATTGGCTGAAGTGAACAACTGGTGGCAGTGATTTGTGTTTCTTCCTCATGCTGTCATCAGTGAGGGCAAAGGGCAGCCTGTCAGTCAGATGCGTGACTTGTGCGGGGGCTCTGGACAATAATTACCATCAGTATGTTGCAAAGTCGGTCTGTCACTCCCCTCTTCCCTTTGCTTTATTTTTACAACGTGTGTGTGTGTACTAAAAAAAGACCACTGTTCAGGAAATCAGTCCTTTGTGATGTCACAGAGGGCACTGTGACCGCTGGCTGCTGACTGCAATGTCAGCCAAGTATTGGACTTCCTCAATGCAAACATGTTGATGTACAAACACAGGGCTAATATGCAGATGTCTGGCAACGCGGCTCCTGCTTTTTTGATCATGAATTATTGTGTTGAAATGCGAATGAATGAATGGGGTGAAAAACGATGATGTGAACTCGGGACCGTTCGATTGATCAAGTTTTCTTTTGATCAAGTTTTTTTTTTTTTTTTCTCCATCGGAGGAGCAAACGTGCCTCTTCTGTTCCAGACTGTTCTCGACGATTCTCTGCAGCGCGTTCTGAATAATGCAGGAGTTTCTCCAGGTCAATGAGTAACTGCGTAGAGGAAGATGATTTTTTTATTTTTTTCCTCACCAATTCTCAGTTCTAGGAAGCTGAAGAAACCTCCAGTTCCGTCACTTTCCTGTTGTTTAAAAACACATTTGAAGTGGTTCCCTCCTCTGATGCCGCTGTTCTGGCTGTGTTTTCCAGACGTGCTCAGCGTGCCGGCACCCGGGGGCCACACTGGGCTGCTTCTTCAAGAGTTGTCCCAACAAGTACCACTACAGGTGTGCTCTGGAGTCGGGTGAGTGTCACGCCCGGGAATCTGCCTTTCCACATTGGCGCGCAGGAGCAAAGTGCGCGCACACTCATCCACCTGCACGTTGCCTAACGGTTGCAGCGTCGTGCAAAAAGAGAGTCTGCTAAAGGACGTTCTGCAGCGCGTCATGTGACTCACTGGTGCCTTGTGTCAAACGTCTGCAGTCCCAACTCATGGAAAAAAAGAAAAAAAGAAAAATCATTACTTTTACACGCACGCTGACGCTCCACTGTTATTCCTAACACGGCAGAATTCTAATTTGATGCAAAACGCAGCTTACTCTGATTGTCTTTACTGCGTTCATTCACAAATTCCAGATTTCCCTCTGTGGAAGTGCACACGCAGCGCGAGGGCCGCTTGGGGGTTTTAACAGCCCCCTCTCCGGTTACAGCCGCAGCCAAACGCTGGGGCTCCTTGCGGCCGTGTTGCGACGTTATTCCGCAACGGGAATTGCTTGGAAGAAAATCATGAGAGGCGGAGGTGGAGGTATTTCTGTCACGCCGGAGTCACAGAAATAGATCGGCGGCAACGCAGCCGGCTCGGCTGAGCCCCGCCGTCAAGTCGTCTTTGCGTCCGCCGCAGGCTCCGCCCACTCCTCTGACTGCACTTGGACTGGACAGTGTTGAGTGGATAGATGGCGGAAGTTTATTTCCGGCGCAGGATCTCGCTATTTGATTTGGTTTGTCCACGTTTGGTGGTTGATGCCTTTGTTTAGAACAGGGGTGGTACATTTTTAGACTGGTGGGGGCCACAGAGGGGCCGGAGCAGCAGCAGATGGATGGAGTGTTTTGGTGACCCACCTCATAGGAGGAAACGTGAACAATAATATTACAGCAAAATCTGTGTCTTTGAAGCCCCACAGTGTTCAGCTCTTTATTGAAGTGACTCTTAAAACACTGAGAAAATGGATGAAATACAGCTATTTTATGACTTACTTACTTTTAATATCATTTTTTTCAAGTTCGGCTGGCCGAATTAAAAAGCTTAACGGCCGCTTATGGCCCCTGGGCCGTAGTTTGCTCACGCCTGGTTTAGAATATACCCTTTAAACCAGCAGCAGCAGCAGCAGCAGCAGCAGCATCCTGGATGCTCCCACGGCTCTCAGTGCTTCTGAGTTCTCGTGGCCGGGTCCCTGTAAATAGCCCTCTTGTTTCACCAAGCGCAATCCAGCAGTCATCACTTCCTCTCTCACCACCAGTGGGCGACGGCGCCCTGCCGGTGAGTCAGTGCGGCGTTTTCAACTCCCCTTCTGTTCCTTCCGCCAACAGACTGTGTCCTCATTGAAGAAAACTTCTCCATGAAGTGTAAAAAGCACAAGGTGAGCTGCGCCTGACCACGGAGGAAACACATTGTGCGAGATGCTTTAAGATGGTGCGTTAGTGACAGCGTTGTCCAATCAACCTTCACTGGGTGCTTCCCTCCACAGAACAAGACATTCAAGGCCCCTCCAGGGAACCGGCTGGACGACAGGTGACCACGCCAGCAGGGACCTCCTCAGGTGAGTCCAGCGCCGCTCTGTCCTGTGTGTGTGTGTGTGTGTGTGTGTGTGTGTGTGTGTGTGTGTGTGTGTGTGTGTGTGTGTGTGTGTGTGTGTGTGTGTGTGTGTGTGTGGAAGGTCGTCTCACACTGATGAAAAGTGAAAAGATCCTCCGCCTGCATTCACTGCATGGGAAAATAACCTGGTCTGCACTACCTCCTCTTTTTCTTTCTATGCTTGATAGTAAGACAGTCCACCAATGAATCACAGAAGCTTTGGGCTCATCGTGTGTCTTCCCCTGCTTTGGTCCAGCATTGATTGAGCTTGTGGTCTCTGTGTCTCCAGATCCAGACGTGCCCCTGCGGCCTCCCGCTGGCCCGGCAGCGGTCCGACTGACAGCTACCACCGGAAAACCTTAACTCCCACTCCCTGCTCTTCAGCTGCACTGTTTACACGGTACTAATCAGACGGACAGCAGGGCCGTGTCTTTGTGTGTGTGTCTGTGTGTGTCTGGGTACGTGCGTGTCGGGCACGCACCCCCACACACACACCATACACACACAAGAGCGGCGTCAACTCGCCGCCTCACTGAGACAATATGCTGAATTTTTCTTGGAATTATTTATATGAATTTGTTTTCTCATATTAATTGAATTACAATCGAGGAAAAAAAATATGTAATATTTTTTTTCTAAGCGCCTGATTTCTATTTTGAGTTTATTTATTCATGGAAAATTTCTTATTGGCTTTTTTATTCTTTTTTTCAAAGAGCTGTGATTGTGTGTTCTTAAGTTATTGTTTGGGACGTGGAGTCGGGCGAGGAGTTTTTACAGGAGGGCTGAGAACTGCTTGGCTGACTCAACATGTGTTTTTTTGGGGGGTGGGTGGGTGACAGGGCTGGGGGTGGAGAGGCGGGGCGAGGGGGGGGGGGGGACGACTCTGAATGTTGGGCCTGCACAGTGATGCGGAGCCGGACCCTGCGTGTGTGTGAATGTATTCTGCCCGCGTCAGTCAGGGGCCTCAGCAGGAAGCACTTTAGTCACGGCTCCGCGGCCCCGCAGTATTAACTTCTCCAGCTGAACACCCCCCCCCAAACCCCCCTCTCCACTGCCATCAGGACCAAAGCCCCCCCTCCCCCTATCAAAAAGCACCTTGCTTGCCCTCCAGCTGCAGGTGGGAGAAGTGAAAGCTGCTGCCCTCACAAGTCTGTTCTTAGGTTCCTCCGCATCCATCGCCTCCCTGAGGTGTCCCTTTCACACGGTCGCCTGCCCCACCTCACCCACACACTTCTTTTTTTTTTTTCTTCTTCATTATTAATTGCAGAGCTCCAAGCACACGCAACACACGTCAGCGAGGTTCAAGAAGGTTTGCAGGGATTTTTCTTTTTTTTTTTTTTCTTTTCTTTTTTTTTTTGCATTTGAAGTCACTGCATTTCAGGAGGGCCAGACGATTCTGTCGGACAGCCGTGTTCATTTCCCCCACCACTCCGCCCGGACGGCCGCGGTGACCCCCCCACCCCCACCCCCACCCACCCAGAGGCTTTTCCTCACAGAGCCTTACACCACCAACAGGGTGGCAGACACGTTTCCTCAGTCTCCGACGTCGCTATGACAAATCAGTGGATGTGAATCAACTTCCTTTTGGACATCCAGTCAAACCTGTAGGCAGCTTGCATGCACTTTTTATTTTATTTTTTATTTTTTTTTGTTGCTGCGGACTCTGTTGTTCATGGGGGGGAGGGATGTGGGAGGGGCCACAGCGGAGCCAATAAACAACCTGAGCCGCCAGGTACCTGCTGCCTCCTCTCTGAACTGAGCAGTGAGGAAAGTTCCCAGTGTCGCTGTCTGTCTGTCTGTCTGTCGGGTTCCTCCGGAGAAGCCTCCATGTGATCAGTGTTGATGTGACGTCTTCATGTGCCGTGTGTCCATAGCGCCACTAGGGGCGGCGCAGGACACTCCCGGTCCCCCCCCCCACCCCCCCAATCCCCAAAGACCACGTCTGCTTCCTGTGTGCCATCTCCTCGCTCCGCATGCTTTACATACATTTTGTTGCGGTGAATTATTTTTACAAGTTGGTGTAAATGTTGTTTTTTTTTAACTGCATTTTTAAAAAAAACAACAACAAAAAAAAAAGTTACCGCCATTGTTTTTGCATTGTACCAAATACAACTTGGTTTCTTCCTCCAAATGTTTGAGTTTTCACTTTTTTAAACCTTTTTTTTTTTATTATTTTTTGCTCTCTCTTGATCTCAGGGCTGACTTTCAAATGTTTTAAGGTTTTTATTGTGTCGTTGTTTTATCCTCCCCCTTTCCCGGCCCTTTGTGTGGAGCCTACGTGGACTGGACCGCATATCAGGACGCGTCGGTCTCCTCGGATGCAAAGCCTTCGTACCTGGAACACACTACTCGTCACATTCCCAAAACACAACCACCTCAACGTGTCAGACAGTGCTGTGGTTTCTTATTTTATTATTCATTTTTTTAGGTTGAACCTTTGAATTATGACTGCCGACTTGTGTCACTTTCCCCCCCAACCCCCCAACCAACCCATGGTTTTCATTTTATGGGAACCTCTTTTGTAGACCTCTCAGAACACCCGAGGGAATTGTCATTGTTGAAAATAAATATTTTGTTGAACCTTGTGCTTTTCTGTCGGAGAACTCCTGTGCCGTTTACGACTGGCAGCAAAGTTGCTGCTATTTATTTCATGAGCACCTAAGTTCACAACAGCGCACGGTTAGGTACATATGTTGATCTAAAGATGCGAAGGTTTGACCATATTAGCTCAAACCCCAACATGGACGGTGAACCGTACATCTGTTTAACTCATAATGAAGGCACAGAGTCTCGAACAGCCCTTTTGGTTTTCCTTAACACAGTTCTCGATAGATTCCCCTGTTGTTAAATAAAAGACTGATCGAGTCACAACTCAGCACCACACCGAAGCTTTAGATGGCCAAACTACGGCCCGCGGGCCACATCCGGCCCGCGTGAAGGCAGTCATAAATCCCACCCCCACCGACACTTTTGCGACACGTAACTTTGCCGACATGTTAGCGTAACGTTAGCGCAAAGCTTAAGATGTCGGCCTCACCGTGTGATACAGATTGTGTATTGGAGAAATGTAAGCGGTAAAGTCAACAATCACTGCCACTGCGTCAACTCTCGGCTTCTAATAAAGGGCTTTTCAGGAAGAATGCTGTGTGGTATCGTGTTTGCAGCCACTGAAGTCGCTTCATCACTCACTTTTCCACCTGTGGGAATCGTTGCGAGACCGCGCCTCACTTTGCAGCCAGCAACGCTTCTGTACTGTGCAGTTTGGAATTGGTGCCCGTGTCCTTGCGATAACCGTCTCAGGCCAGCAGGAGGCGCTGTGTCTGCGGCAGAGTTGCTGGGCTCCGCGGTACAAGTCGATGCGTTGTAAGGAATTACTTTCAAGTTGTTTCAATGGAAAAAAACAAAAAAAAAAAAAAAACCGCTGCAGAGCGTAGCTTTAAAGCAATAGATTGGCATATTTTAAACTACCCCTTACCTGATGATATAAGGATTGATCTCTAAATCAGAAATCAACACATTTAATCTAATGAAACATCTATTTCTAATATTTTTAATTCCATATATTCTAATCCCAACAGGCTCAAAAGTAAATCCTGGATCATACAAACTTTAAAACGATACTATACCCCACTTTTGTAAGGATAAAAGACAACGACAACAATAACAACAACAACAACAACAAAGGATCAACACCAAGGGGGCGCCGCGTCGAGAATTCTCAATTTATTGACTAAATGTCAGCTTACAGGAAGACAGTTGTATTGCAAAGACAGACTGGGAGAAGAGTTCTAGTACTGCGGTCATCTACTCACTAAAACTCCACCAAAAATGATTAAAAAAAAAGAAAAAAAAAGAAAAGAAAAAAGCTTTTTGAAATATGTCACTGGACAATGAAGACACCCAGAGGTCCATCACAACACAACCTGATATGGATGAAGTGTGTGAGCGTGAGGGCGGGGGTGTGTGTGGGGGGGGGGGGGGGCAGACGACTGATTCAGACACTGTGAGGGCAGCAGCTGATGTGATCCGCGTTATTAAGTTGTGCCAGTGACTCATCCTTGCTGGCGGGCCCGCTCGCCCTCCGCTGCGGCCACTACACAAATAACACGTCTGGTGCACATCACGGTGCCGAAACTGCGAAAAAATGTTGCTGCTAATTTGCGTCTTCATCGCTGTTTGGTAATCTGTGTTACTGTGTAATGGGTCTAATTACATGTGTTTTATTTTTGTCTTGAGAAGCTCAAATAATTTCATTATTTACTTATTTTCCGTTTTTTTTTTTTTTAGCCCACACATTTTCATGGTAACACAAGCTCGAGAGAGTCGTTGGGTTTTTTTTCTTTTTTTCTTCAACATTTAATGTAACTGATTCAGTGCCAAAGGTCGATTGATCCTTAATTTGCTTTGGCTTTTTAACGGACTCCTTTGGGTCAGTGATAAGTGAGCTGTGATTACACAGAACCATCAGGGATCCTGTTTAATGGGATGTTAATAAATGATTGAGTGGAATCGGGTCAGCGGGAGGACGTCTCTCCGAGGTTTTAAAGTGAGGCCGACCGTCGAGTCAAGGCATCAACTTTGGCCATCAAACCACATTGATGCTATTACTACCGACTCAAATGCTATTCATGTTCGTGGCTGGACTCAGTTTGAATTGATTGAATGGAGGGATAGCGAATCCAACTTTAAATTTGAAGAAAGAAGTATGAATAAATATACACTATGGACAAAACATTTGACTCCAATCAATTTCCTTTTGTTTTTGTCTTTGCTGCAGCAAACTGGGGGGGGTGGGGGGAGGCTGCCTGTTCCACTGACTGGATAATAACAACACCAAGACATGTGAGGATGTTAATCCATACGTCCGTCTAAAAGCTATTTAAAAACACAACACATGAAATGTATTTACCTTTAGTAAAGATGGCACATAATTGAAATACTGTTTAGCAACGTAGCAATGTTTTCCGTGAAAGGATGCGATCACCTGGCAGGGAATTCCCCACAATGAGAAAAGCCCACCTTTACTTCCTCACTGCTTTAAACACAGATAGCTGACTTTGACATAAAGCTAGAGGCTAGAAGTTACGTTTGCAGAGAAGCTGTAAACAAAGGGCTCGGGAATTTTTAGGAAATTTATTTTGTGTGTGCTTTGCTCCGTTGGTATCTGGCGATGAAAAACGAAGACGTGAAAATTGATTTGATGCCGCAACCTGTATTTTAGCTTTCGCTTGCTAACTAATTTCATATTAGCTCGATGCTACTTGAGCTCTTGGCACCACGGGGCGCACTTTTTGAGTTAGTGCTGCGGCAGTGCTGCGCCGTGGGTACATTTGCCGTGCTTTATGGGAGAAGGACAAGAAAAGGTGGCTCAAAGCTGCAGAGAATGAATGACATTATGAGCTAATGCTCATGCTTATGTAACCTCATTCCCTTCATACGGCCGAGTGGAACCCCCCCACCGCCCCCATTTGAATGTTAGCATGCCACAGCTCAGACGGGCAGCACCCCTGGCAGCTGGCTAGCGGTGCGAACAGCGCGGCTACAGTGTCTGTATCAGGGGCGTCCTTTGTACCGAGTCAGAAGGCTGCGGATGAGGTCAGAGATTGTCACAAGATGCGGCCATTTGCATACTCGCTCGCTGATCCAGTGGGGGCTGTTATTTATTTATTTATTTTTTTTTAGCAGAGGCCGTTCAAATGGTTTGGGGGGGGGGGGGGGGGGCAGAAGTGGAGTTGAGACAGAGAAACATGCTGCTGGCAGCTAGAGCACACCTACTGAGCACTACAGCTGTTGACAGGGAGCATAGCGGGTCTTTTTTTGTTTGTTTGTTTGTTTGTTTTTTTCCGCACGGCAGTTTGAGAACGCACAAGTTCATGCAGATTTTTGTTAGAAAAAAAAAAAAGCGCAGCCCAGTGCTTCCGCTGATGCTCCGCTGGTTTTCAGGACGAGTCAAGCAAAGAAACCCGTCGCTCTCTGCAACGCTACCTTCAAATTGTTGTGACTAAAACAAGCAATGGACACTTACGCCATGTTACCAAATATGAGGTGGGAGCAGAAAAAAAATGAGAGAAACTCTTTAGGAACTACAACAATCTTTTGATTCTCCTAACTGTGATTTCAATTTGAGCCTTTTGCTTTCTATCTTCATGCTTTTTTCTGTTTCTGACAATGGTAAGATGTACACAACAGCACGGCAATACAAATATAACACACTGAATTAAAAACTAATTGTTTTTAAGTTGTTTTTTTTTCTTGCATTTTCAGCTCTAACAATGTCTCAGGAGATCAGGACGTCAATATTCACTCTGGTACAGAATGCAAGGACTGATGCTACTGCAAAAAATTACACATCACAACATTTTCTCTTTTTTTTTTTGCCCAATTATTATTATTTTTTTCCAATAAAGATGATTTTTGTTTGTTTGTTTGTTTGTTTAAGCTACTCTTCATGCAGTTTATAAAAAAGTGACTTGTTAACATCCATCGTGATTTTTTTTTTTTTTTTCCTTCAATTAAAAATGCTGGGTGAGAAACTTTTTCTATTTTTTCAGTCTGCATGTTTTGCGAAAAGTCTTTAAGAAAACAAGAATACAAACTGAATTGTTTTGTGGCAAAGAAAACGGAAGCTTTACAAACAGAATTCTCAGAGAGTAGAAAAAAGTCTTTCGTGGATACGCTGGAGATGGCAAACGGTGACATCACAAACCTTGGGTGTCGTGTGATGTCACGGATGTTGAGAGTTTACCTCCAAAAAAACGAAGACAAATCAGAAAAACACATTTGTGCAGTTGTCCAGTTTTGCTCACGGGTGTGTTCATACTTGTGTGCCGAATTCCGACTAATCTGCGTGCCTGAAGTGTGTTCACATTGAGAACTCTGCAGCAATACAATGTTCTTTTCTTCACACTCGAAACAATACTTCATTGGTGACAAACATCTACATCTAAGCGGCAGTGGGTAATAATGACCTGGCAACACATTAATAATGTTAGCGTGCTAGCTGGTGTTAATAACAACTAGCTAGCTATGGCGGCACATTTTACCGAGGCATTAGCTTTTGTGGTGTGAGTGTAGTTTGGAAAAAGGATAAATTGTCGTCGTTACTTTGGGTTTCTTGAGTATATATACGGTCAGATTTGTGAAAAGTGAAAATTAATGAAATGTAGCAGCTAGCGTTAGCCAGTGTTACTTTTGGTACGTGTAAAACAGCACAGTACCCTGTCGACATTTGTGCACAAGAAAGTGTATTGCACTGAAATGTGTTGAGATTAATTTGCAATTTGGAACACACCTTTTAATTCACTGTGCTGGAAATCAACTTCAACAAATAAAACGACTTTACAAAAAAATTCAAAGAAAATAAAGCGCATAGTTGTTTTCCATTCAAATAAATTGTCAAAGGTAATAAAGTCTCCTGTCAGATTTACACACACTGACTGCACAGTGATGCCAAACACACACACACACACACACACACACACACACACACACACACACACATTGTTGTTGATCATGAAATGCGTAAGAATATCACTCAATTTTTCCCTTGAAATCTGTTTTGGCCTCTTTTTTTTTTTTTACACAACTTTCAGCCCATTGGGCTCCGTTCACGTGGTCGAAAGATTCTTAGAAACTTCATGTCTCGCTTTGCTTTCATTGTTTTTGTTTTGTTGTTTTTTTTTTTTGCTGAAAGTATTGCTTCAAGAAACAAAAGTTGGCCTTCTACTTGGGGACGGCAGAATCTCAAACTGAGGTCAATTCAATCTTTTCCCCTCCCACTATTTCACGCTTCGGTCGCACACGGTACCAAAATCAAAGAGGAAGCGGCTCTTCCTCCAGTCGCTGATCCGTAAATCCTCTGGTGCCTGTTCAGGAATGTGTGTGTGGAACCTGTGTGTGCTCTTCCTCCTTCACTCTATTCAAAAGCAGAATGTTCGTTGACATTTACTGGCTGTTTGTTTGTCCCTTTTTTTCCCCCCCCTGTGCATGCAAGTGTCGGTGGGGAAGGGTTCAGCGGTGGGGCGAGGAGTACAAAAGAGTGAGTCCGCGACGGCGGCGTCTCAGACGCAGATTTCGATGGGCGTGGCCACCAGCATGCGGCCGCCCGGCGAACTGTTCTCCCTCGGCATCCGCTCGTAGCCGCTGTTGGTGGACGAGACCGAGCTGTTGGTGGACACGGACACAAAGTGGTGGGCTCCGCCCCCTCCGGGTTCCATCATCCCGCCTTTGGCCCCGCCTCCTCCCCCTCCCCCTCCCCCGATGCCCCGCTCCGCTGCCACGGGCGAGAGGGGCGACAGAGTCTGCTGCTTCATCCTCTCCACCAGCAGCTCTTCGTCCTCCTCGCCGGACGAGGACGACGAGATGGTACCGTCCACCTCCCCTCTCCCGCCTCCTCCTCCTCCGCCTCCTCCACCTCCGCCTCCGCCTCCGCCTCCGCCGCCGACCCTCTCGCCGCCGCCGCTAGCGTTGTTGCTGTTCCCGTTGTTGTTGTTGTTCTCCGCATCCAGCATCCAGGAGTGGCTGAAGTAGCCGAAGACCTCCTTGACGGAGCAGCGGCGGTCCTGCTCCACCGACAGCAGGCGGCGGAACATGCGCAGCGCCTGCTCGGTGAAGCGCCTCCACTGCGACGGCACGGCGTTGGTCCTCCGCCGCTGCCAGCGGACGAACTCCTGGTAGAAGGAGTCGGTGGGCAGCGCCTTCTCCCAGGGGAAGTTGCCCGTCAGCATGCAGAAGAGCAGCACGCCGAAGGCCCACACGTCGGTGCTGTAGTCCACGCAGAAGCCCTCGTGGCGGGACACGTCGCACAGCTCCGGCGCCGTGTAGGGGATGGTGCCGCTCACCTGAGGGGGGAAGAAAGTGGGGGTGGGGGGGGAACTGATTCTCAGGTCTCTTGTTGTGGGAGCCAAACTCATGCAAGGCCATTGGCAGTGGCGGAACCAGATTTTTCAATTTGGGGTGGCCATGGGCTCCGAGATCCGTGATGGCGTGCCATCGGATGCCAGTGCCAGCCAGTGCCACCCCGCTGGTTCCGCCTCTGGCCATTGGATCGCCAAGATTGGGTATCTCGGTATTTTCAATTGGCTTTGGCTGCTTTGCTCTTATTTCAAGAAGAAATTTATTTTCACCATAACCTCAACCTCTGATAGAGCGTGGGAGTTCATTTGACCTTTTCTGTTATCAATACTTTTCTCCATTTTCTCATACATAAGGCAATACGTTTTTTTGTTTGTGTTTTTGCCTTGCACGCTTGAGATTTTGAGTCCAAATTTTCACTCCTCTATCTTGGAAAGCTTCCGTCTGAACTACTTTTCTGCAGGTGGGACTGCAGGGAAAAAAAAAAGCATGGGAGGGAGAGATTTTTCTGCAACAAGGTTTTTTTTGAAATACTTGAAAGTCAGGAGAAGGTCTGTCAAAACTGTCAGGGATGTACGGCAAAAAAAGCCTTGGTGGAGAATAGTGTCTACCTCCAATGATTGGTCTGGCAGAAAAGAGTTCAGGTGGAAGCTTTTCTAGAGGAATAAGCAACAGAGATGCAGTCATCGAAACGGTAGAATGAACTTCCAGCCATATGGGAGGTAGAAAATGACTCCAGTTCTGATGAAAGCTATTGCTGCAGCAGCAGACTCCATGCTATTCTCTTTTAGCATCAAGCCTTGTTCACAACTTGTAGTACCTCCTTCTGTGGTTTCCCCCTGTATCAGTCACACTCTTGTAGCTTGCACCTCTTTACACTTTCAGTATTTTCCACCACTCCTTTATTGAAAGTCTCTTCACCTTCTCATTTATCTGTTGGTTCAGTGGCGTGTCCCTCAAAGAAGCTCCAAATGCTCCAAAATAAGAGGGCTAAAACAGAGAGACCTGTGTTCTCTGTGGGACGAGCAGGTGGCTAAGAAGGCAAAGAGCATTGTTTGCCAAGCCCCTCCTTCCCCTGGCTCACCACTTTCAGCTGTTGCCTTCTGGCCGTTGCTTAATTGTACCTTAGGGTGAAACCAACCATTACTTCAAATCCGTCTTTCCTTCAGCTATTATACTACTCAACTCAAATGGTGATCACTTCAAGTAGCCTTCATGCACTGCCGTGGCTGAGGAAACCTTATTTTATTTTCTGTTTACACAACTGAGAGTGAGAAGTGCCCTTATAAGATCTGTCCAGTGAACTGTGTTTGTTGTCATGACTTGTGTTGTAGCCAGTTTGTGTAGTGAGCAACTAATGAATTGCCCCTAGTGGAATCAATACACTTGCCTGAATCTGAACTTATAAATGCGTGAGAAGTGAAGACTGACTGCAAACACTTTCTGCTGGACGGCGTCAAGATGGATGAGCTAGCGAAGGCTAGCAAACCTTTTCTTTTTTTAGGAGGGTTGAAGAACAAGGTTCCGATCTTCTTTGAGAAATGGCCACTTACTCTTTTGACAGGCGAGCCCGCTCGGCGAGTCATGCCAAAGTCCGACAGCTTGACCTTGCGGCACTCTCGGTCGAAGATGAGAATGTTTTCCGGTTTGATGTCCCTGTGGACCAGTTTCTTACAGTGCAGGTAGTCCAGCGCAATGGCCACCTGGTGCACGCAGCGCTTGGCCACTGCCTCAGGGAGACCCACCTGGCAGGTGAAACACAGACTAGCGTGAGCAAAAAAAAAACACACACCACAGACAGACTATAGATTTCTGCATGCATGGTTTTAATTTACAGCTGATTCGAAACTCCCTGGTCGATTCAAATCTACTTAACTAGCGCTTCGTAAAGCTTCAAAGCTACTGACACATAGTCAGTAGAATGTGTGTGCTACGTATGGGGTGGTGGAGGTGGTCACCTGTGGAGGAATAATGTCGAAAAGGTCCCCAGCCAGAGCGTACTCCTGGGCAAACACGTAGTACTCGTCCGTCTCGAAGGCGATGCCGAACATGTTGATGATGAAGGGGCAGGGCGACAGGTACAGCGAGATGCTGTACTCCCGCAGGAACGACTTGAGCTTGGTCGTCTTCTTTTTCAGGAACTTCAGGGCCATTTTCGTGCCTGTTGGGCGCAGAAAAATGCAAGATGGTTCACTCCATGTGCTCCGCTTGTGCTGTAAGGTTCAAGTGTTGTTTTGTTTCTTTTCGCTCACCTCTAATCTTGTGGATCACCAGGTCCACCTTGCCGTACGTGCCCTTTCCCAGCTCCCTGATCACCTCGTAGTACTTGTTCACTTCCAGCCTCTCCAAGTTCTGGGCTGCGATCAGCTGGAGCTCATCCAGGATGTCCATGTTGGCTCGAGACACGAGCGGAGAGGAAGTCATCGTGGAGACGGTTTCAGGTAAGCGGCCCGGGGCGAGAACTCAGCTCAGGCAGGCAAGACGAGAGCCGCCGCGACAGCAGGCCTGGCGTCACTGCACAGAAACCAGAGAGTGCACAGCGCTTTCAGCAGTTCGTCATGGTACTTTTATTGATGCGATGAGTCGCGAGGAAGGACTTTGTTTGTTGCACTATGATTAGATGCGGGACACACAAGAACCTCTTTGTCTGTCTGTCATGGAGAAGTAATGATACTGACTGGATTCTGATTCATTTCCCAGTGAGGTGCTAGTATTAGTTTGAAACTGTCTGACGGACTTCCAGGGAGCCTCATTATCGTCACAGGGTTTGTGTTTGTCCATATTATGGTATGGTGTTATGGTATTATGGTAGCAGTGCAGGATCCAAGCAGCATCATGAAAGGTCCTATATTCTACCAAATTCAGACTCTCTGTCTCCGTCCTGTAGTATTCAGGAAATCACCCCTCTGTGATGTCACAAAGGGCACTGCAACCTCAACGAGTCCTCTCCCAACCACAGCCTGGTGGTCATTCAAACTAAAATGTTGAGTTTATTTTCTGAAGATCTATATTGTTTTTCTGATTATAAGTATTGTAAGGCTAGTTTGAAAAAATACTCTGCAATAGGTATGATAGAGGACTATTTGTTTACTCTGTAGGAGGGCAGTGAATAAATCCAGATACTTCAATCCTTTGATCATTTCTTAACAAACAGATCAGAGATAATGTTTTTCCACATTTTGAATTTAATTAAATTGAACTGAAAGCTCAGCGACCTTGCAAGGACTCATTAGTTACGGCAACACAAATCTCACAAAAGTCGGCATAACAGACGAAGGTTGTGAAGGATAAAAGGCTCGTCTGTGCGTCTTGTTGCATGTGAAAAGATTATTCCCAAACATTTGTTACAGAACAGTAATGATTTCACAGCATGATAACTGAACGGGATTCATTGTGTCTTCATTAAATATATACGATTGTTAGCATTATTCCTGCGTAACAAACGCACACACATTATCCGGGACCTGAGTGCTAATTTTCGTACTGTTGAAAAATGGTATGACGAATAAAGTTCCTTGAATCCTTGAAGGATTGTCTGCTGCAGTGTTAAAATACATTTGAGTCTTATTTTGACAGAGAGTATGAGCGACTGAATGATGAACAAATTGTGTTTATTATTAGTGAATATACCATTATTTACTTTGGCATTCAACTAATAAGTATTTCCCCCGGTCACTTGACGAACACATTCGGCCCTTAACATATAGGGGGAAAAAAAAAAACACGGACCACCGACAGACACAATATGTTTTCTGCGTGACACTCAATGATCAGCGTTTCTTCTCCGGACAACAAAACCTTCAAGCAGCAACACACCTAACGTGCAACATCTTCTGCCGTGTCGATTGCAGAATGTGTTTTTGTGCTTCTGCTGTTGCTTCAAGGTCAGCGGCGGCGGCGGAGGAGGAGGAGGAGGAGGAGGAGGAGGAGGAGGAGGAGGAGGAGGAAGGAGCCGCGGATGTTGCAGCTTGCAGTCTGTTCTGATCTGCAGCGTGATAGTCGCTGCAAATGCTAATTATCTGCAGTGAGGGCTCCAGTCATTCTAAATGCTACTTGCCGAAGGGGATGCCAGAGCTGAGCTGTGAGTTGAGTTGACTCACACACACACACACACACACACACACACGCTCCTCCCCAGCAAATCCATACCCTGCTGCAGGGTGATTATTTTTAGTGATTACTCTCTGCATTTTTTTTCTCCTGAGCATCTGCCTGAAGTCATGATCCCTGCAGACCTGGGCATGCTTGTTTGCACACACCCATAGGCGTGCAAAACGCACACACACACACACACACACACGCACACACACACACGCGCGCGCGCGCGCACGCGCCGATTTATTATATAACCCGAGATGCTGGCAGGCAGCAGCAGCAGCAGCAGCAGCAGCAGCAGCAGCCTCTCGCCATCCCCCCGAGGAGACGCTCATAAACTGCTCTTTGCCGTTTCTCACAACAAAAACAAGCGCCGCTTGTTTTCTCAGCAAAAAAAAAAAAGCAGATCTGCAAACAATTTAACGTGCCAACAGAATCAGTGTGGACAAATTAAAGGTCCCATATTGTCAGATTTTTGTTTTGAAAGCCACTGCAGTCCCGTGGTGCAAAAAAAAAAAAAAAAAAGCTCAAACATGAAAGTTAGCCCTGTGTTTGCAGCCTCAAGCTTTCTATTGAATCTGATGCTTCGTTGGACCTTCCGCATTTTTGCGAAGGGGACAAAAGCAAGTCGGCATCAGAGGGACAAACACACACCTGTACAGGGCTGTTATCGTTCAACAGAGAGTCATCAGTGCCCTCCGTGATGTCACACAGGGCTGTGTTTCAGACCCTCCTGTTTTGGGACCCTTCCTGAAATGTCAATCAAGCAAAATAAGTGACAGTGGACTTTTTGCTACCGCTTTCTGAGGAATCCACCGACAGGATGGAGGCAAATCTTACTGAGTGGGTGAATTTTGCACAATTTGGAACGTTCAGTGTCCATTTGTTCAGTGTCCATTTGTTCAGTGTCCATCTACTGTCAATCAGCCACGTCACCCTGGTGCAAGCGCTGCCTCGCTTCTCCACAGCAGAGAGCAGAGCAGAGCGCAGCTGACAGAGGGAATAGAGGACGGACGTTTGGGGGCGTTCACTGACAGAGCAGAGAGTTTTAGAGGAAAAACCAGCGCCAGGCTGCGGCGGTTCTCCGGTTCTCCGGTTCTCCGGTTCTCCGGTTCTCCGCCTGTTTGGTGCGAAGCCGGCAGCAAAGGTCGTTGACACCAGCAGGTGCGGAGCGATGAGTCACTTTGGGGTGAGAAGAGAAGATGCACTGCGGCTCACACACAGGAGCACTCGGTCACGTGTGACACGCCCATGGAAGGGGGAGGCGCACGGGGGAGGGGGGGCCGGCTGTCGTAAACAGAGAAGGCCAATTTGTTTCTGTACGTGGACAGAAGTGCTTATGGCAGCAGTGCAGCATGCAAGCAGCATCACGTCATGGTTCCGCTGTGTGTTTGTGTGTGTGTGTGTGTGTGTGTGTGTGTGTGTGCTTGTGTGTGTGTGTGTTAATTCCATCATATCTCCACTTACTGCAGTGAATAAAGACCCAGTTTCAATTTCATTGTTTGTCTTTTCAGCTTCACAAGACAAACGAGTCGGTGGGCGTCTCCTTCTGCAGTGCACTAACATGGTTTGTTTGCTAAATAAAGAAAACAGGTCCTCTGGGAGTCAGTCTTTTTCAACCACTCGCAGTGGTAATTGCAAGGGTTGCGCGAAATAAAGTTTTTTTTTTATTTTTTATCCTTTGATCTTTATACACATTGATTTGCGAAATGTGATGTTTATGTAAACAAAGAAACTGTAGCAGACAGCGGGAAGGTATCTCTGGTCTGCTGTATTAATTCAAGCTTAACAACTTCAATTAAATCAAATCAAATTTGTAGCCCCCAAGCGTTCAAGTGGGTAGATGCCGTTATTTCTTTGTAATAATTGTTTAATTTGCAAAATATCTGTTCTGGGAAAACTGGAAAGGTTCTGGCTTTCACACACTCCCAACAACAAGCAGAGCTGCATCGGCAAACAGCAAGAAGATGACAATCACAGTTACACAAGGAAGAGAAGGAAAAGAAGACAAAGACGTTGCAACGCAACAACGTTGTAAAACGGCTCAAATAGAAAAAACAATTTGAGGGGACAAACAGACAACAAAAAAGGGAAGTTAAAAAAAAAAGAAGGAATGATGGTCGGATTTAAATTCTTGTGACTCTCAAACCACAGCATTAAACCTGCACACCTGCAGCAGACAGACAGACCACCGGGCAGCAGACAGACAGACCACCGGGCAGCAGACAGACAGACCACCAGGCAGCAGACAGACAGATCATCAGTACAGACTGCTGAGTTCTTCACACAAACATTTTCAGATTTCAGGGAGCACAAGATCACGCGGGTCAGACTTGAGCTCCATGCTTATTAACAGGTAGGTAGCATCACTAGTCGCCAGAGGGAGAAAGCCATGTTCAACAGCAAAAGGCGCTAATTGCACCACCGGCCATCAACTCCAGTTTCCACTGGGCAAATATGTCGACGGTTGCTTATATTTAATTTCCCTCAGGTTTGACCAAAAATACGCAGGTGGTCCAAACAAGAGGGTTGAGAACTGCAGCTCGAGTGAAGCTCACAATCAGGTTTGTGTGCCGTCTCGACCAACCACATCCTGAGTTCGGAAAAGAGGCGTTAAATTGGATTTTTCTGGAATATCTTCAACTTACTTCGTTCATTTCTACCAGAGAGAAGAAACAATATCTGGCTGGTGCCGGGCCTCCGGCAAAACATAATAACCAAGACTTCTGTGTACTGGAGAAGTCAAAGGAAGTTTTATTGCTCTGAGGCTGGACGGCCACTTTCAGCTCCTGCTCGGTGACTGAAGAACCAATCAGTTCGTTTGAAGTTAACAAATAACCTGAGGTGTGGAGGTGCTGGTAGATGCATTTTACAGCCTAGACAGACTTGACGTTTTTATCTAATAAGCAGTAATGCATATAATACAATTGTTTTATTATACAGGTTTAGTTTGAACAATTTTATTATTATTATTATTATTATTATTGTTATTATTATTATTATTATTATTATTATTATTATTATTATTATTATTATTATTATTTTCATGAAATATTTAATAATATTTCAATGTTAACTTATTTCAAATATTATAAAACTTCATTGAAATTTGGAAAAAGTTGATTCTCATCTATAATTAGTAGTAGAACTATAATTGGTACTATTATTATTACAATACATTGTACATTAAAAACATCTGTGTGTGTCAGGCTGTTGAGGCTACAGTGTATGAGCCGACTTGACAAGAGAGAGCGCATGCGTGCGTGTGTGTGTGTGTGTGTGTGTGTGCGCGTGTGTGCGTGCATGTTGGTGCGTGTGGGTGTGTGTCCTCTCCCACAAGCAGAGCTGCATCTGCATTTGTTTTTTTTTTTATACTGAAACACTGAGAGCTTGCTGGTGAGTTAGTGGGTGAGTGAGTTAGTGGGTGAGTGAGTGAGTGAGTGAGTGAGTGAGTGAGTGAGTGAGTCATCAGGTCAAGACCAAAGTCTGCTCTCCGCGCCAAGTGGAAGTCTGCTTTCCCACTCTGTGCGCGGGTGCACGTCTCCAGCGTGGCGGCTCGGCGGCTCGGCAGTAACAATAACTCAGCGCACAAACTGGCAACATTTCACATCCTGGGCAGGTGAAACTGCAGAGCCAATAATTGGACAGCGCTCTCGCAGGGCCGGAGTGTGATTGCAATAGAAAAAAAAATAAATGGGATGGATGCTGGTTGTCCTCCAGCAATACACCCCCCCCCCCGAGGTGTGAATCCCGGCAATGGAATTGACTGGCAGCGCATATTTCAGCCCAGAGGAATTGTCAGTACGAAGAGTAACAACTCAGTCCAAACCCTCCACGCTGCTATTTTAACAAGGTGCTCAGCGCTGATCAGCTCAACACAAATGTTGGGGGAGGCGAGCGACAGAAGCCGCTAATCTCTCGGCAGCACAACCTCTGCAGGACCGAATGTCGGTCTCACATTTCACAACCCACTCACACAGATACGCTTCTCTTGACTGAGGCCTGCAGGGCCACAGAAGCACCTCAGTCATCCGTAGAAGAGGCACACCATCTTTGGTGAATTCCAATTGACCCAAACAGGGATTGAGGTAGAAATAAGGTTTGTCAATCTCCAAAACCCACCGAGGCAGAAATAAAGACCAAACCAAACCTAAAACCGGCGCTGCGTCGCGTTCGTCCGAGCATTTGCTATTTTCTTTCAACTGGGAGCGGCAGGATCAGCAGCAAACAGCCAAGAGGAGCTGAAGGCCAGCTAGCGCCGCCTTCCTTCTTTTCAAATTTGATTTGAATGAAATAACAATCAGCAGCAGAAATTACAATTTCGAGTGGAATATCTCTTTAGGTTTTCTGATTAACATCCATTCAGAGCTACGCATTTTCAATTGACCCGGGACATTTCATCCAATCCAAACGCATCCCAAAAAAGCGCAATACTTCGACGAATCAACGGTTAAAAACAAAGAAGAGGTTGCAAAGAGGAAAAGAGAAAAGTGCCGCAGTGTGCAGCAGTCTTTTCCACGCAGCCTTGAACCCACCGTCCCTGCCTCCCACCTGCGGGGCTGCAGGCCAGTGCGCCGATCTCGTCCCCGCAGGCCACACTGACGCCGAGCCCCGTGGAAAGAAAATCCCAGACAGATTACGCAACCAGAGGGGCAGCGGCGGCGGCGGCGGCGACGAAGGCAGCCGAAACCATTCCCCGACAATTAAAGCACAAGTCCGTCTTCATCCCGTTTCCATTTCAGAGGACCAATCAGCTGCAAGAGATGCAGCCTCCCACTGGAAGAGTCGTATCTTGCGCGCATGGAGGATTAGTCCCGCTGGAAACATAAAAGGCTGCCCTGATCAGAGGGGGGGACTGGCTGTCTCACACACAATGTGTGTGTGTGTGTGAGTGTGTGTGTGTGTGTGTGTGTGTGTGTGTGTGTGTGTGTGTGTGTGTGTGTGTGTGTGTGTGTGTGCAAGTGACCGCACTGACAGGGAGCCGTGCATTGAGGGAGGAAAAATAATGAGGAAGATCAGAGGACAATGATAAGGACCAGTCCAGTGTGTGTGTGTGTGTGTGTGTGTGTGTGTGTGTGTGTGTGTGTGTGTGTGTGTGTGCCACTACACTCACACAATTCCTGGTGCTATCTCTCCTCCACCTTCCAGTGGAAATGGTTTAGACCTTCCACTGTGTTGGCCCGGACCTCTGACCTCTGACCTCTGACCTCTGGCCCCAGCGTGATTGGACGGCAACCCCTCATTGACGGTGAGAAGGTCAAGGGTCCTCTGTTCCGGGGGGCGGGGGGGTCACTTCACGGGTTTCTGGAGGGGCGCTCGGCGTAGCTTCTACGTGCGTCTGCGTCAGTAGCTGCGTTTCCACGGCCGCTAGAAATGCGCGAAATCTAAATATCGCAATAATAAAAACTGGTAACGGAAACAAACTTAATTTCAAAAAACCTAAATCAAATCAAATATGGCTAAAAGGTTTTGATGCTCAATTGACATAGATCGCAAAAGTGTCATGGAAACACTTTTTTTTTTTTTTTCGCACTTACGCGTCGTGACGCACGGAGGTCACCTGACCAGTTCACTTCAAGTGAAAATGGAGCGTTATGTTCGGACGGAGGAGGACAGAGAATATTTTTTTTACAAGTAATCAAAGGGGAAAATAGAACAACCGTTCTTGACAGCAAACAAAGGGACTCAAACCATCGCAAAAGTCATTCCCGTAAATGTCACAGGCCGAGGATTTTACGTGAATTGCGGCTCGTGCGCTTCACACCAGTCGATGGAAACCCCTGCAAATCTCCATCGTACTTTGTCGAAATTTTTAGAAATATCGCTTGTATTTTGCGTTTAGTTCTTGTGCTTTCCAGCGACAACAGCGCGTGTGCCTCCGGTCAGTCAATGAACCCCAGAAATGAAAAGCCATTCTTTTGATTGTCCCGCTTCGCACAGTGTGCACCTGAAACACACACTTCTGAAAAAGACCCCCCTTGTGATGTCACAAATGGCACAAAACCTTTCAAAAATAGTCACCGCCAAAAAACACACCGGTCAAAGGTGTTTGCGCTGCCCTCTTAGTTTAATCGGACACCTTTGTTTTTGTCCTCTTGCGAGCAGGTGGCCACAGCAGGAAATTAAGACTGGGAGGTTTTGGCCGGAGGACGAACGTGCTCCTCGAAGTGTGGCGACCGTGGCAAGACTGGACTTCTTCACATCTCCTGGATTGAATCGACAGCTTGACGTTTTCTCCATTATATACTGTATTTGAGAGAGCCCGTTGACGTGAACCAGTCAGCGTCGGAGGTCTTGCACTGAGCCAAACGTTGCTAGCTGGTTTTCCAGGGACTGTGGCTCAGTGGAATCTAATCAGGCAGCAGAACGTAAACACAAATAATGTGCAAAAAAAAACAAAACTCGAATCGTACACCTGAAAAACATTTTTCTTGTCACATGACTCCCAATCATGTCATCGCACGCAAGCAAGGGCTTTGCAGCCAGTATGATGCTGTACACACAAACGTGCCAAACTTGCCTGTTGTCTGTTGTTGCTTTGGCAATTTGGTCAAATCCAAGAATGAACGTACCCATAAACTCCTAAATACACCTGGATTAATAGAACATACCTTATTTCTTGTGTTGGCCGCACACCAAGGAGGCATTATTGCAGCACAAATAAATACAAAAAGATTTTCTAAGTTCTAAAATCATCAGATTGGATGAGAAGCGTTCCACGGAGTGCGCAGCTAAAGCGCTGAAACGCGCCCTGGCAACAGCGGAGCCAGAGAGGAGGAAAATCCATCCGTGACTCGCTTTCACTGTTTCAGTCTTTGAAGACACACAGCTCTGAAAATCAGCCCTTCGTGATGTCACAAAGGAAACTGCTCCCTTTCCTCGGCCGGTGACAACACCTCGGCGGGTGTTTGTTGCACCCTTGGTTCTTGTCCCTTTCCGACACTGAGCATTTTTAACATGGGGTCCTTAAACAGAGGGCTGAATGTGCAGTTTTCTGGGGATGTGTTGGCTTGCTCCTTTGATTTTCTTTCATTTTTGAAATATTAGCAATGCACGGTTGAAGTCCTGGATGAACAGCAAATACCACTGCACTCTTTAAACACTAATACTACTTAATACTATTTAGTGCTATTTTACGCTGTAAAGTATGGCTCGTCCCTACCAGACGGAACGGTGTTGAGGGGTCGGGACCAGACGGAGGAGTCAGCAGCTCACCTCAGACGTCCAGCGAGCAAGAAAGATTGTTGGCAAGAGTGCGACCTACATCTCGATATGTGACTCATCATACTGGAGTCGATCTTGTTTGAGTGTGTGTGTGTGTGTGTGTGTGTGTGTGTGTGTGTGTGTGTGCGTGCGCGCGCGCGCCCCCGTGCGCGCTGCCTGCTTCCTGAGTCTTCAGGGGGTTTAAACCCACTTTGATCAGCTGTGTCTCAGGCTTAACACGCATCCACACATGCAAGACAACCTCCCACTGCAGCTCAGGACGCATTAGGGGTGCAGTTTGGTTTTTTGTTTTTAAATTTCAACACATATTTGATTTGACTGATGAGCAGCAACTTTGCAAGACCGGGGAAGACGGAAGTCGTGTCATTTCGCCTGTCTTTTGAGGGAGACAAATGAAGCCAGGTGATGGGGGGGGGGGCGAAAGGTGGGGAAGGGGGGGGGGGCAGGGCTGGATGTAAACAGTACATGCAGCTCCGTGCAGCCCTTTAGCTGCTACGTCATGTTGGAGCTGCAGCATGCGCCCCTCTCATACACACACACACACACACACACACACACACACACACACACACACAGCACCGGCGCTGAGGAAAATCACTGTCACTTGCACTTTCAGCCTGGGACACACACACACACACACACACACACACACACACACGCACGCACGCACACACACGCACACACACACACGCAGGCACGCACGCGCGCTGCTGCAGATACCTGTCAACACCCCACACCCCCCACACCCCCACCGGGATGCTTGACAGCGCTCAGATCAATAGGGCCAATCCCACATCCGCCACCGAAGACCGCAAGACCGCTGTTTTTTTTTTTGGTTGAGGCTGCAACGTCGAACAACATGCCCGCGCGCACGCACGCGCGCACACCTATCAGCTCGGCTGTCACTGTCGTTGCAGCGCACATAGAGGAGCCTATAATCAACGATGCACGGATTCCACGAGAAGACGCCCGGCACAGCGAGGCCGCATAGGACGGGGTTGTAGGTGAGGAGGAGGAGGAGGAGGAGGAGGATGAGGAGGAATGTGATGATGGAGAAGCGGGTGTGAACGGGCACTCACCCTCCAGACGGTTCCCAGTCACACGGGTGGGCTGCGGAGTCCGCCCTGTCAGCCCCCCAGGCTGCTGGAGAGCACAGGGGACGGGCCGGGGCGCATACTAGGGCCAGGGGAGCCGGACAGAGACGCGGTCGCGCCGCCTGGAGCCTCCGTGCAGCGGTGAGACGGTGGATGTGGCGCCGAGCATCCCTGCAGCCTCCTCCGGCTCTGCGTCCTATTGTCTCCGCATCGCTCTGTCCTCTCGCAGGGGGAGGAAGCAGGTGGGGGAGGGGCAGGGGGAGGGGGAGGGAAGAGAGGTGGAGAGCCCTCCCCCTTCCTTCCAGCTCTGGCCAATCGCAGCGCAGCTCCGCTGGGAGCCGCTGCTGCTCGCTGTCTCCGTACAGACTATGCTGCGTTCAGGGCCGGCCGCGACTCTGGAAGAAACCACCGCAGGTTTTTCGCTTCCTGCCAAAGTTGTTGCTTCTGCATTTTTGGAAGCAGACAAAAACAAGGCAGTCACAAAGTGGGGATTAGTGAGGCATTAGTATGATGTCACAAAGGGATGATTTTCTAACAATAAAATGGAGACCCATGTTTTTTGCATAATATGGACTTAATATATCAATATTATATTATATGACATAGCGTCTCATTCTTTAAATGAATACATGTTTTATTCTTTATAAAAGAACAATTCATTCTCACCTAAATGGTTGTATGTCTTTACACGAGTGAGTTTTGACAGTTTCTGGTCAATTAAGCAAGAAATCTTGTCTTGCAACTTCTGAATGATCGAGATGATTTAGTGTCACCGAGAAAAAAGGCGCTTTCCTTTCTCAGCTGTGAGCAAAGCAGTTTTAGTTCTGCTCAAAGTCATGGCACTCCCCAAAAACTCATCAATAGTTGCGGCCAAAACAAATGCAAATCCATGCAAATGATTGAACGTTATTAATCGCAGCCAACGTGATGTATCTTTCGTACGAAGTCGTCTCTGTGTCATTTCCTCAGCACCGATTTGAAATCAGGCTGAGGCGCCTGCGGCGTGGCGGAGGGTGTTCATCGTCCCTCCTGAAATGAGCTTTTAATGAGCACTAATTGTCCGTTGTACGCGGATAACACACTTGTGTTGAGCTGTTGAAGCTCAACACAAGAAATGCTGCGATGCACCAGAGGCCTCATGAATCACACCAAGACCTTGACACTCTTTTTTTTTTTTTTTTTTTTGAGTCGTCGTTACCGCCTCCTGAGGCACCAATTTCATAACATAGTCAAAATCAGTTCGGAGAACAATGTTTTTGTGGCTCTGTAAATTTGAACTGTGCAGTGTCCTATTGTTGTCTCTTTCTGTGTGATGGGCCACGATGACAAACTACAGGGAAATACTTTATGCCTGGCCACAATATCTTCTGTAATTTCCCCCCCCAACATTCTGTCATGTGTGAAACTCTAAATGTTTTATTACAAGACAACGTGCAATGAAAGAACACACTTTAGGACATAAATAGCTGTCATATAAAATTAGATAATATTAATTTAAAAAAAAAAAATTAGGTAGTGGACGCCCCCAAAATTCTCTCTCCTTTATGGTGGCTTTCTAGGTTTAATAATGCAAACTTCAGTGTCATATCAACCTTATTTTTTTCTGTTATATATATTCTGTTAAATGTCTGTCGTGTAAGATTTCAAAGGGATCTTTTGATATCAGGTGGGATTTGAAAAGGAAAGCATATCTATGTTTTCAGTGACACACAGTCACACACACACACACACAAAAAAAAAGGTGAAATTTTGTGTTTTGCTTTGCTAAAGGTTACAGTACATAAGTGGAAGAGTTCACTTGCAAAGTCCATGTGTGTCTACAGCGGCGCAGGATGTCGACCTGCTCAGTGAAATTGCAGTGAGGATTTTTACTGCGACGCCACAGCAGCTTCAAGCAACAGCAACGGCCCGAGCTCTGAAGTTGATGAAATTTACAAGGTGACTGCAAACGCCTCACAGGTTTAACACGGAGAGGGCATCTCAGCAGTGTCCCCCCCCACACACACACACCCTCCCAACCCCCCTCTGATAAGCAAAAACATTACTCGGCAGTCATCTGACGTCGGCCCGAAAACGACCCTCTGAACCTGCAGTAAAACATCGGAACGTTAATAAACTTTGCTGCAGTTGTGAAACAGCAGCTTTATGTTTTGTGATTAAGCCCCCTCGCACTTTACACCAGAACAAGGACGCGTTTTATAAGGCGTCTATAAACAGCCTGTAGTTGTTTTTGGGTAACACAACGCAACGTTATGTCTACAGCTCACATATTCATGCAGACACACACACACACACACACACACACATATATATATCTCCGTTTTGAGTCTCTCAGTGATACATCAGCCATGACTGATTCTTTGTAGAAAGCAGCCCTCCGGTTACCAAGCTGTTGCATCACAGGATGAGAATAGGGACTGGCTGTCCCCCGAGGTGGCTCAGCCTCTCCACCAATACTGTCACACGGGGGGAAACAAGCCTCCTGCTCTGTAAACATCACAGTCCTGGAGCCAGAACACACACACACACACACACACACACACACACACGCTGAGGCGGTTGAACAAATAAAATGTGGCGTGTTCCAGAGCTTTTCACACATCAAGGAGGGTGACACTCCTGGGTTTGCTTCTTTCTGTCTTGGTTACCTGTGGGAAAGCCTGCGGGACTGTTTCCAGTTTGCAGGAGGGACCTGCTGCTGAGAGCTCCTGGATTAATGGAGCCGTGCGGGTCGTGCACGCCGCCTGCGACAGTGTAATTACCAGGAACGATGGGAGCCGCCGGTGAGCGACTGCACTTCTGCTCGGTGTCGCCTCGCAGCTCTGCTGTAAAGGGCCAGTGTGGGAGATTTAGCTTCATTTATAACCGTTATATTGCTAAAAGCTCAACATACAGCCCATAAATACATACAAAAGTGTGTACTCGCAGTACAATAAGTCATTTGGTTTTTCTACCCTTTGAATGGTTTTCATATATATAAGAATATACATGGAGCAATAAGGCCAGTTAGCTGCCATCTGGCACCACCTGACACTGCCCTAAATACCAAACACGCTGTCAGGTGGGCTTCCTGAAATATTTTACACACTGGACCTTCAATCGCATTCATCTCTCCTGCACCCGTCTACTCCGCAAAATCCCTCGACATGCACTTGAACCGTCCACTGGTTGGCCGTGCAGAATGGAGGGCAGGGTGTGTGTGGGGTGTGTAGGTGTGTCTAGAGAGCCAGCAGCCGAACACCATGTGCTTACAGGAATGTTTATTTCAGAAACAGAAAGACCACAGTTTAAAAAAGGAGGTAGGGAAAAAGACACAGTGAAAGACACTCAGTGCTAAAAAAGAAATTGCATGGTAACCAGACCACGTTACTCATTGACTTAGTCCACTAAAAAAATGTCTGGAACAGACAGAACACAGAGAAAGGTGCAAAGTCAGTAGTGACGATCGGTCGGAGGAGGTACGTGTGGAGTCAGTGCAGAGAAGATGGAACTCAAAGGGACAATTTACGTTTAGGATGCTTTGTAAAGTGAGTATAAGTTAATGCTAAAGGTCTCCGACACACTCACACACACACACAAACACACAAACACACACGGCCCTACACAAACAGATAGAGAGCCAGGTCTTTAGTGTGCAGGTGCTGCGCCAGGTTCTGGATGCGACACAGCCGCGCGTTCTGGGCGTCTCCGGCGCTGTACACCCGGAATACGTGGTAGCGCTCCCTCTCCCGCAGGGCAAAGTCCAGCTCGTTGGCCGACAGGTGGATGAAGGACCTGTCGCGCTTCACCGTGGCCTTCACCTCCACGTACACCACGCTGGACGGCCCGAACGACAGCTTGAAGTCGTACGGCTGGCCGCTCTCCCCGCTGCCGTTGCACCAGAGGACCTGGGTGGGCCGGCCGGGCTCGGCGCCGTCCCTCCAGTCGCACAGGAAGGAGTTGACCAGCTGCTCCCCCCACACGCCGATGGCCGTCAAGTCCATCGGCTTGTCCGACAGCACCACCTGTGGTGGCAAGAGGTTCAGGTTCTCGCAGACGGAAAACGCTACCGCGAAGGTCTATTTCTCATCCAAGGTCAGTCGTTTAAAAAAATAGGTTTGTTTAGATGAGATTAGATTCATTTAAATGAGATTACACTCAACTTTATTGTCACTGTCATTGCACGTCACAAGTAGAGAAATGCAGTGAGCATTCAACAATGTACTGTATATATATGTATGTGTGTATGTATATATATGTATATATATATGTATATATATATATGTGTGTATATATATGTATATATATATATATATATATATATATATATATATATATATATATATATATATATATATATATATATATATATATGGGGACCAATCAAATCTCCCCTCTGCTACCGCCCACACATCCAAATATGGAATTATCTGGTTTAAAAACTGACAGGTTATCCAACCTTGTCAAGTCCTTGTTGATTATTATTGAGAACCCATTAATGTGATCAGTGTCTTTACACAGATCACTATCATTAACAATCATGTAACTCTAGGCTAACTGAGAAAACGTGTTATCTCAGGAGAGTTTAGCGAACTGGCTGCCCTTCCTTCCTGTGACTCAGGACCCATGAAGTAGCTGTCGGGTTCAGAAAGGTTGGAGATCCTGGCGCTAGATGCTGCACGGGTGGTGGATGTACTCACGGTGGTGGGTCTCTGGCAGTGGAGCTCCAGGTCCTCCAGTGTGGTCTGAGGGCTCAGCTGAGGGAAGTCCAGGTTGAGAGGGCGAGAAGGTTCCGTCGCTGCAGCA
Organism: Nelusetta ayraudi; assembly: GCF_046127955.1. Taxonomy (NCBI): domain Eukaryota; kingdom Metazoa; phylum Chordata; class Actinopteri; order Tetraodontiformes; family Monacanthidae; genus Nelusetta; species Nelusetta ayraudi. Next base: position 4,149,056 of record NW_027466092.1, read on the forward strand.
CTGCCCTGGAACGTCCCCGACAGCACGACAGCATCGGGGACGACCCTGGGGGGAGGAGGGGGAAGAGTTGGGGGGGGGGGGGCAACACGACAAGTCAGCAGTAGTTTGTTTTGTTTTGTCTATTTTGTTGGAGTTGGTTTAACAAATGTGTGGGGACAGGAGGGGGGGAGTGGAGGCCTACAGGCTGTTTGGAGGCGGTGGGCTGCTGGCTGCCTCGACAGGCTGACCAGATGGAGGTCTGGCAGCAGCAGCAGCAGCAGCAGCAGCAGCAGCAGCAGCAGCAGTTTCCTCTCCGTCTGCGGGGGGTTGGCTGGTCTCAGTGGGCTGGCGCTGGTGCTGCTGCTGGGGCTCTGGAAGGCGACACACAGGGAGGATAAATGGAGCAGTTTAACACCTGGATGCTGTTCTGTGAATCTTATGATGGCGACAGGTCTGGTTGGTCCCACTCTGGTCCCACTGTCACAGTAACTGTGTCGGTGTTGACTGAAGCCGCTCTGGGTGTGACTCAGTGTGGCTGCTGCGTGGTCCTGCTCTATTAGTCTCTGCAGTGGATCATCCCAAAACCACCAGCTGACCACACCAAGCATCCACAGCTCCAACATCCTCGGCCAATCATCTTGCTCCATCTGACTGCCTCCTCTTCCATCACACCAACTACTGTAGCCTCACTTCCTCTTTCACTGCATCCACGAGTCTGCTCTTTGCTCTTCTTCTGGGCCGACTTATTCAGCGTCCTTCCTCTGTGCAGACCAGCTCAGTCTGGTCTCTCTGGTTCTGTCTCCAAAACATCTGACAAGTCCCTCTGATGGACTTATTCCTGGTGCTGTCCATCCTGGTCTCTCCCAAAGAGAAGCTCAGCTGTTCTTGTCTTAAATTATCACTGCTTAACTTTACTTTTCTGTGCGCACCTTTCCGCAGTGTCTCACTGGAAAGAGATCAGCAGCTAAATAATAAATAAATGGCCTCTGAGGTAAAGCTATTCTAATTATGTTACTGTCTCTCATTTATATTAATACTTTGAACTTACTATGATTATTTTATTCTATTCTTTTTCTCATTATTACTTTTATTCTTTACTCTTTTTATTTTTACCCCAGCGATTTTCAAACGTTCTGCATGCAACTGAGTTACTATGAACAACCAATTTCTCTTCGGGATCAATAAAGTCAATCTGAGTCCAAGCTGTGCTTATAACATGGACATATTTAACCGTTGTTACGAGAAACTAGTGTCCAAAAGTGAAGCTCTATCTCTTAACAGCAGCAGCAGCAGCAGCAGCAGCAGCAGCAGCATGGTGACTCTCACCTGGGGGTCCTGGTGGTGCTGGGTGGTTCCTCTGAGGCGGGGGCTGCTCCGCAGGTCGCCTGGCCTTCGGTGGCTGGGTGACATCACTGCTGCTGGGACTCGGCTGGCCGCTCGCTCCGCGGAAGGCGTCCCTCTCCGGCTCCGGGTCTTTGGGCGGGGCGGGCGGCGGCCACATCTTCAGGACGGCGTCCACCGCCGCACTGTCAGAGCGAGCTGTCGACCACAAGGACGCGGAGGTCAGCGGGAATGAAAATCTACGCGGACATCGTCAAGGCTGAGACCGAGACACGATTGAGACCGGAGAGCATCGAGATGGAGACAAGACCAAGACCGATGCAAGAAAAATCACATCAAAACAGAACCAGTGACCTTTTTTTAAAATTCAACTTTGCTTCTACATAAACGGAACAGCAACATTTCTTTTCGACACGGTTCAATAATTTGGCAGCTAATTGGAAATGTTTTTAAAAAAAAAAAAACTTCATACAATGCTTCATAAATTAAAAACATAAGGGGTCGTGTCACTCTGGGTGTCGCAAACCGAGCGAAACAAGGCAGCGGCTGGATTCTTTACTGTCATCATCGACCATTGCAGTGTTGGCTGAGTCTCAACTGAGTCTCTGGATCAAAAATCCCAAGTCCGTCCAGAGCGAAACCGAGACCCTTTACAAAGTCTCGAGAGCCACAACACTCAAGTAGCACTCATAAGAACTTCATAGATTAAACACTTTACGTGCAGGGAAAAAGCAGGTAGGGGGTCACACACAATTATTATTTTATCATCTAGTTATTTCATTTTAGCTTTGCTTCTTTGACCTTCCTGCATCACTGCCTTCTTCCTGCCTCACGTTGCGGGGCCGTACGCTTACTCTTTAAAGTGGTGGCACTGGCGCTAGCAAGTTCCAACGCTTTAGCAGCACACCCGGCTGGACAGTTAAGTTAACACGTTTATGGTGAAATCCATTTGAACCAGGAAATGTAGTTCTTAAATAGTTGAATTGAGATGGATAGTATGCACGTAGAACTACAACTCCCATGGAGCAGTTTTACCAACAACGGACGGTTACTTGTATGGGTCAACAAAGTGATACTAGTTTCCCCACTTCATGATCACGTTCATGATGCCTGCCTGCACAACTCCTTCACGTGCGAGTGGATACATACAGGTACTACCCCAAAACTTAGAATATCAAGTAAAAGTTGTTTTATTTTGGCAATTTAACATAAAAGATGAAACCAACAAATTTTATTGAGCCATTACACGCAAATTGACCTCTCAAGCAGTTCCTTGCTGTAACTTTGCTGATTAAGATTTCCAGCTTATTAAAACCACAAACCCACAAACTCAGAAAATTATTATAAAATTTGAGTTGGTTTTTGGCTGCAAGACCTGATCAGCAAAATCCAAAGAAATAAAAACTTGAAATATATTGAAACACAACAACCTTTTCAGGATATTCTAATTTTCTGGGTAGTACCTGCATTTCTAATCAAATGCGACGGAAACTGTGGCAGTGCACAGGCCTGCGTTGCCTCGGTTGCCAGACGCTGGCGTCTCCGCCCAGCCGCGTTCAGCCGACGGCTCGACCTCTCGTACCTTTGCGAGCGGCTCCTGTGCTGGAAACGGAGGAGCGAGGAGGCCAGCACGCCAGCCCCTCCTCCCCATCCTCTGGCGCAGGGCGGCTCGGCTCCTCCGCGCTCGGCGCGGTGGAGTTGCTCCTTGACAGTGCTGGGGGAAAAAAAACACACACACACACACACATTTTTTTTTCTTTAACGCAGTTAAAAGAAAAACAGCAGAGAAGGAGAAAAGATTGGATTAAAGGAAAACTGTGGAGACTGGTGATGAAAAAGTCTTTTGATCTTATTAAAGCCGGTATATTAATGGGGGAGGACGTGTGTGTGTGTGTGTGTGTGTGTGTGTGTGTGTGTGTGTGTGCGTTCCTCACTCCGTGGAGCCCTGGTAACAGCTGCTCTTTCATATCACCGCACACAACAGCGAACAAACCCAAATTAGCACATATGAGAAATCCATCAGATATCTGTGTGGGTGTGTGTGTGTGTGTGTGCGTGCGTGCGTGCGAAGGGGAGAATGTTTGCGCAGGAATCGGAATGAGAGGAAAACAAGCGAGCGCTGTGAGACGATGCTGGAAATTGGGCCAAGTGTGGCAGAGCGAAGCCGCAGATGAAAGTGAAGGCGTCAGAGAGGCGTCGTCTCCGCATGCAGTCGAGCAGTCAAAAGAGCTGCAGCCTCTCTCTCCAGCGCACAGAGATGGCACCACACGCGTGCGTCCCCAGTGCACCTCGCCAAAAGACGAAGGCCGTCCTGTACGGCCTGGCCGGCCGCAGTCACGCCGGTGTGTGTTTTAAGTGTGTCAGTGTGTCCCTGCTTCTTTCCCACGGGGCTCCCAGTGGTTTGTCACAGACCCCCGCCCCCTGCATCGCACTGGCTGCTGCGTTGCTCTATGACGTCACGCTGGCCTTTAGATGTGCAGGATCTGCATCTCCACGCGGCCTCCGTTAACCTCGCAAGTTTGCCGTCTCGCTCAATCCGTCCGTGGAAACCTCCGGCAGAGCCGATGAGATGAGAAGGTGCTCGAGGTGCTCCGCTGCTCGTTCGGGACGTGAACCCGGACGCTCAATGTCTACTTTGCTGCTGAAAAGGCTTTTGTTGCCAAACATTCTCCCTCACGCTGGAAAAAGCAACGCTTTCTGACACTTTTTCAGAATTTCAGCTGGTGAAATTTGGCGCGGAGGCATCTGCAGCGACTCCTATCAGAACCGCTTGGTATTTTCACAGCGGCACAATAAAATGAAAGCAAGGCTGAGGGTGACACTTTGGTGGGAGACAGCTTCAACGCTCTCCTCAACCAAAACAAACGAGAGCTCAACGCATCATGGTTGGTCTTTGTACACAAAAACTGATTCTTAAAATTACATCATCCAACTTTTTCATTTTTCTTCTCGTGTTCTACAGATTTGAGTGAGCAACAGCAGCTGTGAATATTACTTCCTGTCTCCTGATGTCTTGAGTGAAAACCTTTCCCGTGACCTTCTCATCAGCAGAGCGTCAGGATGCCATTCGACCTCCTGACGCTCTGCTGTATGTGTCACATCCCAAAACACGTCGGTTTATGCAGCAGGAAGCCTTCAGGGTGCAGTGAAGTGCAGACAGTCGAGCTCTTCCAACTGGAAGATGCGTTCACTTCAACTGAGAAGAGCTAAACAGCGTCGCTCTAAGTGCAGACGGGAAGATTTAAGCCGTAGTGACGTCCCGACCCGATCAAGTGATCGGAGATCAGGGCCCATCCAATCCATTGGATCCATTGGAAATGAGCCATTTTTACATTTTTTTTTCGTCCAAAACGTTTCATCAGAAACTAATGATAATCGTTGGGGAAAAGCTTTGCGCTCCCATTCTTTTCCTATGGAGAGGGAGGCAGCGCTACCGCTGGCTAGCCCCGGCGTAGCGCCTCGCTCAAATTTGCCGTTAATTGGTTGCTAGTTGGTTAGCGAACATGAAATTGGTGTCCCGGGACAGCGAGAAGGTCTGCAACTGGCCCTGTCAGAACAACCACTTCATTGCCAAGCCTAAAAGTCCAAAACAAGGAAACTATAAAGAGATTAAAACTACAGAACCAAACTTGTAAAAATGTATCATGTTGCAGACTGCCGTGAAACAATAACAAACAAACAAAAAGCTTTGAGGGACAACTTCAGTGTTTTGTTTTTTCCTTCTTCAGGCTTTGCCAAAGTTTGGGATTAGGCCTCAGCATCGGCCGCTGCTCAGAACCAGAGGAATGAATGGACTGGATGGAAGAAATGGAAAAGTGGAAGAGAGTGCCTGCGGTACCTCTCTCGAAGGTGAAGTCTGCTTCGGGGACCTCCCACGCCTCCTCCCCACTGGGCAGCTCTCCAACGTCCTCCTTGAACAGGAACTTCTGCAGGGCTCGCCGGTCCTGCAGGCACAGACGCGGTTAATAACCCGAGGCAGCGAGACGCGACAACAAGGCGGATTCCCGACGTCGGATATTATTACATTTGCTTAAAGGGGTCCCTGCTGCATTTCTTCTCCTTCGCAGCAGAAGGAATTTCATTACTCGGTTGCGTGAAATAAGGCCGGAGTCAGATCAGCGGTGGCAATTTGTAAAAGAACTCTGAAGAGCGGCGCCGAGTCGGCCTCCGCACTTCCACACTGTGTGAGGAGCGAACGCTGGCCGGCTCTACCTGCTCCTCAAGGACGCCCCGTCTGGTTCAAATGTTGAGGAGCCCATTAACGTGAAAAGCCTTTGACTGTGTGATCATAGGCGCATGGGGACTCACTTCCCCAGTTCTCTTAAGCCTCCCGTATCTGTTCCATACGGAGCCCCAGACATGACATGGGGGGAAAATAAATGAAAAATAATCAATTGCGGCCACGATATACATATAAACGTGTGCACAAAAAACTAATTTGTTCTCAGGAAATAAGAATTTGTGGACACAAAATAGTCTGGGCAGTCTGTTCACATCAGCTACCCGTTCTAATAAAGTAATAACACAAGTTAACAATGTAATAACACAAGCATAATGAAAGAACTGACTAAACGTGTGACATATTGACAAGATATTGACAAGAGCATAATAAGAAAGGACACTTATAAAGAAGTCCCAAAGGCTACTGCAGTTTCTAGGTATTCTGTGTGCATGTTAGACCTATTTCGCGGTCACATAGTATTTTGTGAGAATAAATCAATATTTCGTGGGAACAATTAATATTTTTCGGGGACAAATTAGTATTTTGTGCATGTTATCTTATAATATCCTATTGTGGCCACCGATTCCTGCCCCCAACTTGTCATGTGTGGGGCTCCGAGGTTCCAGTCTGACCACAGTGTGAAAACAGCTGCCCAGCCTCAGAATCGCACCACAGACATTTTTAATCCAGCGACCGTGTTATTTATTTTGCAGAGATCCACGCGACTCACGCGGACGCCGCTATCTGATTGGCTGCCTGAGCGTCTCAGTCCACCCACGTGACACAGAAGCAGCTGCGCTAAGAAAACTGGGACGACCGCCGAGGAGAAATCAAAGTATCAGCGCGCGGCCTCTTCGCGGTCCGATCCGAGCTGAGGCTCCGCGGAGGCGAGAGCGCGTCGCCGTGTGATGAACGCGACTTCCCGTTCCCTCTGGGAAAAAAACGGCCCATTAGTAATAAGCAGCGGCCAGCGCCGGCTCGGTACAGTGAAATAAACGGCGAGGATGTGGGGCTGGGTGAACTCTGTTTGCAGATCACTGGTGGATGTTCGAAGGCGTCGCTCATCACTCACATCGAGCGAGGTGATCAGGCCTCTCAGGAACAGCGCCAGCTCCTTCCTGTGGCTCTGCTCGGTGCAGAAGAGCTTCACCAGCTCACTGAAACACACACGGCAGAGAAGAGAATCATCAAGAATGCATTTGATCACATGTTTAAAAGCAGTGCGACATCCCTCCAGTGTTGCGCTGGATTCGCAGAATGTCAAGGTGGCGCCGTCTTGAACCCCGGCAGGGCTCTGCAGGGGCTCATATGAGATTAAAGTGACAGGTTGTCTGTGAAAAATCACAATCTATTTTTTTTCATTACTGCAAACTAAGTCAAGCTGGCACAAAAAGCAAAAAACACAATTTTCCGTACAAACCCAAAGTTTGTTTGACTGTGGCTACAACTGCACTGTCGCCGTCACCGTCCACTGCTATGCTTTCATCTACAAAGCAATGCTCGTCCTGTCTATCAACCTACATGACAAGGAGACCCTCTCATCTTAGCCTCCCGTCACAAGACTACGTTGCTCTTGTCGTCCCTCCAGTCCAGACTGAGTTTGTGTGGAGGAAATAAAAAAAAAGCCTTTTCCTCCTCTGTCCCTGCAAGCTGGAACAACCTGCAGCAGGTCTTCAAGCTGCCTGGCTTGGTTAACTTCGCTGAGTTCAAAGGGCTTCTTGGGAGGGGTTAGGATTTAATAAGCTTCAGCTTCCTCCTACTCCTTTGTTGAAGTTGTAGACGATCTTTTAACAGTAGCTAATATTGTTTATTAAAACTGTTTCAATGTAACATTTGCCAGGACCCACGGGTTAGACAACATCCTGTCTGACCTGCCGGGTTTGGATCCGTGCAGCAGCTGCCCACTGAGACTCGAACGCAAAGAACACATTTCATATCCATGCAAACTTGATTCAGTCTTCTATAAGCTTCTGTCCCGTCCTCACCTGCAGATTTCCTGCGTGTCCGAGATGTGATCTTTCTGGATGTACAGCTCCTTCTCGTCCTTCAGCAGGCACGGGATGTCCTGCATTTCCACCACCTCGCTGTCGCCGACTTCCAGCAGGTAGTGAATGTACAGCTTCCCCACCTGCAGACGTGGAAACATCTCCGTCATGGAAACACACTTTTCTTTTCAAAGGAACCAAGTATACATATCTGAGCAGTGATGTAGATCTGAAATGTTTTTTTTTTAATGAGTACGAGTCAACAACAACATCATCATCATCATCATCATCATCATCATCATCATCATCATCATCATCATCCAATCATCATTCCAGACTGCTTGCGGGGGAGCTGCCTGCTGAACCTCGCAGAGAGGAACTCAGAGGAGGCACATCAACATCTATTAGTGTAAAGATTCCAGGTTAATCTGCCTGACGACTATGTATAAAAGATCCAGCATTTATAACCATCATTAGCCTTTTAAAAATGCTGATTGGAGGAACACTACGATGGAAGGAACGTTCAAATCTGAACGCAGTAAAGCAGAAACTAAACTGCAATTTAAAAAAAAGAAAAAGTTACAGTCATTTTAATGAAGAGTTCCTCAGGGTTAGACAGCAACGTTTCTTCCTGAAATGACTATTAACAGTAGTCACACTTGCACCATGTTGGTTGATATGGTTGATCAGCTTACAAGCCCCGCCCCCTCACCAGATGCTTCCGAACTCCTCCCGAACTCCTCTCAATAGAAAAATCCATGAGAAAATACAACCCATAGGACGACTGTGATGCCAGACTTAGGCCAGGCAGCCGAGCCCAGAGTGCAAATCAAACTAGGTGACGCAGCATTTACTGTAGCTGCCATGCTGCACGCACGGGACAAACTACCAAGGGAAGTGAGGTCAACACCAACAATCCAGATTAGTAAATCTAGACTTAAGAAGCAGTTCTAATGGTGGATTTTAAATTGTAAATCACTTAATGATTTAATTTATATCTTTTAAAATTTCATTTTAATTGTTAGTCTGTCCTTGATTTTGTGTTTTTGTTGTTTTTTCCCCCAAAATGTTCTTCTCATTTTATCCTATAAAGCATTTTGAACTGCCCTCATGTATGAAATGCGCTGGTGAATCATTGTCTAAAAACACAACTGAGCTCAAGACAACAGCAAATTTAACCTCCCAGCTTCCTGCCAGAGTTGAATCTTTGCGTTACCTTCCGCTTCACAACTGCGTGTTTGGCACATATTTTTGTGAAGGGCGGAGGAACCAAAAAAAGACGTGTCAGTATTAGAAAACAATGAATTTGACTCCTTACAGCAACTGCGTGAAAAGGAGCTGCCCTCAAAAATGAGCTGAACAATCGCGAGGAGGCAAGAAGGGCTTGAAAACAGCCACTGAACTGCTGACCTGCACAAAGGAAAGCTCCTTCAACCTCTCGCCGATGTTCCTCTCCAGCAGCTCTGCGTAGACGCGGGCCAGCTCGTCGTGGTGCCGGAGGAACCTCTGGATGTAGGGCACCAGGAGGTGCACCGTGTCCTGCACGGTCGGGCTGGGCCTCAGGTTCTCGGTCTGAGGCTGGGTCCTGACGCACTGCGACAGGGGCCGGATCCCGCAGATCTTCAGGAACAGCGAGCGGTCGTCCTCGCTGAAGGCCGGCGCCGCGTCGCCTCGGTCGCTTTGCGCTGTCAGTTTGAAAAAGCGGCACGGTCAACAACGTCTGCGTCGAAGACCAAGACGCATCACACCGAGTTGTGCATTCAACCGAAGCGAAACCCTACCAAAGTTTCCGCTCTTGTTTTTGTGGGCGGGCTTCCTCTCCGCTGGCGGCAGGTGAAGTAGGCAGATCTCTTTGTGGTCTTTGAAGACTTTTTCCAGCTCCTTACTGTCCGCAATCATCGGTTTGTGAGCCAGGCTCACCCACTTGTTGTCCTTGGTGGGGAAGACCTTCTGATCGGACACCATGCCTGGAGACGGCGCCACAGGAAAGAGTGGAATCAGGGAAAAGCTTCTTTCCAGATGCCACAGTTCAATTAATATATGGGCGACATTAAATGTTTTAAACCTATTCCTTGTATTAAGATGATTTATTTCATGCTATAAAAATGTATTGTGGTTTATGCCATCAAAAAAAAAAATTCAAGAATCAGAAACAGAAAAAAAAATGCAAGTTTATATGTGTGACACTTTATGGTTTTCAAGGTATGCTAGTGACAGATGTGTGTGTTTCTGTGTGTGTGCTGTATGTCTGGCAGCAGGTTACAACTGAAAGTTGCATTTGAACTAGCGAGAAGCACTGCAAGACCTTTTTTTCTAGATTCTGACTCCTTGTTTTCAACTCAACACATTTTCTGATGAGTCCCTGGTGACACTGGCAAAACGCCTCCGGTTTCACCTCACAGCGTTGCAGCAAATGTCATAACGAGATGTCCTGACATTTTATGGCCACCCCGTACTTGCAAATCGCAGTCAGGCAAATTGAGAAGCATCAGGATGAACCCCCATAATCAGTAAGACGCCAAGCGAACGCAGCCACATCCAGCACTCCTGGGTCCTGGCTGGGTGAGTCCTGTTACAATATTACTTGGCAAACAACGTCGCTGCCAGAATTGATGAAAACGCTGCCTTACAGTAATGCAGTAGAGCAGTGAAGGAAAAAGTTGCGAGTGTATCAAATACTCACCCTTCAAGGTGGAACAGTAGCCGTGATCAAGCTTCGACTCTGAGTTGTTGTCCTGCTGCTCACCGGACATTTGAATCTTGCACTTTTGAGCTGCGGAGAATAGAAACACTTTGTCATTTGAAAGTCCACTCCGACGACTAACACTGACACCAACAAGTGCCTTCCACTCAAAAACGAACAGCACATAACAAAATGAAGACGGCAAACAGCAGGTGCCGAGCGCGGCGGCACTGAGCAGCAGACAGATGGGTCGCAGTTAAACAGGACACAATAGAGCGGCGATCTGAATGTACTCACCAAGTCTGGCATAGAGCACAGACACGTCCTGCAGCACCTCAGCTGTTGGTATGGGAGACGACGCACAGATGAGTTCCAGCAAACCCACGTACTGGTTCATATTGGGGCTGCGATCCACGTTCAGCAGCTAGACAAGAGACACGCAGTGACGATGTGTGTCAGTAATGGGAATGATCATGTCACTGACGAGTGACTGAGTGAGTGTTCTATCTATCTGTCTATCTATCTATCTGTCTGTCTGTCTGTCTGTCTGTCTGTCTATCTGTCTGTCTGTCTGTCTATCTATCTATCTATCTATCTATCTATCTATCTGTCTATCTATCTATCTATCTATCTATCTTATCTGTCTGTAGGCCAACTGCATGAGTTTGCAGAATTGAGACAATGTGTTTTGTTTGAAGAAAACACAAGCGGGAGTTTAGGACGAGACCGCAGGCTGAGAGCTTTTAGAGTCATTCTAGGAAAAACTGCCTTCCCAGCAGCGATACAGGCAAATGCCAGTCAAGTGGTTTGAGGTCATCTTTAAAAGACAGAATCAGGTTGCGGGCAGGCCAGGACATTCACTTAGCTCAGCCACACTTTTTTATTGTCCTCTTCCTGTCTCCCTCCTTTTCCACATGCAAGCCTACTGTAGGACCACATATATGTAAACATAGATATATGTATATGTATGTATACATACAAAACTTACTCTATCAATCTATCAATCTATCACTGCATCATTTCCTGCTGCATTTCCACCGCTTGGTTAGAAGTGGTTGGTCCTAAAGTTGTCCCATTGTGAGTCGTTGCGGTCGTCTTTCGTCTGAGACGGCCCAAAATTGCGCAGCGTGTATCGGCCTTCGGAGGCAGTGGAAGCCACTTACTTTGAGGAAGAGGTCTCTCATGCACTCGAGCTGCTTGTAGAAGGGAGCCAGGACTTTGGGTTCCTGGATGGGGCAGTCCGGTGCGTGGGTGAGTTGTTTGTAGCGCTGGAACATGGCGGTGGGGTCAGACCAGCACACCTCCTTCAGGTGGTAGAAACGGCCGGAACACCACTTTCCATCCCGTCTGCAGCAAAGCAGGACAGAGTTTGACTTGCGGCCCAGCGGTCAGGCTGAGATCAGACGGAGCGAACCGACGCGGACGACCACCTGCCTGTTGTACTCGATGAAGACGGCCGGGTTGTGCTGGAAGAGCTCCTTCAGGCGGCCCTGAGAGCAGTTTATGTAGAGGTAGGAGTAGACCTGGTGGATGTGCTCCACCGTGGAGGTGAAATCCGCTCCCTCCAGCTCGTCCTCCACCGGCCTCTGCTCCTGGGGATCGGCTGCTGGCTTGATGCACCACTTCTTCAGGTAGTTTATCAGGTCCTCCACTGAGACGTTGTGCCGCATCCCTGGAAGGAGAGGCAAAGTGTGGCGAAACTGTCAGAATATGACTGAGGAGGTCGAAAAAGCAGCAGTAAGATACGCAGTCTGTATAATGAAGAAGACTGCAAGTGTTTGTTTCAGACCCCTTCAGGACTTTTCACCATTTGGTGAAGTTGTGCCAAAAAAGCCGACCAAGCGTCTAGACGTCATACAGGAGAGAAAAAAGGTTTTTGGACACCCTTAAAATTTGACCCAATTCCAATTATTCTCATTAAATATTTGCCGGAGAATTTTTTTTGTGTGTGTTTTGCAGTGGTTTGGCTACATCAGAGGCACACAAACAAATAGAAATTCTTTTGTTGTTTATTGTTCATTTAGAGAAATCAGAAAACAAAATTCTTGTGCTTCTTATACTCCAGATGTGTCGCAGTGGGGCGTCAGCTTGATTATATATCGAGTTCTGAGGTGGAACAGTGCATGTGCAGCATGTGGGTAAATGTTGGTGAGTGCACTAAAACAAACTGCAGTGGCAGACGGATTTTATGTGCAATTCACCAATACAGTACACCACATAAGCACCAGGTGTCCAAAAAAACTTGCTGTGTTATTTCATATTTATAATTGAAACTGCTTATGTGGAGCATGATTACTATTAATAATAAGGGGTAGAGGCAAATAAGTACTTCTTCCTACTCCTTTTTGAATGTTTTTGAGAGGATCAATGTTCTCATTCTTTTTTTATTGCATTCTTTTTGTTTTTTGTTTTATATTTTGTTTTATTTTTAAGCTCAAAATCAAGATTTTCATTCATTCATTCATTCAATATGCAGCGGCTACAGGCGGCAGAGATCTCCAGCACTGCTGGGGTTTTACCTAGTTCCATGCTGAACTGGCAGGGGCTGATGTCCACGTAGCAGACGTGGTTCCCCAGCAGGCTGTGGACGTCGCGGGAGCTCAGGTAAACCGAGCTGGGCAGGAGGTAGCTCCTCTCCACCTGGTCTCCTTCCAGCGGCCGGTAGGCCGGCAGCCACTTGAGAGAGCGCAGGCAGTGCTGGAAGGAGGACTTGGTTGTCCTGATCTCCCTCCCGTCGCTGCCGAGCACCTGAGCCGTCAGGTACTGCGAGTAGCGGTGTCTGCGAGAACAGGGGGAAAACCGCAAAAAGGTCAACGACAAATGCTTTTTGGACCGGCGATCAACGGCGAAAAGCTTTGGCGAAGCGACTGCGGCTCCCGCAGGACGGTGGCCTCCGCGGCTGGAGCTGCACGGCTCCTCGCGCCACTGCCGACGGCAGAAGCGCCTGAGCATGCGTGACCCACATTTGGCCGCAGAGTTTAACGCGGTGAGAAAATTCTCTCACCGAGGTCCCGAGAAACGTCAACTTGCGTGAAATGGACCCCACGTAATAGAGGGCAGAGCAGGGTCGGCCACTGGCTGGAAATGAGGGATTAGCTGTTGTTGCTCTGGGTCTTGACAAGTCACCGCTTGCTTGAGAAAAGCTCAGCATTGACACACAATCCGTTTATAGGACTCGGAAAAAATCGTCAGAGTTTTTCATGAAACTCGGGGCGGGGGATTTATCTTTCAGCTTTACTGTGTAAAACCAATAATTTATTCAGTTGTTTTTGTGCTTTCACCAAAAGATCGTGATCGAAATTAAAAAAATGATTGTATTTTTGCCCAAAATTGTGGAGTCCTACGTACTACAAACCCTCTCTGCGTAAGAATATGCACCATTTGTTACGATCCTTTCACATGCAAGCTGATTAAAATCACGATGCGACCTATCAAAGTTTCTTTTAATGGTTAGAAAAAATAATATCAAGGCTCACGTCCACGCCTTCAAAACAAACAATCAAAGGAACAAGCCGACGCGCGCGAGACGACGTCCCTCCCGCGTCTGATCGAGACTCATAAACGATGCGGTCTGAAATTCAGAAGAAGAAGAAGAAGAAGAAGAAGAAGCCTTTGAAGGCGAAGGTGAACGCCGTGGAAAGTGTTACATGAAGGCGTGCATGATGAAACAGCGTGTCAGGGTTTGTGGAAACGCTCTGCATAACGTGTTAAGCAAAAGCGATAAATGATTCAATCACGTAAAAGTCATGCGTTAATTATTCAGGCGGCCCTGATATAAAAGGCTGCCTGGGAGAAGCCTTCTGATTCGACTTCTGACTTGTACACTGCGTCTGCACCAGCAGGCTCGTGTGAATGAATTAATCCCCAGAGCGGTGGGGCTGTGCCCTCAAACAAAGAGCCAGACGTGCGGCGGTCCCCTCCAACAGGCCGCAGGCCCGGGCGGACAACGTCCCCACTTTACCTCGGTAAACACTTAACGGCTGGAGAAGAAATGATGGAGAAAAAAGCAGCTGAACCTCACTAACCCTGAAGCCATTAACAGAGCCATCACCGTCCATTAGGCTTCCCAGGCACCACAGCGGACTAGTGGCCGTGTGTGGCCCTGGCTGGAGCCGCAGCGACAGGCGGAGGAAGGAAGGTGGAAACGTGGTTACCCTGTGTCCCAGTTGGCGGCCAGCAGCTGCAGCAGGGCTTCTCTCTGCCTCAGGAGAACAGAGCCTGGCAGCTCGGCCGTGGCCAGGGCTTGAAACTCCTCGCAGGGGTAGTCGTCCAGCTCGCAGGCCTCCCCTGGACTGAGGTTCCACGTCTTGCTCTCCACTGACCAGGGACTTGATTCCTGGAGAAATAGAAACTCTGAAGGAGCTGGTAGTCACAAGACATGATGGAAAATAAAAAACACACAAACAAACAAAAAAAAAAGATTTCTAAGGCCTCTTGGGCAATCACTTACAATTTGAGACTAACGCGAGATGACAAGTCATTTATTGAGTGGATGAATTGGATATTGTGAATCTTCCCACTATGTGTGAATGAACAGATAGATAGATAGATAGATAGATAGATAGATAGATAGATAGATAGATAGATAGATAAATTGATTTTTGTTTAACCTTGAGTCTGTAGATTGCTTAATGCGCAAGTCACTTTAAATTCATGTGCAATTTCTCTGGAAACTAGTGAAAAACTGTGACGGCTGTCACACAAAGTGTTGGTTGATTGTTTTATCTTGTTGAAATAATGCAATGTATGGTTTGTTTGTAATGTACTGTGGCCGATGGGCACTGAAAGTCCAAGACAAATTTCCCCCTTGGGGGACAATGAAGTTTATTCTGAGATAGATGGATGGATGGATGGATGGATGGATTGATGGATAGATGATAGATGATAGATGATAGATGATAGATGGATAGATGGATGGCTGGATAGATGGATAGATGGATAGATGGATAGATAGATAGATAGATAGATAGATAGATAGATAGATAGATATTCAATGTACTTGATGTCTTTACACTTTCAAATTGTCCACATGGTTCACATGACTTTAAAAACCAAACTAAAGTGGCCCTGCCATGAAAATGTCTAGAGTGATGAAAGGAGACGTGGACAATCGCTGCGCTGGTATAACTGCATTATTTCTGACGTAATCTCATCTTTCCGAGCAGGATGGTAGCTGATGCAGCCAGGGAGCGGCGTTACAGGGAGCCCACTGTGCGACTGTCAGCTGTCGCCTGAACTATGGAGGGGAACAGGAATAACCGACCTTTCTGTAACGCATGCAATCACACACGCACACCTGTTTTCTCTGCTGTTGTTTTTTACGCTCATCCATGAAGCAGACATCGATCTCTCCAGTACAAGCGTGATTTACGATGCTCAGCATCCTCATCCTTTAATCACCAGCATGTTTGCCGGTAATTCAGGAGATCCCAGCGCGCCTCCGGTGTCCACGCAACCAGTAAATATTGAGCCGTTACACAACACGTGGACTCATTGGTGACCCCGGTCTGTTTTTAAATATGACTGCATTTGATTTATTTATTTTTTTTCCTAATTCGATCGGTTACCAGCGTAGGACTGCGGGCGAGGGACGCTTGGCTCACCAGGTCTTTGGCAGTGAGCGTCTGTCTCTCTTTGCGGATGACGAGGCCGTCCCTGACTCCCAGCTTGCTGAACAGCTCCCTCCAGCCTGCAACGTCACCATCTGTTGCCACGTAGCGGGGACTGAGGAGGAC